>NC_061512.1:252134350-252229234 GCF_022539505.1 Lolium rigidum
TTACTTTGAATTATTTCTTTATGAGTTAACTCTTATGCAAGACTTATTGATGCTTGTCTTGAAGTGCTATTCATGAAAAGTCTTTGCTTTATGATTCACTTGTTTACTCATGTCATCACCATTGTTTTGATCAGCTCGCATTCTCTACATATGCTTTACAAATAGTATGATCAAGTTTATGATGGCATGTCACCTAGCAAATTATCTTTGTTATCGTTTACCTCGCTCGGGACGAGTGAACTAAGCTTGGGGATGCCGATACGTCTCCAACGTATCGATAATTTCTTGTGTTCCATGCCACATTATTGATGTTATCTACATGTTTTATGCACACTTTATGTCATATTCGTGCATTTTCTCGGAACTAACCTATTAACAAGATGCCGAAGTGCCAGCTTCCTGTTTTCTGCTGTTTTTGGTTTCGTAAATCCTAGTAACGAAATATTCTCTAATCGGACGAAATCAACGCCAAAGTTCCTATTTTCACCTGAAGCATCCAGAACACCCGGAAGGACCAGAGAGGGGCCACAGGCCACCAAACCCTAGGCCGGCGCGGCCGCAGGGGGCCGCGCCGCCCTATGGTGTGGCCCCCTGTCAGCCCCTCCCGCGCCGCCTCTTCGCCTATATAAAGCCCCTGGATCAGAAAACCCGATACCAATTGACGAAACTCCGCAAAAGCTACCTGTGGCGCCGCCGCCATCGCGAAACTCCAATTCGGGGACGGAACTCCGTTCCGGCACCCGCCGGAGCGGGAAGTGCCCCGAAGGCTTCTCCATCGACACCGCTGCCATCTCCATCAACACCGCTGCCATCTCCACCGCCATCTTCATCACCGCTGCTGCTCCCATGAGGAGGGAGTAGTTCTCCATCGAGGCTCGGGGCTGTACCGGTAGCTATGTGGTTCATCTCTCTCCTATGTAGTTCAATACAATAATCTCATGAGCTGCTTTACATGATTGAGATTCATCTGAGTTTTGTATCACTACTATCCATGTGCTACTCTAGTGATTTGTTATTAAAGTAGTTTATTCCTCCTGCATGTGTGCAAAGGTGACAGTGCGTGCACCGTGTTAGTACTTGGTTTATGCTATGATCATGATCTCTTGTAGATTATGGAGTTAACTATTGCTATGATAATATTGATGTGATCTATTCCTCCTACATACGCATGAAGGTGACAAGGTGCATGCTATGCTAGTACTTGGTTTAGTCGCGTTGATCTATCTTACACTAAAGGTTACTTAAACATGAGCATTATTGTGGAGCTTGTTAACTCCGGCATTGAGGGTTCGTGTAATCCTACGCAATGTGTTCATCATCCAACAAAAGTGTAGAGTATGCATTTATCTATTCTCGTTATGTGATCAATGTTGAGAGTGTCCACTAGTGAAAGTGTAATCCCTAGGCCTTGTTCCTAACTACCGCCGAGTTACCACTCGCTTGTTTACTCTCTGCTCGCGTCACTACTCTTTGCGTTACTACGCGTTCTTGTATCAAGCGTTACCTCGCCGTTGCAGTACCACGCACCATCAACCACACGCCAAGCACTACTTGCTGTCTTTGTTACTTCTGCTGCTCGTTATTTCACTACTCGCTATCTTGCTATAAAACTGTTACTACTGATAAACTCTTGCGAGCTAGTCTGTTTCCAGGTGCAGCTGAATTGACAACTCCGCTGTTAAGCCTTCCAAGTGTTCTTTGTCTCCCCTTGTGTCAAATCAATAAATTGGGTTTTACTTCCCTCGAAGACTGTTGCGATCCCCTATACTTGTGGGTCATCATTGTGCCAAGTAAAGTCTTTGATAGTAAAGATGATACTAGATTTGGATTACTGCACAGAAACAGAATTCTTACTGTCACGAAATTGAGCCGCCCCATCTGCAGGTAACTCAGAAAAATCTGCCAATTTACGTGCGTGATCCTCAGATATGTACGCAACTTTCATTCAATTTGAGAATTTTCATCTGAGCAAGTTAAGTGCCCCAGAAAAATTCGTCTTTACGTACTGTTTTGTTTTAACAGATTCTGTCTTTTATTTCGCATTGCCTGTTTTGCTATGTTTAATGGATTTCTTTGTTCCATTAACTTTCAGTACCTTTGTGCAATGTCCAGAAGTATTAAGAATGATTATGTCACCTCTTAATATGTTAATTTTTGACTATGCACTAACCCTCTAATGAGTTTGTTTTGAGTTTGGTGTGGAGGAAGTTTTCAAGGATCAAGAGAGGAGGATGATACAATATGATCAAGAAGAGTGAAAAATCTAAGCTTGGGGATGCCCCCGTGGTTCATCCCTGCATATTTCAAGAAGACTTAAGCATCTAAGCTTGGGGATGTCCAAGGCATCCCCTTCTTCATCGACCACTTATCAGGTCACCTCTAGTGTAACTATATTTTTATTCTGTCACATCTTATGTGCTTTGCTTGGAGTGTCTTTTTATTTTTGTTTTTGTTTGAATAAAATCGGATCCTAGCATTCTTTGTTTGGGAGAGAGACACGCTCCGCTATTTCATATAAACACACGTGTTCTTAGCTTTACTCTTAATGTTCATGGCGAAGGTTAAAACTGCTTCGTTCATTGTTATATGGTTGGAAACAGAAAATGCTGCATGTGGTAAATTGGTATAATGTCTTGAATAATTTGATACTTGGCAATTGTTGTGCTCAAATAGATCATGTTTAAGCTCTTGCATCATGTACTTTGCACCTATTAATCATTGTCTTTACCATTGCTACGAATCACTTCATTCATCACATATGCTTTACAATAGTATTGATCAAGATTATGATAGCATGTCACTTCAGAAATTATCTTTGTTATCGTTTACCTACTCGAGGGCGAGTAGGAACTAAGCTTGGGGATGCTTGATACGTCTCAAACGTATCTATAATTTCTTATGTTCCATGCTACTTTTATGATGATACTCACATGTTTTATACACACTTTATGTCATTATTATGCATTTTCCGGCACTAACCTATTAACGAGATGCCGAAGAGCCGCTTGATGTTTTCTCGCTGTTTTTGGTTTCAGAAATCCTACAAAGGAAATATTCTCGGAATTGGACGAAATCAACGCCCAGGGTCTTATTTTTCCACGAAGCTTCCAGAAGACCGAATGGATTACGAAGTGGGGCGACGAGGCGCCGCCACCATAGGGCCGCGTGGCCTGGGTGGGGCCCGCGCCGCCCTATGGGGTGGGCCCCTCGCGCCGCCTCCAACCCTTCCCTTCCGCCTACTTAAAGCCTTCATCGCGAAAACCCCAGTACCAAGAGCCACGATACGGAAAACCTTCCAGAGACGCCGCCGCCGCCAATCCCATCTCGGGGGATTCGGGAGATCGCCTCCGCACCTCCGCCGGAGAGGGGAATCATCTCCCGGAGGACTCTACATCACCATGATCGCCTCCGGATTGATGTGTGAGTAGTTCACCCCTGGACTATGGGTCCATAGCAGTAGCTAGATGGTTGTCTTCTCCTCATGTGCTATCATTGTTCGATCTTGTGAGCTGCCTATCATGATCAAGATCATCTATTTGTAATGCTACATGTTGTGTTTGTTGGGATCCGATGAATATGGAATACTATATCATGTTGATTATCAATCTATCATATATGTGTTGTTTATGATCTTGCATGCTCTCCGTTGCTAGTAGAGGCTCTAGCCAAGTTGATACTTGTAACTCCAAGAGGGAGTATTTATGCTCGATAGTGGGTTCATGCCTCCATTAAATCTGGGACAGTGAAAGAAAGTTCTAAGGTTGTGGATGTGATGTTGCCACTAGGGATAAAACATCAATGCTTTGTCTAAGGATATTTGTGTTGATTACATTACGCACCATACTTAATGCAATTGTCTGTTGTTTGCAACTTAATACTAGAAGGGGTGCGGATGCTAACCCGAAGGTGGACTTTTTAGGCATTGATGCATGTTGGATAGCGGTCTATGTACTTTATCGTAATGCCCAATTAAATCTCACTCTACTCATCATGATATGTATGTGCATTGTTATGCCCTCTTTATTTGTCAATTGCCCAACTGTAATTTGTTCACCCAACATGCTATTTCTTATTGGAGAGACACCACTAGTGAACTGTGGACCCCGGTCCATTCTTTACATCTGAATACAATCTACTGCAAACATTGTTCTTTACTGTTCTTCTCATACAAACATCATTTTCCACACCATATATTTAATCCTTTGTTTACAACAAACCGGTGAGATTGACAACCTCACTGTTAAGTTGGGGCAAAGTATTTGGATTGTGTTGTGCAGGTTCCACGTTGGCGCCGGAATCCCTGGTGTTGCGCCACACTACACTCCGTCACCAACAACCTTCACGTGCTCCTTGACTCCTACTGGTTCGATAACCTTGGTTTCTTACTGAGGGAAACTTGCTGCTGTACGCATCACACCTTCCACTTGGGGTTCCCAATGGGCGTGTGCTTTACGCGTCATCACATGGCGTTGAGAGCGCCTGCGAGAACATGTGTATGGCGTTAGAGAGAGGGCAAGGATGACGAAACTAATATATTAACTTGATGTACACATTAGTTAATTACCGTGAGGGCGTTGAGCTCGGCTAATGTCGACCGGCCGGCACATGCGGCGGTGGGCGTGCAAGTGACGGAGGGGCTGCTACCCGGCATGGACGGTGAATCCCTAGCACCAGCGACATTGCCCGGCGGCCGGAGGAGTCTCCATTATAACATTGTCATTGCCGGCGGACGGCGGTGCCATCGAGTTGCTGGCGTCGAAGCTAACCACTTGCATTTCCGGGGGGGGGGGCTTGTTTTCCACCCTCATACAACGCGCGTAGAGCGTTGAAATCTGCTTGGACTGAAGCGGCGACTTCATCTTTGACTTCAGGTACGAGTGTAGCTTTGAGTTGCCGTACCAGTTGCGGTACCAAACCAGCTTGGACTTGGGCTAGGATTGACTCCCTCATTTCCTCCGCCTCCGGTGCTTCCTCTTATTGCGCGCATTTTTATCGGCCACAGACGACAAGCCGTAGTGACCATGCTTGTAGCCTGTACCGGCGCCAGCCACACGGCCTCTATGCGGCCTTCTCGTAGGTGAATGCTCATTAACGATGTTTAGCGCCCGTACGAGAGGCTTGTCCCATGCTATCCTGCCCGTCGACGCCTGGGACGAGGAGCCTTCGTCACCTTGAGAAAGTCTTTGTCTTTCTTCTTCCTGCGGAAGAAACGTGAACCATTTAGAAATGTTGCTACTATTATATGAACGATACTTGATCTAATTAAACCGGTAAATTGCTTACCAGT
The DNA here is from genome assembly GCF_022539505.1 of Lolium rigidum. NCBI lineage: Eukaryota > Viridiplantae > Streptophyta > Magnoliopsida > Poales > Poaceae > Lolium > Lolium rigidum. Next base: position 252,139,638 of record NC_061512.1, read on the forward strand.
TTTTTCTCCAACGACAGGACCTCCTGGTCGTTCGTGAACCAAATTATGTCGGTTACGACCTTGGGGTCCGTGAGAAGTTCCCCGGTTAGTTTCTTCTTATGGTACCGGGACCTGATGAATCTTCTTTCAAGCGGGTCCTTGTACTTGAGCCATGGGTTCTCAATGCCGGCATTTACATACGCCTCGTCCTCCTTCGCCCAATAGGGCTCCTTTCCCTCGTACCCACGGCTCCCAAGGCTGTGGTTGCCGATGTTAAGCTCCCGCATTTCCTTCCCCCACAACTTGCGATTCTTGGTCGCTTGTAGCTCTTCATAGGCCACAAAAGCATCAAAGTCCGCCTGGGAGACATGCGGAAAGGCAGAGTGGACCTCTTCGAAACCTTTGCCCTCAGCAATCAGCTTCCGCACCATGTACTTATAGCTGCTGAGGTGTTTGGTGAACTTCAGGAGGGCTTGTGAGTTCACAATGTTCTTGGTTTCATGAGTGGAGGCGTAGTCGCCTAGGAACTTGTATCGTGAGTGCAACCTCGCAATGAGCTGGGCTCGCAAATGCGCTTTGTTCTCAGCTCGGAGATCCGTCTCGTTGAGGTTGATGACCTCTCGGAGGATACATGCCAGTTGGTTGCCGTACCCCTTGGCAACATCCTTAGGCTCCACCGGCAAACCACTGGCGGGGCCCACCTCTTTGATTGTGTCTCTGTCGGTGGCGACCGTGTTTTGGCGCCTTGCCTTTCGCGGCCTCTTGGAACCACTTGTCCCGGTGCCACTACTCCCGGCGGCGCCGGTAGGATCGTCGCCGCTTGTCTCGCTGCCACCCCCGGCGGCGCCGGTTGCCTCATCGCCGCTAGGCTCGTAGGTACTACCCCCGGCGGCGCCGCTTGCCTCGTTGCCGCTTGGCTCGTCGGCACTACCCCCAGCGGCATCCTCCATCTCATGGTCCTCATCGCCGCCAACACCAGCGGCCTCGGCATCCTCCTCCGTCCTAAAGAAGTGCCTATTGTAGTGCTCCTCTAACTGTTCTTGAGACGCCATGGTGGCTTGCACTAATAGCAGATGAAAAAGAGTTAGAATTCACGGAAAAATTCGGCATGACCTTTGCTAAAAATTGGTCATGCCGAGTGCTAGAATTGCCGGAACGGAAATGGATCGACATTCCGGCACTCAATAGCAACTCAATCCCTGTAACAGAATAGCACTTACAGTAATAGCAACCATCATTTTCATTTCACCATAACCATCACCATGAACCATCAGTAATAGCACTTACAGTAGCATTTCACCATAACCATCACCATAAACCATCATTTTCATTTGCAACAACTTAGCATTATCATTTGCAACAACTTAACCAGAGACAACATTTGCAATAGCACATGCATCATATATATAACCAGAGACAACTATTTTCATTTTTATTTGCAACCAGAAACAACATTTCAACCAGAGACAAATATAACCAGAGAAAAATGATCTCATGTGACAAGAGTTGTAGGGCAGAGGGTTTTCCTGCTCTTTCATTTATTATAAGCAGCAACAGCAACAAAAAAATTGCTAACAATTATTAAAGGCATCTCTCTGCAAAACCAAGCACTAATGGAGCAGGGTGTGTATGAAGCGAAGTGGAAAGAACTTGCTTCTGCCATGAGAAATGAGTAAGGTCAAATGATTTAGTTAGCCACAACTAATAGAAATGAGTGCAGCAGCTTCATTTTCAAATGCAAATGCATAGATGCAGCATGCATAGCAGCAGCATAACAACAAATTCCCCATCAGCTTTAAATGAATCAAAGAATGAACATAGCACCAATTTTGTTTTAAATGAACCAGAGAATGAACATAGCACCAATTTTCATTCTGTTTTCATTTTCATTTTCATTTTGTTTTAAATGAACCAGAGAATTAACATAGCACTTGTTCTTTTTAAATTAAGTAAACCTACTGCTAGTGAACACTTGACAACATCCATTGATATAGCACATTTTTCATTAATCATTATTAAACCAGAGAATAAATGTGAGGCATGCCTAACCCTAACACTTTCTACTGGTGGCATTTGATGCTTAATTAGTTTTTATGTATTCAAAAATAAGAAGCAAATACCTATGAATTTTTGCATATCAACCAATGAATTTTATATATCAACCAATTCTTGGTAGTAGGGATTTAAATGAAGAACCAACATACTGCCTAAGTGTCTAGTTTTTATTTTCATCATAAACCAAATTCTTCAGAACATGTTTGATACGTCTCAAACGTATCTATAATTTTTTATGTTCCATGCTACTTTTATGATGATACTCACATGTTTTATACACACTTTATGTCATTATTATGCATTTTCCGGCACTAACCTATTGACGAGATGCCGAAGAGCCAGTTGCTGTTTTCTGCTGTTTTTGGTTTCAGAAATCCTACAAAGGAAATATTCTCGGAATTGGACGAAATCAACTCTCAGGGTCTTATTTTTCCACGAAGCTTCTAGAAGACCGAATGGATTACAAAGTGGGGCGACGAGGCGCCACCACCATAGGGCCGTGTGGCCTGGGTGGGGCCCGCGCCGCCCTATGGGGTGGGCCCCTCGCGCCGCCTCCAACCCTGCCCTTCCGCCTATTTAAAGCCTTCGTCGCGAAAACCCCAGTACCGAGAGCCACGATACAGAAAACCTTCCAGAGATGCCACCGCCGCCAATCCCATCTCGGGGGATTCAGGAGATCGCCTCCGGCACCCTGCCGGAGAGGGGAATCATCTCCCGGAGGACTCTTCATCACCATGATCGCCTCCGGATTGATGTGTGAGTAGTTCACTCCTGGACTATGGGTCCATAGCAGTAGCTAGATGGTTGTGTTCTCCTCATGTGCTATCATTGTTCTATCTTGTGAGCTGCCTATCATGATCAAGATCATCTATTTGTAATGCTACATGTTGTGTTTGTTGGGATCCGATGAATATGGAATACTATGTTATGTTGATTATCAATCTATCATATATGTGTTGTTTATTATCTTGCATGCTCTCCGTTGCTAGTAGAGGCTCTGGCCAAGTTGATACTTGTAACTCCAAGAGGGAGTATTTATGCTCGATAGTGGGTTCATGCCTCCATTAAATCTGGGACGAGTGACGGAAAGTTCTAAGGTTGTGGATGTGTCTGTTGCCACTAGGGATAAAACATCAATGCTTTGTCTAAGGATATTTGTGTTGATTACATTACGCACCATACTTAATGCAATTTTCTGTTGTTTGCAACTTAATACTGGAAGGGGTGCGGATGCTAACCCGAAGGTGGACTTTTTAGGCATAGATGCATGCTGGATAGCGGTCTATGTACTTTGTCGTAATGCCCAATTGAATTTCACACTACTCATCATGATATGTATGTGCATTGTTATGCCCTCTTTATTTGTCAATTGCCCAACTGTAATTTGTTCACCCAACATGCTATTTCTTATTGGAGAGACACCACTACTGAACTGTGGATCCCGGTCCATTCTTTTACATCTGAATACAATCTACTGCAAACATTGTTTTTACTGTTCTTCGCATACAAATCATTTTCCACACCATACGATTAATCCTTTGTTACAACAAGCCGGTGAGATTGACAACCTCACTGTTAAGTTGGGGCAAAGTATTTGGATTGTGTTGTGCAGGTTCCACGTTGGCGCCGGAATCCCTGGTGTTGCGCCGCACTACACTCCACCACCAACAACCTTCACGTGTTCCTTGAATCCTACTGGTTTGATAACCTTGGTTTCTTACTGAGGGAAAACTTGTTGTTGTACGCATCACACCTTCCTCTTGGGGTTCCCAACGGGCGTGTGCTTCACGCGTCATCAAGACTGTTTTCTGGCGCCGTTGCCGGGGAGATCAAGACACGCTGCATGGGGAGTCTCCCACTTCCAATCTCTTTACTTTTTTTGTCTTGCTTTACTTTATTTTATTTACTGCTTTGTTTGCTTTCTTATATCAAAATACAAAAAAATTAGTTACTTTCTTTACTTTAATTTACTGTCTTGTTTGCGTTCTCTATATTAAAAACACAAAAAAAAAATAGTTACTTGCATTTACCTTATTTTTGTTATCATGACTAGTCCCGTAGATGTTACTCTATTACCTGAGGAATCGATCTTTACTTTTAAACAAGGGGGTGAGGAGAGTTTTAAAGAAGCTTGGTCTAGAATTTTTTATTCTTATAGTAAAACTGAACCTAAAATGACTCTAAGTTTGCTTCTTAGTAACTTTTATTTTGGGCTTATTCTTCGCTATAGGTATGCCTTAGATGCTGTAGTGGGAGGAGATTTCCTTCATTGTGATGGGGATCAAGCTTTTAATGCCATAAAAAATTGGTTACATCATCTAGCTCCGCTAATAATTTTGATTCATCTCTTGCTAGCATTCATAATAGATTAAACACTCTCGAAACAAATATATCATGTTTAAAAGAGGGGTACAACCAGATTCGCGAATATTATGATTATGTTCCATTAAGCTTTGAACCTTCAATGTGGGTGCCTACCATTAAAGTTGCTATTTTGTGGTGAAACTTTTCATGCTCGTTGTGATATCATGTCTGAGTTTTGCCTTATGCCTAAAAGTATTTATGAATCTTTGACACTTTGGGAACTTGCTGAAAGAGGAGAAGGAATAAATCTTACTAATAACTCTGTTATAATTCCTAAGGGAATAGCTGAAGGTGTGTTTACAACCTTTCTTGGAAGGACGGTATCCAGTGGTTATCTCGTTGTTGAATGTGTAGGGACAGGACAAATCACACTTGGAAGATTCCTGCTGAAACTCGTGGGAGCAATCATAGATGTGGGGAAAGGCACTCTAAATTTTTCCTCTACGCCCGGATGCAGTCATATATTCCCTAAACCAAAGAGTAGAAGGGTAGGCGCAATGCCCCTGGTAAGAATGCTAATGCTTCATCTCTTGATAATACTTGATTCACACTTTCTGCGCCTAGCTGAAAGGCGTTAAAGAAAAGCGCTTATGAGAGACAACCCATTATTTTACTACAGTACTTTTGTTTTATATTTGAGTCTTGGAAGTTGTTACTACTGTAGCAACCTCTAATTATCTTTATTTTATTGCATTGTTGTGCAAAGTAAAGTCTTTGATAGTAAATATGATACTAGATTTGGATTACTGCGCAGAAACAGATTTCTTGCTGTCACGAATTTGTGTAGGATTATCTTTAGGTAACTCAGAAAAATCTGCCAATTTACGTGTGTGATCCTAAGATATGTACGCAACTTTCATTCAATTTGAGCATTTTCATCTGAGCAAGTTAAGTGCCCCAGAAAAATTCGTCTTTACAGACTATTCTGTTTTGACAGATTCTGCCTTTTATTTCGCATTGCCTGTTTTGCTATGTTTGATGTATTTCTTTGTTCCATTAACTTTCAGTAGCTTTGTGCAATGTCCAGAATTGTTAAGAATGATTATGTCACCTCTGAATATGTGAATTTTTTATTATGCACTAACCCTCTAATGAGTTTGTTTTGAGTTTGGTGTGGAGGAAGTTTTCAAGGATCAAGAGAGGAGGATGATACAATATGATCAAGGAGAGTGAAAACTCTAAGCTTGGGGATGCCCCCGTGGTTCGTCCCTGCATATTTCAAGAAGACTCAAGCCTCTAAGCTTGGGGATGCCCAAGGCACCCCCTTCTTCATCGACAACTTATCAGGTCACCTCTAGTGAAACTATATTTTTATTCCATCACATCTTATGTGCTTTACTTGGAGCGTCTTTATGTTTTTATTTTTGTTTTGTTTGAATAAAATCGGATCCTAGCATTCTTTGTGTGGGAGAGAGACATGCTCCGCTGTTGCATATGAACACATGTGTTCTTAGCTTTACTCTTAATGTTCATGGCGAAGGTTGAAACTGCTTCGTTCATTGTTATATGGTTGGAAACAGAAAATGCTACATGTGGTAATTGGTATAATGTCTTGAATAATTTGATACTTGAAAATTGTTGTGCTCAAATAGATCATGTTTAAGCTCTTGCATCATGTACTTTGCACCTATTAATGAAGAAATACCGTAGAGCTTGTTGAAATTTGGTTTGCATGATTAGTCTCTCTAAAGTCTAGATATTTTCTGGTGAGGGTCTGAACAACAAGGAAGACAATGTAGAGTCTTATAATGCTTGCAATATGTTCTTATGTAAGTTTTGCTGTACCGGTTCATACTTGTGTTTGCTTCAAACAACCTTGCTAGCCTAAGCCTTGTATTGAGAGGGATTACTTCTCGTGCATCCAAATCCTTGAGCCAAAAACTATGCCATTTGTGTCCACCATACCTACCTACTACATGGTATTTCTCTGCCATTCCAAAGTAAATTGCTTGAGTGCTACCTTTAAAACTCCATTCTTTGTCTTTGCAGTATATAGCTCATGGGAAAAATAGCTTAAAAACTATTGTGGTATTGAATATGTACTTATGTATCTTATTTCTTATAAGTTGTTTGTTGAGTGGTAACCATGTTCCTGGGGACGCCATCAACTATTTCACCTTTGTTGAATATCGTGTGAGTTGCTATGCATGTTCATCTTGTCTGAAGTAAGGGTAATTTATCATGATCAAATGGTTTGAGTATGCATATTGTTAGAGAAGAACATTGGGCCGCTAACTAAAGCCATGATCCATGGTGGAAGTTTCAGTTTGGACAACAATCATCAATCTCTTATGAGAATATTATCTGTTGTTGAATGCTTATGCATTAAAGAGGAGTCCATTATCTGTTGTCTATGTTGTCCCGGTATGGATGTCTAAGTTGAGAATAATCAAAAGCGAGAAATCCAATGCGAGCTTTCTCCTCAGACCTTTGTACAGGCGGCATAGAGGTACCCCTTTGTGACACTTGGTTGAAACATATGCTATGCAATGATAATTCATGTAAATCCAAGCTAATTAGGACAAGGTGCGGGCACTATTTGCATACTATGCATGAGGCTTGCAACTTATAAGATATCTTATGCATAACACATATGAATTATTACTACCGTTGACAAAATTGTTTCTATGTTTTCAAAATAAAAGCTCTAGCACAAATATAGCAATCCATGCTTCCCTCTGCGAAGGGCCATTCTTTTACTTTTATGTTGAGTCAGTTTACCTACTTCTTTCTATCTTAGAAGCAAACACTTGTGTCAATTGTGTGCATTGATTCTTACATACTTGCTTATTTGCATTCATCATATAACTTTGTGTTGACAATTATCCATGAGATAAACATGTTGAAGTTGAAAGCAACCGCTGAAACTTATATCTTCCTTTGTGTTGCTTCAAAACTTTCTACTAAGAATCTATTGCTTTATGAGTTAACTCCTATGCAAGTCTTATTGATGCTTGTCTTGAAAAATACTATTCATGAAAAGTCTTTGCTATATGATTTAGTTGTTTATTCATTGTATTTACCATTGCTTCAAATCACTTCATTCATTACATATGCTTTACAATAGTATTGATCAAGATTATGATAGCATGTCACTTCAAAAATTATCCTTGTTATCGTTTACCTACTCGAGGGCGAGTAGGAACTAAGCTTGGGGATGCTTGATACGTCTCAAACGTATCTATAATTTCTTATGTTCCATGCTACTTTTATGATGATACTCACATGTTTTATACACACTTTATGTCATTATTATGCATTTTCCGGCACTAACCTATTGACGAGATGCCGAAGAGCCAGTTGATGTTTTCTACTGTTTTTGGTTTCAGAAATCCTACAAAGGAAATATTCTCGGAATTGGACGAAATCAACGCATAGGGTCTTATTTTTCCACGAAGCTTCCAGAAGACCGAAGGGATTACGAAGTGGGGCGACGAGGCGCCGCCACCATAGGGCCGCGCGGCCTGGGTGGGGCCCGCGCCGCCCTATGGGGTGGGCCCCTCGCGCCGCCTCCAACCCTGCCCTTCCGCCTACTTAAAGCCTTCGTCGCGAAAACCCTAGTACCGAGAGCCACGATACGGAAAACCTTCCAGAGACGCCGCCGCCAATCACATCTCGGGGGATTCAGGAGATCGCCTCCGGCACCCTGCCGGAGAGGGGAATCATCTCCCGGAGGACTCTTCATCACCATGATCGCCTCCGGATTGATGTGTGAGTAGTTCACCCCTGGACTATGGGTCCATAGCAGTAGCTAGATGGTTGTCTTCTCCTCATGTGCTATCATTGTTCGATCTTGTGAGATGCCTATCATGATCAAGATCATCTATTTGTAATGCTACATGTTGTGTTTGTTGGGATCCGATGAATATGGAATACTATGTTATGTTGATTATCAATCTATCATATTTGTGTTGTTTATGATCTTGCATGCTCTCCGTTGCTAGTAGAGGCTCGGCCAAGTTGATACTTGTAACTCCAAGAGGGAGTATTTATGCTCGATAGTGGGTTCATGCCTCCATTAAATGCAGGACGAGTGACGGAAAGTTCTAAGGTTGTGGATGTGCTTGTTGCCACTAGGGATAAAACATCAATGCTTTGTCTAAGGATATTTGTGTTGATTACATTACGCACCATACTTAATGCAATTGTCTGTTGTTTGCAACTTAATACTGGAAGGGGTGCGGATGCTAACCCGAAGGTGGACTTTTTAGGCATAGATGCATGCTCGATAGCGGTCTATGTACTTTGTCGTAATGCCCAATTAAATCTCACTCTACTCATCATGATATGTATGTGCATTGTTATGCCCTCTTTATTTGTCAATTGCCCAACTGTAATTTGTTCACCCAACATGCTATTTATCTTATTGGAGAGACACCACTAGTGAACTGTGGACCCCGGTCCATTCTTTTACATCTGAATACAATCTATCGCAAACATTGTTCTTTACTTGTTCTTCGCATACAAACATCATTTTCCACACCATACGATTAATCCTTTGTTACAGCAAGCCGGTGAGATTGACAACCTCACTGTTAAGTTGGGGCAAAGTATTTGGATTGTGTTGTGCAGGTTCCACGTTGGCGCCGGAATCCCTGGTGTTGCGCCGCACTACACTCCGCCACCAACAACCTTCACGTGTTCCTTGACTCCTACTGGTTCGATAACCTTGGTTTCTTACTGAGGGAAAACTTGCTGCTGTACGCATCACACCTTCCTCTTGGGGTTCCCAACGGGCGTGTGCTTGACGCATCATTGATACGTCTCCAAAGTATCGATAATTTCTTATGTTCCATGCTTGTTTTATAACAATACCTACATGTTTTGTTCACACTTTACATCGTTTTGATGCATTTTCCGGAACTAACCTATTGACGAGATGCCGAAGTGCCGGTTCTCGTTTTCTCGCTGTTTTTGGTTTCAGAAATCCTAGTAAGGAAATATTCTCGGAATTGGACGAAATCAACGCCCAGAACCTTATATTTCAAGGAAGCTTCCAGAGCACCGAAGAGGGGCCAGAGGAGAGGCCCAGGGCCACCACATGTGGTGGCAGCGCGGCTAAGGGGGGAGGTGCGCCCCCCTGGTGTGTGGCTGCCCCGTGGCCCCTCCGACTCCGACTCTTCGCCTATTTAAGCCTTCCTGGCCTAAAACATTGAGACGAATAAGCCACGGTACGAGAAACCTTCCAGAGCCGCCGCCATCGCGAAGCCAAGATCTGGGGTACAGGAGTCTCTGTTCCGGCACGCCGCCGGGACGGGGAAGTGCCCCCGGAAGGCATCTCCATCGACATCACTGCCATCTTCATCGCCGCTGCTGTCTCCCATGATGAGGAGGGAGTAGTTCTCCATCGAGGCTAAGGGCTGTACCGGTAGCTATGTGGTTAATCTCTCTCCTATGTATTTCAATACAATGATCTCATGAGCTGCCTTACATGATTGAGATTCATATGAGCTTTGTATCACTATTAATCTATGTGCTACTCTAGTGATGTTATTAAATTACTCTATTCCTCCTCCATGATGTAATGGTGACAGTGTGTGCATCATGTAGTACTTGGCGTAGTTTATGATTGTGATCTCTTGTAGATTATGAAGTTAACTATTACTATGATTGTATTGATGTGATCTATTCCTCCTTTCATAGCTTGAAGGTGACAGTGTGCATGCTATGTTAGTACTTGGTATAATTGCGTTGGTCTATCATGCACTCTAAGGTTATTTAAATATGAACGTCGAATGTTGTGGAGCTTGTTAACTTTGGCATTGAGGTGCTCTTGTAGCCCTACACAATTAATGGTGTTCATCATCCAACAAGAGAGTGTAGAGTGGTTTTATTATGTGATCAATGTTGAGAGTGTCCACTAGTGAAAGTATGATCCCTAGGCCTTGTTTCCAAATACTGCAATTATCGCTTATTTACTGTTCTACTGCATCTTTACTTCCTGCAATATTACCACCATCAACTGCACGCCAGCAAGCTATTTTCTGGCGCCGTTACTACTGCTCATATTCATTCATACTATTTGTATTTCACTATCTCTTCGCCGAACTAGTGCACCTATACATCTGACAAGTGTATTGGGTGTGTTGGGGACACAAGAGACTTCTTGTATCGTGATTGCAGGGTTGCTTGAGAGGGGTATCTTTGACCTCTTCCTCCCTGAGTTCGATAAACCTTGCGTGATCCACTTAAGGGAAAACTTGCTGCTGTTCTACAAACCTCTGCTCTTGGAGGCCCAACACTGTCTACAGGAAAAGAAGCCAACACTAGACAGCAAGCTATTTTCTGGCGCCGTTGCCGGGGAACGAAAAGCTACACTACAGAGATTTCCTCCCACGTCAACCACGCGCCAGTTGTAGACAGTCAGTCATCAATGTTCAAGATTTAACTAAACCAATTTATCTAGCAAAACCATTTTCGTTTTCATTTTCATTTAATGAAGAACCAACATACTGCCTAGTGTCTTTGGCAGTGAGCATGAGCATGAGCAGTAGCATTTCAAAACCATTTCAACATCTTTATTTGCAACCAGTGAGCATCAGCATGAGCATTCAACCATGGTGAACTAATTCATACTGCAAGCATTTAAATCATTCAATTTGCTATGAAATTTGCTATGAACTACTTGGGGTACAGAAAACTAATCCCAGGCCAACCAGGGCATCAAATTTGCTATGAACCAGGGCATTAAATTCAATTTGCTATGAGTAATACAAGAATCGGCGCAAGAATTCAACTACTGCAAGAACAAAAATAAGATGGAGTGGGATTGGGATGATCCTCACATACTGAACTTGTCGATGCTCCTAGTGCTGCACGAACATGTTTCTTGGCGGATGGGGATTCAGAGACAGATGGAGGGAGATTGGGGGCGGAGGAGGAGAAGGAGAAATTACCTGACTAGCAGTAGGGGGTCGACAGCGGCGGGCTAGCGACAGGTCCGGTGCTCCCCTGCTCCTGCTCCTCCTCTCTGCAGCGGCGGGGTAGCGGCAGGTCCGGGGCTCCCCTGCTCCTGCTCCTCCTCTCTGTAGCGGCGGGCGAGCGGTGGATCCGGGCCTTCCACGCGCCGGCGTACGGGGCAGGTGGTGGGGGCTGGTGGAGGTGGATGGTGGCGGTGCAGACCGGTGGATGTTGCGGTGCAGAACGGCGGGTTAGGGTTCGACGTCATCGTCTCGGCTCTATTTGGGAAGAAGGGATGAGGAAGAGGATCGCGCAGTTAAGTCCCAGGTATACCCGCAGCAGTCTTACTGCCGGCGCACCAGGCCTTTTGTGTAAGACTACTGCGGGTATACCTGGGACTTGGCCAAATCATGCAATTCCCACTCTCTTTTGTTTTTCTTTATTTCTTTTCTATTTCTTTTATGTTTCTATTATTTTCTGGCCTTTTCTATTATATTTATGTTCTTATCTTTTCAAGATAATAACAAAGCAATATGCATGAGTTATGTAAAAACATGAAGATATGAGTTATATATACATACACAAAATATTGACCAACACAATATTAATTAGTCATACATAAAATATTGGCCATGACCATATGAGTAGTTATGAATTACACAAAATATGAGTTCTAGATTGCAAATAAAGTTTTACATCATCGATTGAGAAGAGTGTTTCACTTTCTTCTTGCTTTTCTTGCTCGTCGTTGAATAATTTAGCCCCGTGTCGTGACTTCTTCTTTTGAAGGGTCGACCTGACCTCGGTAGCGTGGTCCTCGCTTCTTCTTGTGGTGTATGTTGTGTCTTCGTCCTCGGATTCTTCCATCATTGGGTCTCCGACTTGTCCTTCGAAGTCTTCCTCGTTGGCGACTCCATCCATTCCGATGATGGTCCTCTTGCCTCTCCTCACGATAACACGGCTAGGCCTCGGATGGGTCGGTTATGAAGAAGCATTGGTGCACGTGTTACGCCGAGTACCCATGGCTCATTCTGCGCGGTGGCGTTCGTGGACTTTGATTTGTTGGCTTCGGGTAGAAACATGGTGGTGAAATACCGGTCTTCTTTTGTGACGCTCTTATTCCATCTGATACGGAACATCGGCACTTTCTCCCCAGCATAGCTAAGCTCCCAGATTTCCTCGATTCTTCTGTAGTATCTAGTCTTTACGTCACCCGTCCAGGAATCCATCGTTACCCCGAGTTACGGTAAACACTTGTTCTTGTCTTTTTCTTCCGTGTAGAATGTGTACCCGTTGATATCGTACGCTTGGTAAGTCATGATGTTGGGCGCGGGGCCATGTGACAAGGCCAATACTAGTTTATCCTTGTCAGAATCCATTGGTGGGGGATTAGCATCAATGTGGTCTTTGAACCAGCGCGCGAAAGAGGAGTTGTGCTCTCTGTATATTTCTGCTTCCGTCATCATCGGCTTTCCACTGTTCTCTATCATGGTTGTGTGCTCTTTCAACCAAGGATCGATCAAGTCAATGTGTTGTAGCGCTACTAAGTTGGCCCTGTCAAAGTCGGAAGTCCGACCAGACATGTGCACGTGCAGTTCCTTCCTTCCATTTTTGTGGCCTACTCCCTCGAACTCGCGGAGGTGCTTGTTTTGAGGCAAACCAACAGGGTCCTCGATGTCTAGATAATTCGTGCGTAAAGAGATGCACTCTTCGGTGAGCCAGCCTGGACGATGCTTCCATCCGGATGTGACCTGTTACGAACGTATCCTTTAATGACCCCATTCATTCTTTCAAACGGCATCATGTTGTGTAAGAATGCCGGCCCTAGACTGATGATATCATCCATGATATGGACCAACAGATGGACCATCACGTCAAAGAATGCAGGCGGGAAGTACATCTCAAGCTCACATAGGATCACCACGATCTCTTCCTGGAGCCTTGCGAGTTTCTTCACGCTTATCGACTTCCGAGTTATGACGTCGAAGAAGTTACAGAGCCCATTCAGCGTTGCACGGACATGGTCATCCTTTATACCTCGGATTGCAACCGGAAGAATCTGCGTCATCATCACGTGACAGTCATGAGACTTCATGACGCTAAAGTTTCGTTTCTTGGGGTCCATGTATCTGCTTATTATCCTGGAGTAACCGAAGGGCACTTTGACTCCTAGAAGGCAATTGAAAAATTGATCGACCTCAGCCGGACTAAAAGTGAAGCAGGAGGGGGGACAGTAATAGTCTGGCCGCTTAATCCTTTTGCTCTTCTGACCGCCGTCCGCCTCCTCCTCCGACTGTCCCTCTTGGGCCGCCGGGATCTGAAGCTCTTCCCCGATGCCCAAAACTTTCGGGTCGTGTCTTGCTTTCGGCCCATCTTTGGTCCGGTCCGGCATGTTGAGAAGAGTGCCAAGCAAGCTCTCGCACACGTTCTTTGTAATATGCATGACATCAAGGCAGTGAGGTGTATCGAGAATTTTCCAGTACGGCAAGTCCCAAAACACGGACCTCCTTTTCCATACACCAATGAGCGGCGTCGTTTCCTTTTTCTTCTTCTCTCCAGGCTTTTGACGAATCTTTCCCGGCGCAGGGCACTCCTTCCAAGCTTTTAGTAATGTATCGATCTCTTCGCCACTCTTCTTACGTGGAGGTCCTCGGGGTTCATTTGTACCATCGAACAGATCTCCACGCTTTCTCCACGGGTCAGTCTTGTGTAGCCACCTTCGATGCCCCATGTAAACTGTTTTCGAAGAGCCGGGATCCTTACCAAGCTGCAAAAACATCGTCTCTTCCATGCACCTGACACATGCCTTGTGTCCATGGCACACCTGATACGAAATATAACCGTATCCGAGGTAGTCCTGCACCGTCGTGATCAACACAGCTCTCAAAGGGAAATATTCTTCCGTGATGGCGTCCCATGTATCTACCCCTTCCTCCGCCCACAACGTTTCAAGCTCCTCCTTTAATAATTCGAGATACATGTTGATATCGTTTTCTGGCTGTGTCGGCCCTTGAATTAGCATACTCATATGTATGTACTTCCTCTTCATGCACAACCAGGGCGGGAGGTTGTAGATCCATACAAACACAGGCCATGTGCTATGTGTGCTGCTCTGGTTTCCGAACGGATTGAATCCGTCCGTGCTCGCACCCAACCTGATGTTTTTGGGATCTGCCCCAAAACTTCCCAATTCATTGTCTAATGCTTTCCACTGGCTTGCATCCGAAGGGTGCGTCGAGACCGGGTGCTCAATCCGCTCTTCATCATTCAACACTGCCTCCTTTCTTTCAGCGTGCCAGCGCATGAGCTTTGCTTCCTTGCGGTCCGCGTAGAACCGTTGAAGCCGGGGGGCGAGCGGGAAGTACCACACAACTTTCCGAGGAGCTTTCTTCTTCCCTTTCTTGTACCGTTCAGCGTCACACACATGACATTTCGTCTTGTCCACGTGCTCCTTGCGATACATGATACAGTCGTTGATGCAGGCGTGATACTTTTCGTGGGGTAAGTCGAGAGGGCACACGATTCTCTTGGCCTCAGCTAGACTACCAGGACACGTGTTCCGGGCAGGAAGGAGATCTCTCACGTATTCCAGAATGTCGTCGATGCTTGTGTCCGTCCATCCGTGTTTCGCCTTCATCTGCAGCACATCGAGCGCTACTCTCAAGCGGGACTCCCCCAACCCGCGACCTGAGTCGTACAACGGAGTATTCGAGTCTATCTCCAGTTGCTCAAGCTTTGATTTCCGCTTGGCGCCTTTTGTCTTTTCGAGAAGCGGATCTTGAAGATGAGGGTCCCGCACGACTGAAGCTAGCGGCACCTCTTCGTCGTCGTCAAGGTTATTGTCGTTGTCAAGGTTATCGTCATGTGCGACAAACTCTTCATCGTCATCAATATCATGATGCCCTCCTTCTTGCCGGCCATTACCACCTGCTGCCGTCGCCCCATTGACCTCCGCGCCATCATCACTCATCCATTGAGTGTGTCCATGCATGAAACCATTAGTGAGCAGGTGCCCCTGCAATTTGCCTGAATAGGGGTCAAACCATTTCACTCGTTTGCATCTTCGGCACGGACACAATACCTCCGTGCGGTTATTTTCATACATGTCGATGATCGCGTGTTCCAGATATCTCATCACGACACTTTCACTCATCTCGATAACCATTACCGCATGCACGGTAAGATTATATAATTGATTAGAACCATGCATCCGTCGGTAGTTTTCACGGAAAATTTCGGCATGACCTTCTGATACGTCTCCAACGTATCGATAATTTCTTATGTTCCATGCCACATTATTGATGTTATCTACATGTTTTATGCACACTTTATGTCATATTCGTGCATTTTCTGGAACTAACCTATTAACAAGATGCCGAAAGGCCGCTTGCTGTTTTCTGCTGTTTTTGGTTCCAGAAAGGCTGTTCGGGCAATATTCTCGGAATTGGACGAAATCAACGCCAAACCTCCTATTTTTCCCGGAAGGCTCCAGAACACCGAAGAAGAGTCGGAGAGGGGCCAGGGGGCCACCACACCACATGGCGGCGCGGGCCAGGCCTTGGCCGCGCCGGCCTAGGGTGTGGCGCCCCCAGGTGCCCCCCTGCGCCGCCTCTTCGCCTATAAAAGCCCTGTCGAAATAAAAATGCAGTACCAATTGACGAAACCCACAGAAACCTTCCAGAGCCGCCGCCATCGCGAGGCCAAGATCTGGGGGACAGGAGTCTCTGTTCCGGCACGCTGCCGGAGCGGGGAAGTGCCCCCGGAAGGCTTCTCTATCGACACCGCTGCCATCCCCACCGCCATCTTCATCACCGCTGCTGCTCCCATGAGGAGGGAGTAGTTCTCCATCGAGGCTCGGGGCTGTACCGGTAGCTATGTGGTTCATCTCTCTCCTATGTACCTCAATACAATAATCTCATGAGCTGCTTTACATGATTGAGATTCATATGAGTTTGTATCACAATTTATCTATGTGCTACTCTAGCAAAGTTATTAAAGTAGTTCTATTCCTCCCGCACGTGTGTAAAGGTGACGAGTGTGTGCACCGTGTTAGTACTTGGTTTATGCTATGATCATGATCTCCTGTAGATTATGAAGTTAACTATTGCTATGATAATATTGATGTGATCTATTCCTCCTACATATGCATGAAGGTGACAGTGTGCATGCTATGTTAGTACTTGGTTTAGTTGTATTGATCTATCTTACACTGAGGTTACTTAAATATGAACAAATTGTGGAGCTTGTTAACTCCGGCATTGAGGGTTCGTGTAATCCTACGCAATGCGTTCATCATCCAACAAGAGTGTAGAGTATGCATTTATCTATTCTGTTATGTGATCAATGTTGAGAGTGTCCACTAGTGAAAGTGTAATCCCTAGGCCTTGTTCCTAAATACTGCTAGCGCTGCTTGTTTACTATTTTACTGTGTTACTACTGCTGCAATACTACCACCATCAACTACACGCCTGACAAGCTATTTTCTGGCACCGTTGCTACTGCTCATATATATTCATACCACCTGTATTTCACTATCTCTTCGCCGAACTAGTGCACCTATTAGGTGTGTTGGGTACACAAGAGACTTCTTGCTTCGTGGTTGCAGGGTTGCATGAGAGGGATATCTTTGACCTCTTCCTCCCTGAGTTCGATAAACCTTGGGTGATCCACTTAAGGGAAAACTTGCTGCTGTTCTACAAACCTCTGCTCTTGGAGGCCCAACACTGTCTACAGGAAAAGGAGGGGGAAGTAGACATCAAGCTATTTTTCTGGCGCCGTTGCCGGGGAGGAAAGGTAAAAGGTACTCACACTTCGGACCTCGGCTACCAAGCTATTTTCCGCCATTGTAAGTACTCGAAGCTATTTCCTTTAGATCCTGCAATTGCATCTTTTTGTTTCTTGTTTACACTAGTTTGGCGTAATGGACAAGAATGAGCTTCTATTTCTGTTTCCTGATTTAAAACATGGATTGTTTGATGCGAAAATTAAAAAACCTATGGAATCTTATTTGCATGCTGGTAGTAATATTAGTATGAACGCTTTGAACACCATTGTTGATAATAATATAGAAAGTTCTAAGCTTGGGGAAGCTGGTTTTCATGATCTTTTTAGTCCCCCAAGCATTGAGGAGAAAATTTTCTTTGATGATTCTTTACCTCCTATTTATGATGATTATAATGATAGTGGTCTTTTGGTGCCACCTACTATGGAGAGTAAATTTTGTTGTGATTATACTATGCCTCCTACACTTTATGAGAATAATAATGATAGCTACTTTGTTGAATTTGCTCCCACTACAACTAATAAAATTGATTATGCCTATGTGGAGAGTAATAATTTTATGCATGAGACTCATGATAAGAATGCTTTATGTGATAGTTATATTGTTGAGTTTGCTCATGATGCTACTGAAAGTTATTATGAGAGAGGAAAATATGGTTGTAGAAATTTTCATGTTACTAAAACACCTCTCTATGTGCTTAAATTTTTGAAACTACACTTGTTTTATCTTTCTATGCTTGTTGCATTATGCTTCTTGAACTTGTTTATTTACAAGATTCCTATGCATAGGAAGCATGTTAGGCTTAAATTTGTTTCATACTTACCTCTTGATGCTCTCTTTTGCTTCAACTACTATTTCTTGCGAGCGCATCATTAAAACTGCTGAGCCCATCTTAACGGCTATAAAGAAAGAACTTCTTGGGAGATAACCCATGTGTTATTTTGCTACAGTACTTTGTTTTATATTTGTGTCTTGGAAGTTGTTTACTACTGTAGCAACCTCTCCTTATCTTAGTTTTGTGTTTTGTTGTGCCAAGTGAAGCCTCTAATCGAAGGTTGATACTAGATTTGGATTTCTGCGCAGAAACAGATTTCTATCTGTCACGAATCTGGGATGTTTTCTCTGTAGAAAAATCATAAAAATATGCCAATTTACGTGCGTGTTCCTCAGATATGTACGCAACTTTCATTAGTTTTGAGTTTTCTGATTTGAGCAACGGAAGTATTTATTAGAAATTCGTCTTTACGGACTGTTCTGTTTTGACAGATTCTGCCTTTTATTTCGCATTGCTTCTTTCGCTGTGTTGGGTGGATTTCTTTGTTCCATTACCTTCCAGTAACTTTGAGCAATGTCCAGAAGTGTTAAGAATGATTGTGTCACCTCTGAACATGTGAGTTTTTGATTATGTACTAACCCCTCTAATGAAGTTTATGAGAAGTTTGGTGTGAAGGAAGTTTTCAAGGGTCAAGAGAGGAGGATGATATACTATGATCAAGAAGAGTGAAAGCTCTAAGCTTGGGGATGCCCCGGTGGTTCACCTCTGCATATATCAAGAAGACTCAAGCGTCTAAGCTTGGGGATGCCCAAGGCATCCCCTTTCTTCATCGACAACATTATCAGGTTCCTCCCCTGAAACTATATTTTTATTCCATCACATCTTATGTGCTTTTCTTGGAGCGTCGGTTTGTTTTTGTTTTTTGTTTTGTTTGAATAAAATGGATCCTAGCATTCTTTGTGTGGGATAGAGACACGCTCCGCTGTTGCATATGGACAAGTATGTCCTTAGTTTCTACTCATAGTATTCATGGCGAAGTTTCTTCTTTGTTAAATTGTTATATGGTTGGAATTGGAAAATGATACATGTAGTAATTGCTATTAATGTCTTGGGTAATGTGATACTTGGCAATTGTTGTGCTCATGATTAAGCTCTTGCATCATATGCTTTGCACCCATTAATGAAGAAATACATAGAGCATGCTAAAATTTGGTTTGCATATTTGGTCTCTCTAAGGTCTAGATAATTTCTAGTATTGAGTTTGAACAACAAGGAAGACGGTGTAGAGTCTTATAATGTTTTCAATATGTATTTTATGTGAGTTTTGCTGCACCGGTTCATCCTTGTGTTTGTTTCAAATAGCCTTGCTAGCCTAAACCTTGTATCGAGAGGGAATACTTCTCATGCATCTAAATACTTGAGCCAACCACTATGCCATTTGTGTCCACCATACCTACCTACTACATGGTATTTTCCGCCATTCCAAAGTAAATTGCTTGAGTGCTACCTTTAAAATTCCATCATTCACCTTTGCAATATATAGCTCATGGGACAAATAGCTTAAAAACTATTGTGGTATTGAATATGTAATTATGCACTTTATCTCTTATTAAGTTGCTTGTTGTGCGATGACCATGTTCACTGGGGACGCCATCAACTATTCATTGTTGAATTTCATGTGAGTTGCTATGCATGTCCGTCTTGTCTGAAGTAAGAGAGATCTACCACCTTATGGTTAAGCATGCATATTGTTAGAGAAGAACATTGGGCCGCTAACTAAAGCCATGATCCATGGTGGAAGTTTCAGTTTTGGACATATATCCTCAATCTCAAATGAGAAAATTATTAATTGTTGTTACATGCTTATGCATAAAAGAGGAGTCAATTATCTGTTGTCTATGTTGTCCCGGTATGGATGTCTAAGTTGAGAATAATCAATAGCGAGAAATCCAATGCGAGCTTTCTCCTTAGACCTTTGTACAGGCGGCATAGAGGTACCCCTTTGTGACACTTGGTTAAAACATGTGCATTGTGATGATCCGGTAGTCCAAGCTAATTAGGACAAGGTGCGGGCACTATTAGTATACTATGCATGAGGCTTGCAACTTGTAAGATATAATTTACATGATACATATGCTTTATTACTACCGTTGACAAAATTGTTTCATGTTTTCAAAATCAAAGCTCTAGCACAAATATAGCAATCGATGTTTTTCCTCTATGAGGACCATTCTTTTATTTTCAATGTTGAGTCAGTTCACCTATTTCTCTCCACCTCAAGAAGCAAACACTTGTGTGAATTGTGCATTGATTCCTACATATTTGCATATTGCACTTATTATATTACTCTATGTT
Source organism: Lolium rigidum (assembly GCF_022539505.1). Taxonomy (NCBI): domain Eukaryota; kingdom Viridiplantae; phylum Streptophyta; class Magnoliopsida; order Poales; family Poaceae; genus Lolium; species Lolium rigidum. The sequence continues at coordinate 252,159,848 of NC_061512.1, forward strand.
GACAATATCAATGAGATATACATGTTACAAGTTGAAAGCAACCGCTGAAACTTAATCTTCTTTTGTGTTGCTTCAATACCTTTACTTTGAATTATTGCTTTATGAGTTAACTCTTATGCAAGACTTATTGATGCTTGTCTTGAAGTGCTATTCATGAAAAGTCTTTGCTATATGATTCACTTGTTTACTCATGTCATATACATTGTTTTGATCGCTGCATTAACTACATATGCTTTACAAATAGTATGATCAAGGTTATGATGGCATGTCACTTCAGAAATTATCTGTGTTATCGTTTTACCTGCTCGGGACGAGCAGAACTAAGCTTGGGGATGCTGATACGTCTCCAACGTATCGATAATTTCTTATGTTTCATGCCACATTATTGATGTTATCTACATGTTTTATGCACACTTTATGTCATATTCGTGCATTTTCCGGAACTAACCTATTAACAAGATGCCGAAAGGCCGGTTCTGTTGTTCTAGCTGTTTTTGGTTCCGGAAAGGCTGTTCGGGCAATATTCTCGGAATTGGACGAAATCAACGCCAAACCTCCTATTTTTCCCGGAAGGCTCCGAACACCGAAGAAGAGTCGGAGAGGGGCCGGGGGCCACCACACCACATGGCGGCGCGGGCCAGGCCTTGGCCGCGCCGGCCTAGGGTGTGGCGCCCCCAGGTGCCCCCCTGCGCCGCCTCTTCGCCTATAAAAGCCCTTTCGACCTAAAAACGCAGTACCAATTGACGAAACCCACAGAAACCTTCCAGAGCCGCCGCCATCGCGAAGCCAAGATCTGGGGGACAGGAGTCTCTGTTCCGGCACGCTGCCGGAGCGGGGAAGTGCCCCCGGAAGGCTTCTCCATCGACACCGCTGCCATCTCCACCGCCATCTTCATCACCGCTGCTGCTCCCATGAGGAGGGAGTAGTTCTCCATCGAGGCTCGGGGCTGTACCGGTAGCTATGTGGTTCATCTCTCTCCTATGTACCTCAATACAATAATCTCATGAGCTGCTTTACATGATCGAGATTCATATGAGTTTGTATCACAATTTATCTATGTGCTACTCTAGCAAAGTTATTAAAGTAGTTCTATTCCTCCTGCACGTGTGTAAAGGTGACAGTGTGTGCACCGTGTTAGTACTTGGTTTATGCTATGATCATGATCTCCTATAGATTATGAAGTTAACTATTGCTATGATAATATTGATGTGATCTATTCCTCCTACATATGCATGAAGGTGACAGTGTGCATGCTATGTTAGTACTTGGTTTAGTTGTATTGATCTATCTTACACTGAGGTTACTTAAATATGAACAAATTGTGGAGCTTGTTAACTCCGGCATTGAGGGTTCATGTAATCCTACGCAATGCGTTCATCATCCAACAAGAGTGTAGAGTATGCATTTATCTATTCTGTTATGTGATCAATGTTGAGAGTGTCCACTAGTGAAAGTGTAATCCCTAGGCCTTGTTCCTAAATATCGCTATCGCTGCTTGTTTACTCGTTTTACCGTGTTACTACCGTCGCAATACTACCACCATCAACTACACGCCAACAAGCTATTTTCTGGCACCGTTGCTACTGCTCATATATATTCATACCACCTGTATTTCACTATCTCTTCGCCGAACTAGTGCACCTATTAGGTGTGTTGGGGACACAAGAGACTTCTTGCTTCGTGGTTGCAGGGTTGCATGAGAGGGATATCTTTGACCTCTTCCTCCCCGAGTTCGATAAACCTTGGGTGATCCACTTAAGGGAAAACTTGCTGCTGTTCTACAAACCTCTGCTCTTGGAGGCCCAACACTGTCTACAGGAAAAGGAGGGGGAAGTAGACATCACCTTCCTACACGGTAGGACATAGGAGCGCCAGAAATGTGCCAAAACGGAAACTTAAAGAATCAACATTTCGGCGCAACGTTGGCAACTCATTTTCAACACCAACACACACAAGCACAAACACAACATATATATATACCACACACGAGAGCTTTGCTTCAAATGTCCAACATATGTCGATTTCATTCCTCAATTTGTTCATTAATCACCTATTTGTTTGATATATTCGTCGACGAGATCGAGACGACGCGCCGCGACAATGGCGTATGGAAGCCGACTTTCTAGATCTAGAACTAGATCTAGATTGAGCGGTCAATGCGCGATAGATAGATCTAGATCTACATAGGGATGTGGGAGATGCATGTAGGAAGGGAAGATTTGCTCAAAAAATATGATTTCGTTTGGTAAAATTGGCTAAATTTGGGGTAGAAATGGGCAAAAAATAGGTGGGTTGGGAGAAGGGTCGGGTTGTGTGGAGGAGTGAGTGTAGTGGCTTGTGAGTGCTGGTTGGTGGCTGAAATAACTCCCAGGTTACTGCTGGCGCACCAGGACCTGGGTGCGCCGGCAGTATATAAGCCATCCGGCTATATCTGCTTCAGGCCAGGCCCACGAAACATTGCCGGTGCACCAGCCCAGGAGCGCGCCGGCAATAGCAAATTACCGCCGGCGCGCTCATGGGCTGGTGCGCCGGCAATGTTTCGTGGGCCTGGCCCGAATTGGGCGAGGCCATGCCAGGAAAAAGCGTCGGCGCGTCGAATGCACTGGTGCGCCGGTAGTGGGCAGGCATCGCCGGCGCGGCTTGTATCTGGTGCGCCGGCTGCACGTTCCACCGGCGCATGCATAGGGTGGTGCGCCGGCACCTCTTGCCTCCACCTATAGGCTTTTCCCTAGTAGTGCCACTTGCACATGGACGGGGAGATTGCAGCACAAACAATAACATTAAAACAGAAAAATAAAGACATACAAATTTGCCTAAACATCATTATATGTTAGAACATATCGGCAGCTTCGTGGACGACCAAGATAAACTTGGGGGTGGATCATGATTATAGTTCGCACATGAAAAATTGCATGCTGAACTTATCAGATAAATCCTCCACCTGCTTCACCTCCGCAAGCCGGCCACACCCGGGGGAAAACTTGCATCCTTGTGCATCAAACCATATTGATGCTTGTTTTATAGAGGTACACAGAGAGAAATGGAGGGATAATTTGGTGGGCAGCAACGAGAGATGGCGGGAGAATTTAGCGGGAAACAATGAGAAATGGTGGGAAAAATTGGCGGGACACGGCGACAATTGGCAGGAGAAATGGTGTCTAACCGAATTGGTTAGGGTAAGCACGGACGCGCTGCATTGATTATGCAATAAATTGGCCAACTAATGGCAAATAACGCTTACCAACCACTAGAAAGCCAATAGGGCTTGTTGGCGTCACATTTTTTGACTTAAATAAAAAATGAATGATCTTTAAAAAAATATCCATCATTGAACTGACTTGAGATATATGCAGGAACCCAAAGAAATCATCTTGTAACAAAATACAAGAAAAATAAATAGTCACCGTTGAGGAAATATTAACTAGACTACCATGTGTCTACTTTTAATTTTAAATTTTCAAAGAATGAACAAACGCGACAAAAAATGAGAACACAATCAAAGACATAAATGTTTAGCATGTTTCTCTCGAACACTACGAGTCTATCTCATACACTTTGACTGACCAATTTGTCATATTTTCTAGAGGCCATAGTCAAGACGCTACATCCCATCAATATGTCAACTTATTGTATTTTTTTCCACATGTTTATGTTTAGTTTTACATATGGTTATATGTAATAATAATTAAAAATTTCAACACTTTTTTTTGGTCTCGGCGCAAATACTTGCACCTACATCACCTGTTGTTGACATGGGATTGTCATCTCATTTCTTTGGCGACATAGTCATTCTACATGCATACTCATGAGGTTTTTCGCACATGTTTTGAGAATTCCCAACGCTAATTTGAATGTTTCTTCGCAATATCATTTTTACCATTTTCATTTGTTATTTTTACATCGCTTGGCTTTATCTTTTACTATTATCAATTTTGATTTAACTAAAAACTAGGTGTATATCTTTTTAAATATTTTCATTTTTTCTGAAACTAATGCATGACTTTAAGCTAGACATTTTAGGAAGTGATTTTGGAACAACAAAATTTCCATGTCGATAAAATTTGGCCCATTCTTCATTAGTCAAGGCCCTAAAAAGGCAGAATGACAATCTACATTGTTAAGTTATGTCGAAATGTAATTTACTAGCTCGGTCCTAGATTATAAGATATCTTGGTAGTCTAATTTATCTTACTTAAACGTCTTATATTTTGGGAAGGAGTGATATATATTTGTTGTTTCCTATTTAAAGTATTCCTATCAAATGTTCTCTAGAACTCTTCTGACCTCTCAAGAGGGAATTCATCATAAAAAAGCACGACAAATGTCTCTTCTTTATTCGGCCACCACAGTGAAGGCAGCACTCAAAAATAAAGACAGATGGAAGATCCGACGGCTCTGCGTCCGGGTTTATAGTGCTGAGAAGGTCGTGGGGCGTTACCCACGTCTGAGTCAGCCATGATCCAGAAAAACGGTTGCATTAACGTGTCCGTTAATGACTTATAATTAGTTAGACGGTTAATTTTCTAAACAGGAAAATACAAGCTCACTTCGACGAGATTCCTGCAACCCGCGGAGCGTTGTGACGAGGTGTGGCGAGCAATGAAGGAGGAGCAGTGCGCAAGGGTTCTCACTCTTCTCACTCACTTATAAGGACTAGAACAACTCCCTTATAAATCACTCCACATCTCTCTCAACTAGCAATATAGAACTAAACTTTAGTCCCACCCCTTGCATATATAAATGGGCCAAAGAGAATTTTAGAATTTATGTTGGGCTATGGCCTGAGGCTCAAGGTTAAATTTAAACATTAACTACCATGTCTTCTCATAATTTTAAAATTTTAAAGAGTAAACAAACGAGACAAAATTGAGAAATCAATTAAAAGACAGTTCAGCATGTTTCTCGAACAGTACAAGTCTATCTCATACACTTGTACTCACCAATTTCTCGTAATTTCTATAGGAAAAAGTCATGACACTTTTCTCATCAATATGTTAATTTACTATATTTTTATTCACATTATTATGTTTAGTTTTACATATATGGTCATATGTAATAATAATTAAAAGTTTTAGTACTAGATTTGGGCTTCAATGCAAATACTTGCATTTCCGTCACCTGATATAAGTTGAAATCATGAAGCTTTTCATGATTTCTTGATTTTCTTTCCAATAAATAAGTCATATTATTTTATTTAACCCTTACTTAGTTTTTTATTAGAACGAACACTTACTAAGTTTGATCATATATATAGAAGATAAATTCGAGATCTACAATTTTTTAATAAGTATACCGTAAAAACATATTTTTTTTGGTAGATCTATTGTTGTTGGTTATGCGTTATGTATGTTCATATTTTTGTCTACTACATCGGTCAAATTTATACACCTTACTAATTAGAATGTAGAGGGTACATCTTTTGCGTATCTTGTGAGCAGTAGTGGTGCTAATTTGCATGTATTGTATTCAGAGCATCACTCCATGCATTCCAACTTACATCAGTCGCCGCTTTCGCTCCATTACCTTTGGCTGTGAATGATCGGAAATTCAATTCGGCTCCCGGGTGCGTATGCTCCCTCTACCAAAAAAACATATTTCGAAATGTCAAAAAATTTGGATAAAAAATTCTACATGTACATCTCCATAATGTATGTGCATTCGCTAAGTTTTACGAAAAACCAATATTTTTTGTGGTCTATGTAAAAAGGAGAAACTTTATCTTGTGAAAAGCATTATTTTTAGCAGTGAATTTTATCTTTTTTACACACGTCACATGATAAGTCAATTTTTTATGAAACGACTTTCTAAGCGTGTAGCACGTGAAGATGTACGTACAAATTTTTTGTTTCAATTTTTTTGAAATTTAAAATGTACATAAGATGCATTTCAAAATATATTTTTTCACACACACCTTGTCTAGATGTCTCCCTCCTTCTATTGTCCACCGATGGGGTGACCCTTCCGTTCCCAAGACAACAGACTGAACGTTCTCTAGACATAGTTTCTACAATATGTGTGTGGAGGCAGAATGTCACAAAAAAAACATAGATATCTTCTATATGTTCAGTAATTTCGAGATGCTGAACTACGATGTAACATGTTTATTTGATAATCTGCTATTAGGAATCATCCATAAAACTAAATAGAAATGGGTAGCAAAATCCAGTGGACTCAATGAGATTATGGTAATCCACGGCAATGCCAAGCCTAACCTTGGATTTTTTTTCTTTTTCGTTTCTACTTGCATGACAACTTAGTTTTGATTTAATTCTCCACCGATCTTGACCACAGACATAAGAGGACTATAATATGCTTAAAGCCTCCTTAGGATCTTTTTGATTAGTAAGATCTAAAACTATAGGATCACAGTGTCACATCCATCAAAATTTCTACACTACTCGCACTCTTTTATTTTGTTTTTATTTATCGAGGCGGAGGGACTGTAAAGTAGTTAGAATAGAAGTAAGGGCTAATTCTCCAATTAACTTGGCTAAAATGTATTTTTTTTATTCTACACAACTTGTTCTAGTAAGTACCTAACACTACCTTTGATATTGCAACTTTGCATATTAAAATTACATACCGAGTGTAACTTAACACAAAAATTTGTAGTTGCAAGCCCAAAAAGTTATCCACAAGAAAGTGAATTTGTAGCATCAAACAATGAAACATTATCAAATTTCAACTCTGAATTTAAATCAGGGGGACAAAGAAGTCCAGTTCGACACTAAATACCCAAAATTGCTATTCCCCTTAGTGCTGGAATTTGGAACTAGTTATGCAAAAAAAAAAATCATTTTTTGTTTCTCGGCATGTAGGTGAAATTTGGAGTATTTATTAGTAGTCATCTTGCATATATCTCAAGTCATTTCACTAGATTATTTGTAACCTTTTAATCATACTCCAAAGCCATATACCATTATATATGTTGTAATAAAGGGGACTTCTAGAATCAAACATCGGTCTACACATTAAGCTATAAAAACCATCTTAAGTAGTTGTGAATAGGAATATATTCGCTACGGTCTCTAGAGTAGCCATATTTCTCAAAATATGTGTGAAGTGTGAATTTATATTTTGTGTACAGTAAACACATTGTGCGATGCACTAATATTTTCCCAATTTTTTTTATGTGAAACAATGAACATAGTTGTGTCAATTTAGAGGGCAACAACGTCACTAGATATGTTCTGTTGATTGCATCCAAAGAAAGCATCATGTAAAAAAATTACAAGGAAAATGAATAGTCACCATTGAGAAAAAATTAACTAGACTACCATGTCTTCTTATAATTTTAAAATTTTAAAGAATAAACAAACACGAGAAAAATCGAGAAAGCAATCATAGATATATAGCATGTTTCTCGAACACTACGAGTCTAATTCATACACTTTGACTGACCAATTTGTCATATTTTCTACGGGAAATAGTCACTACGCTTCATCGCATCAATATGTTAATTTATTGTGTTTTAATTCACATGTTTATGTTTACTTTTACACATGGTTATATGTAATAATAATTAATAAGCTCATGACTGGGTTTTTTGTTGGATGCAAACACTCGCACTTCCATCGCTCGATGTTCGTGTGGGTTTGTCATCCCAACTTTTTGACGACAATGTCATTGTACATGCATACTCACGGGGTTTCTTGCACGTGTTTTGAAAATTCGCAACACTAGTTCGAATGTTTCTTATTTTTTGAAGTAAAGTTTGAATGTTTCTTCGTAACATCATTTTTACCATTTCCATCTGTTACTTTTACACCGCTTGGCTTTATTTTTTACCATTATCCGTTTCGATTTAATTAAAAACTAATTGTTCATCTTTTAAATATTTCTAGTTCTTCCTGGAACTAATGCACGATTTTAAGTTGGACATTTTACAAAGTGATTCTGGAACTACAAAGTTTTTTATTTCGATGAAAAAAAATCCGTCCATTCTTAATTAGTTGAGGCCCTAGAAAGGGAGAATGACATTCTTCATGGCCAAGCCCGTGTCGGATAGTAAATTACAACCTCTGTCCTAGTCACCTAGATTATAAGACGCATTTGTATTACAGTATATTCTAATTTCGCTTAGGCGAACATGTTATATTTTAGGACAGAGTGAAGTGATAGGAGCAGTATTTGCGTTCCTATTTAAATTATCAGCACTTCCAATCTGATGAGAGATCCGACGGCTCTGCGCAGAATATCTCCACACGATCACTCTGGATCCGACGGATGGGAAAGATCCGACGACCAGGTGAGGAAACCGCGGGCGTCCTACTTTCCACCGCACCTTCTTTCGCCAACTCCCCATCCGACCTCCGTCATCTTCCCACATGGCCGGAGCCACCTCGGCGGCGTTAACAAAATCATGGCGTTGAGATCCTCGACAGCGACGTCGCTCCTCTCCCGAACCCTCCGCCTGCACGCCACCTCCTCCCCCTACCCTCCTCGACCCCTCCTCCTCCGCGTCGAATCGCGCGCCGCGTCCTCCGGCGGAGCGGATCCTCCGACGCCGGACCCGGCGCCGGCGTCCATGGACTCCCCCACGATCAAGGTGGTGTCCCACCTCCGCGACGTTGGCGGCGGCGCGCCGATCGACGCGGGCGGGTCGGCGCGGAAGCCGCTCAGCCTGTGGCCCGGGATGTACCACTCGCCGGTCACCAACGCGCTCTGGGAGGCGCGCTCCAGCATCTTCGAGCGCAAGATGGACGTCGGGGCCGCGGGCGCCGCCGCGGGGCCGCAGACGGAGCTGCTCACCAAGACGCCCGCGCAGAGCCGCACCGCCATCGCATACAAGTTCGCCCAAGACGACATCCTCCGCGAGCAGTACCGGGACGCCTGGAACGAGGTGCGCATCGGGAAGCTACTCGAGGACCTCGACGCCCTCGCGGGAACCATCGCCGTCAAGGTATTCTCTCTGCTGCGATCCCGATTTCCCGAGATCCCCTCTCTCCGCCGTGTTTGACATCCATGAATGGCGAGCCGTTTTTGTGAGTAGTCTGCCATGTTTTGTTACCCATTTCTCCTGAAATTGGCACTAGTCGAAATTAGATCCTCTCGATGCTTGCTCCTATGGTTCGATCTAATGCTACTTTACGAATTGGCTATGTTGGATGTGATGAATGCCGGAGAAAATGGTGCTGCCTTTTTAGAGGAAAGGTAGCATAATGATCTAGCTTTCTCAGAAAGTTAAAAAAAAACAGCTATTACATGATTAAATTATATACTATTAGTCTATTACATGATTAAACATTCCACAACGAATCCTAGCAAACCGCGAAGAACACCCACATTGCAAAACAGCCTTCCATCTAAAACAGGGTGTTCCATTACCGTCGCAATACTGCAACTAAGGCAGATGAACAAAGCATATTACAAATTTACAATTGTTTTTTTACCTTCTCCTTAGTGCGGGCCTGAGGCCTTTCACTGCATGATAGCACTTTTGAGATCCTCTCTCGTATCTTGCACTCATGTTGATCACCTTGTAGAAATTATGGAGTTATATACTTTGTAATGTAATAGCTGGTTCACTCATCGTCAGAACTCACAGTTAAACGACTATGCATCAGAACTGGCAATGCCTGTATACCTTACTAAGTAGAAGCCAGGATGTTGGGGATCTGATGTTGCTAGGTGCGCATGGAAATATTTGGATTTCATGGATCTGATTCTTCTCATAAAACTTGTCAACTGTTCAGATACTAATGACGAATGGTGCATACTGTTTAATAGGATTCATTCTAATGCAGTCAGTAGATCTAGGCAGACATCAATCTGTCACAAATTTTAAACCTGAATGAGTAGCTAACCATGCTGAATCAGGATGGTGTCAGTTTGGTAATGGGCACAGCAGAGATTACATTGTGCACGCACCCTTTAGCTAGCTGAATGGTGCATACTGTTTAATAGGTGAAGACCTTTAGTAGCATTCGGTTTCTTTTTGCACAGCGACTTTAGTGGCATTCTTTCCAGGCTGTCGGTTCAACATATACTATACAATGATACCTATTTTTTCGAAATGGGGCATCCCCAGCCTCTCCATCAATCGATGCATGCGGCTTTCTTTATTAAATATTACAACCAGCGAAAAACATTCGGACATTATTACATCTCATGGATCACTCAAAGTAGCTACAAAAAACGCCTTTGCATCATCACGTTAGATAACTCTAAGAAGGTTGTCAGTTCAACGCATATACTATACAATGATACTTAAGTATGACTGATTACTCTGATATCTATTCATTTTATGTTCTGAGTGCTCTTGAGACGAATATCATCCAGCAGGAACCTTTTCTGATAAATCTTATGTGACATGCAGCACTGTTCTGATGAAGATAGCACAACAAGACCCCTATTGTTAGTTACTGCATCTGTGGATAAGATGGTCTTAATGAAGCCAATTCGTGTGGACACTGATTTAAAGATTGCTGGGGCTGTTACTTACGTTGGCCGCTCTTCTATTGATATACAGATTGAAGTGACTCAGGTTGATCAAGATAGTGTTGGTAAAGAAATTATCTAGCTGCTCATGTATTCGATTATGAATTGCTATCACACATGATAGATCTTTCTCATGTCTTGTCTGACATTTCACAATGTGTAACAGGTAGTGATAAGGAGTCAGATCCAATTGCGTTGACAGCTAACTTCACATTCGTGGCACGAGATTCAGTGACTGGAAAGTCTGCTCCAGTGAACCGCCTTTCACCAGAAACTGAAAGAGAGACTCGGCTATTTGAAGAGGGGGAAGCACAGGATAAACTGAGAAAAAAGAAAAGAGAGGAACAGAAGGCAATGCATGGAAATGTGTTGCATAAGTTTCATGCTGAGGCTGAGAGGCTGAATGCTTTACTGGCCGAGGGTCGTGTTTTCTCAGATTTGCCTGCTTTGGCTGACAGAGATAGCATCTTGTTGAGGGATACTCGCCTGGAGACCTCTCTTATCTGCCAGCCTCAACAACGGAACTTGCACGGACGGATATTTGGAGGTTTCTTGATGCACCGAGCATTCGAGCTCGCCTTCTCTACTGCTTATGCCTTTGTTGGCCAGAGACCTTGTTTTCTTGAGGTGGACCATGTTGACTTCTTAAAGCCAGTAAGTACCTATAGCATTTTTCTGCATGCATCTCTGAGTAATGAAGCTTGCACCTTCAGAGAATAGAGTTGTCATTTCTAGTTTAAGAAGTACTGTACCATGCTTTCCACTTGGCATTTAATTTTGTAAACCTCAAAATTAGCACCGACGGTATTCTGTATGATGGGATCATAGTAGCAGTTGTGAAGTCCGATTATTCTGTATAATTGGATTATTGTAGCAGTTGTGAAATCTGTTTTAGAAAGTACAAACTGATTTTCCCATGAACAATACGCGTAACCATGTCAAGCTGTGATTGCGCAGGTGGATGTAGGAGACTTTCTTCGATTCAAATCATGTGTCTTGTACACCCAGCTTGAGAATAAATGGCAGCCCCTGGTAAATGTGGAGGTCGTTGCTCATGTAACAAGGCCTGAGCTCCGAAAAAGTGAGGTAATCCCATGCAGCCATACATTGATGATGAAAAACTATCTTAACTGCGGCAGCTATTCTTCAAGTCTTTTCACCTTACTGAATACTTTTACTATTACTGGTTTCCTAATTGTTTGATCCAACAAACAGATCTCCAACACATTCCACTTCACCTTTTCGGTCAGCAGCGATGCACTGAAGAACGGATTGACGATCCGCAATGTTGTTCCCTCGACTGAGGAAGAGGCGCGCCGTATATTAGAGCGCATGGATGCAGAGGGCTTGTTCGATTGATCCTTCGGCAGAGCCTCCGGTTTTTCAGCCATGCGATAGCATTTTCTTTACAGGCCATACTAACTAGTGGAAAATGTACCGCATGATCCGAACATCAGCAGATAAGTATTGGAAGTATCAGTGTATCATGCTGGCAATAGAGCGGCAAAAATGTAGCTCTATGGTACCAACATTTGGCGTTTCTTTTGGGAAAGTATCTGGAGTATATATAGCATATAATAACCTCAACCTCGAGACGCAAAAATGTGCCTTTTAGTGTAGACAGTTTCCATTGATTACATAATGGCAGGTCCAACGTGTAATAATTTATAATTGCTATTGCATCATGGCATGTTGCTTAAACTGGCCTTGTTTATTTGCTCATTTCAGCATGTTAACAAAGGTACACTCCATTAGGGCAATGCCTTGAGCTCAGAAAAGAATGAACAAAGAATCCTGTCAGAAAGGGAGCAAAAGATGAATCCTGCCAGATCCTGAAAGCTCCTAGCTGGGGTAAATGTGGCTACTGGCTACTTCTACTTTGATCATGTGATTGTTTTTTAGACTGAACTTTTCATCATGAGATTCAGAACGGTCAATTCCCCAAAAGCTCTCATCTTACTAGTGATTCTTAGCATGTCTTAATCATCATGTACAAATGCCACTTTCACCTTTGGTAGGCCATTGTGCTGGATGATGCTTTAGCATGCGAAATCATGTACTACTACCATATATAGACTTTGATCTACACTTAATCGTCTGAAGTTACAACATTACTACTTATGATTATAGGTTGGATCCTGCATTGCTGCTCTTCTAGACAATAGCTAACATACAGATTCCAAGCTCAGGCATTCGGCATCACGCCTACGATGATGAACTGTCCTCCTCGGAGCTACTGGGTTGCACTGGGTTAAACCTTGGAGGAACAGTCGCATTCTCCATCCGCCGTGAGGTGCTGAAGCCCACCGTCGCCGTTTGTTCATTCAACCTGCTAACGTCCTTGCAGACGCGATCGAGAATAGCAAGGAAGTCACGGACCACCATGAAGATTCTGAGAGGGTGGCCTTCCTCCTTCGCGGAGTTGCCATGGAAGAACTCGGTTGTCTCCCTGACGAGGGAAAGGGCAAGGCCCTCCTGATCCTGCACTCCGGTAATCTCGGCTTCAGCCTTCTGCAGGAACTCGCCGATGGACGCGCGGAACCTCTTGCAGCTATCATCTGAACCGAGCTGTTGGTTCAGCTGCACGACCTCGCTGATCTTGCTTACACCGGCGGAGAGTTTTGAGACACAGCTGGCCAGCGAGTCAGAATCCATTCCAGCTGCCTTCTTGACATTGTTGAGCTCACCGCCGAGGCTAGCAACGATTTTGAGTCCAACCTTCTTGCACTGGAAATCATCTGCAGTGACGGTTGCTTGGTTGTTCGTTTGGCCAGTGCCCACAATGTTGGCACCTTCAGACCTGGTGATCTCTTCGATGACGAAGTGCAGGAGGGTCGTCTTGCCATCTGCGCCCTTTACATCGACCAACTTGAGAAGTGCGTCAAGCTTGAAGGCATGCGCATTCCCACGGTTTGTGCCGGTGTTCATGCGGTTACCGGTCTTCAGGACGGCATCCAAGATCTTGTGGAACAACCTGCTGCCCCTCAGCTCTTCACACGCTGCCTGTAACAGTAATGGATGATAACAGATTACTTACTGCAAGAACATAAGAAAATTCATGTCCTAGGCGAATGGTTTAATCAAACTACTGAGTGGATAAATTTTAAGTTTTAAAAAATACTTGATTGAGCACAAGGTTGTCGATAAGAAGACAGTAACATGGTAAAAAATCACAATGTGGTGAAGGGTCATAGGAACATGGCAAATTCGACACTTTAGATCTCCAAGCACACCTTTACAGATATGGAACAGCAGTCCTTCACTCGGTTCAGAGGCATTGCCAGTACAAGATATAACATGATTAGTACTAGTACCTCAAGGGTTTTGAAGGCAGTCTTGAGGTAATCAACTTCTGAATCGAAGTTGGCGATGTAGAGCATTGCTTCCACTCTCTTGAACGCGAACGGTACCCCAAGCACCGCCTTGAGGAAGCTCTCCGCAGTGCCGAGCTTGGACAGAGCATCCTCCCTGTATTCTCTCAGCTTGAGCTCTTCTTCTCTGGTAGGAGCCATCTTCAGCAGTGTCTCCAGGAGCTCAGTTCCAAGGCTCTCTGCCTGGCCTGTATTTTCAATAATGGCAACACAAGCAAGATGTTCATGCAGTTAGATGACCATCAGACAAAGCATCCTCTAAACGCAAGTTTACAGTCTAAAATGTGTGTGGGAATTGTGTCATCTCATCTCACCATCAAGGAGGGCCTTGCACACTTCCTCCTTGGTCGCGTCGAGCGCCCTAAGCATGATGGCGATGTTCTGCGATTTCTTGGCGGCAAGCACCTTGTTCTCCTGATGGCAGCTTGCCCCATTTGCATCCTTGAACCCGGGCTTGGACATCCTCCTTGTGGAGTTGGAGACGAACAATGTCTCGATCATCTCTTCGTTCACTCTGTTCCCAGGCACAAATGAAACAAATGCACAATGTGAGTTTCAGATTGAAGTGGATCCATGGCAGGAAAACCCTGATGCAAAGAATGATAAAAGAAGTCAAGTAAGAGGAGGGCTCACCGGAACGAGCTCGCCTTGAGCTGGTCCCACACCGTGGGCCGGCCGGAGCTCGCACGGAACTTGTCCCAGTGCAGCGGCTTCAGCTTGAGGCGACCAGCGGCGCCGGCGTCCGCCTCCTTCTCCTCTGACTGCGGCGAGTCCTCTGGGTGGACAGCCCCGGCCGAGGCCCTGATCACCGTGGGGGCCGGGCGCTCAGAGAGCCGCCTCGGCAGCCAGCCGTTGCCGTTGGCGGCGCGCGGCAACGGCGGGGGCGGCGCCGGAGGTGCGGCAGCCGGTTGCTTGCCCCCGTTGCCTTTTCTTGGTGGCATTGGCGGTGGAGGGGGTGGCGGTGGAACGACCTGCGGCGCTCGCGCTCTGTCTTGCAGAACGGGGTCGTCTGAGCTTGGCATCGGGCTCATCATCCGTGTCTGCTGGAACTGCCGCGGCAGGGGCGGCATCGGCCGGAGCTCGGGCGAGCTGGTGCTCGACAGGGTGGCGGTGGAGCCCCGGCCGTGCTGCTGCTCGTCGTCGTGCGTCGCGGGGTGTTTGGTGGCCGGCGCGGGTAAGGAGGGTTTCTTGTAGATGACGGGGGGGTCCGGCTCGGGCCGGTCGCGGCGGCGGCGGGCGAGGAGGTAGAGGAGCACGGCGGCGAGCAGGGCGGAGGCGAGGGTGACGACCAGGAGGAGGATGGTGAGGAGGCGGTGGGAGGAGAGGAAGGAGCGCAGCGGCGCGGTGTGGGAGACTGGCAGTGCTAGAGAGGACATGTTGGCCGGCGCCGTGGGGTTCGGCAGGGAGGAGGAGGACGGGTCGCTGCCGGTGCCTGGATCGACGCCGGCGCCGGCGGGTGGTGCCGGGTTGGTCAGTTCTGTCGGCTGCGGCGGCGCGGCGTCGGGGAGGAACGGGAAGAATGGCGAGGGGGGCGGTGGTGGCAGCGCGGGCGCGCTGTCGAGTGGGAACAGCGGCTCGTGCAGCGCCCTCCGCCCGCCGTACCATTGGTAATGGCTGCCATCGTGGTGGTGGTGGGAGGCGGAGGAGCAATGGAGGAGGAAGAGGATGTGCAGGAGCACGAGCAGCAGCCGCTGGAGCATTGCCGCTTAGATACAAGAGCGCCGGCGAGCTGGACCGGTGAGACCCGCGCGCGCGCGACCTACCTAACACGGCATCGCTCACGAGCTGAGCAGAGCTGACGGCAGCTTGGAGCGAAGCGTGGTGGGGGGAGCAGCCGAGAGGACAGAGGAGTCAGGAGTGAAGGCTTGTGAACAGCTGTGAGGAGGAAGAAGAGAGGGATGGGGTACCTCAACCTGGGTAGCGGTGCACTGCCATGGAGTGGAGTGGTGTGTGTTCGTGGTGGGAATGTGTGCTTTGGATTCTTCCGCTTTTTTTCTGTGACATGAAGGAAACGATCGGTGCACTGGCTTTGCCGTGCGCTGCCCTCTCGAGCCGGTTCCCATGGAGGCACAGTACCTGACAAAAAAAAATTGCGGATACAGATAGAACATGACATATTGTCTTTTTTTTTGAAACAACATGACATATTGTCTTGGTTTCCGAAATCCCTCCTTTGGTATTCATCATTTAGGCCTGAAATCCTGGAATTTATTTTGGAATTTTATAGGTGGGCTGTTTAGTTACCACATAATTGGGCAGTCATTTCATTTAGAAAATCCAGCAAAATAACGACATAGGTAAACACGATTCCGAGCTGAGACCTGTCATTTACGTTTCTCTATGGAAGCCATTCAATATTAATTTCTGCTGTTATTTGCAATTTCTGTGGCAACCAAACAAGTATCCATTTCTGGAATTGCAATGGAAATGAAACGAATACATGTATTCATTTCAAAATGCTACAAACGAAATGAAAGCCTGGCTTCCAAACGACTTTGTAGGTATTCGACCGTTTTTATTTTTGAAAGTTACTGAATCTCAGAATCTGCGGTGAGTTGAGAAGTTGGAGATGCATGGAGACAGTCGACAAAAATATTTTACACATTTTCATAGTTGTCAAAAAGACCTAGTGCGAGAATATCTATTGTAGATAGTTGTCAAAAAGACTTAGTGCGAGAATATCTATTGTAGAAGTTTTGATGATGTGGTAAGGATAATAAAAATGACAAATTGATGTTGTGTGTATACAAATCAATAACTCGTGCATAAACCCAAGGTGAAAAAAGAACGAGATTTGTATCGTGCGAACGTGAGGAATGTGTTTCGTGTGTGAGACGCAACATGGGCAGACGACAACTTTCTAAAAGGACACGAATGCCTTCTAGTGGGGGGTGAATAGGCGGTTTAATTTTTTTTACGAATATGGCTTGACAAATGCGGAATAAAACCAGCGTTTAATTTGTCAAGCACAAAACCTATATAACTAGGGTTCACCTATGTGCACCAACGACTTATGCTAAGCAATTCAAGAAACTATGTGATAGCAAGATATATAACTTCAAGCACGAAGGCTATCACAAAGTAAAGTGCATAAGTAAAGAGCTCGGGTATAGGAATAACCGAAGTGACGCGGAGACAACGATTTATCCCGAGTTCACACTCTTGCGAGTGTTACTCTCCGTTGGAGCGGTGTGGAGAACAAGTCACTCCAAACGCACGAGGGCCACCGTATTCTCCTCGAGAATCCCCACCAAAAGGGATGTCCTCGATCCACTATGGAACCTTAGGGTGGTCACCGAACTCGCACAAAGCTTGGGGCTATCTCCACAACTTAATTTGAGGCTCTCAATAAATTGCCACAAATGCCTTTCCCTTAAGAAATCTCCACAACTTAATTGGATGCCCCAAGAACACCACAAAGACCACTAAGCCATCTACGGTCCAAAGACCCAAGAGGAACAAGCTCCGGGAACAAGCTCCCGAAGTGTATGTCTCACGAACTTTCACCTCCACGTATCACCGCGGAGAATTCAAACCGATGCACCAAATGCAATGACAAGAACACCACAAAGATGCTCAAGTCCTTCTCTCTCAAATTCCAACAAAGCTACAAAAGCTATTGGGGGGATAAGAGAGGAAGAACAAATAGGAGGAGGAACACCAAATTTCTCCAAGATCTAGATCTACTGGATTTTCCTCACAAAGAGAGGAATTTGTTTGGTAAAGATGTAGATCTAGATCTCCTCTATCTTTTCCTCAAATATGAGCAAGAATCATGGAGGAATTAGAGAGAGAGGAAGCTTCTCAAGGTCAACAAAGGAGTAGAGAGAGAGTAGGAGAAGCAACCAACTCAATGGGGAAGAAGGGGATTATATATGGCCTCCAAAATAGAATCTAACCGTTGAAAATGCACCTAAAAACACCACCCAGCCGGACCTTCCGGGTTTGGCTGGACCAATCTAGCCGGCTGGACTCGTCCGACCAAATTCGTGTAGGCTACAAGATGAACGAGACTCACCCTTGAAGATTTCCAAAGCCTACAAGATGAGGCTCTTGTTGCTGCGGTAGTTGATCACTTGCCGCTTTCAAAAGCGCGTAGAAGATCTTGACGGTGCCACAATCGGGCAACACCTCCGTACTCGATCACACGTTCGGTGTTGATGAAGACGACGTCCTTCTCCCCGTTCCAGCGGGCAGCGGAAGCAGTAGCTCCTCCTTGAATCCGGCAGCACGACGGCGTGGTGGCGGTGTAGATGGAGATCTCCGGCGGAGCTTCACTAAGCGTTGCGGGAGAGGTGGAGGAGGTGGGGCGGCTAGGGTTTGGGGAGAGGCCGGGGTGGCCGACCACTATGGGGTGCGGCCAAGCTAGGGCTTTGGTGTGGCCGGCCCCCTCCCCTTGTCCCTCTTTTTATAGGTGGAACACCCAAGAGTTGGTCTACAAGTCTTCGAATAAGACCCCAAACCAAAACCTTCCATATGACATGAAACCTACCCAAGGTGGGATTCCCACTTGAGGTGGGATTCCCACCTTTACTTGGGAGGGCGTGGCCGCCCACCTTAGGTGGAGTCCACCTGGGACTCCACCCCCTAGGGTTGGCCGGCCATGGGTGGTGGAGTCCCTTCGGGACTCCGCCTTCCAAAGTGATTTCTTCCGGACTTTTCTAGAACCTTCTAAAAACCTTCCATAAATGCACCGGATCATTTTCAAACTTATAAAATGACTTCCTATATATGAATCTTATTCTCCGGACCATTCCAGAACTCCTCGTGATGTCCGGGATCCCATCCGAGACTTCGAACAAAACTTCGAACTCCATTCCATATTCAAGTTCTACTATTACGACATCAAACCTTAAGTGTGTCACCCTACGGTTCGTGAACTATGTAGACATGGTTGAGAACTTTCTCTAACCAATAACCAATAGCGGGATCTGGAGATCCATAATGGCTCCCACATATTCAACGATGACTTAGTGATCGAATGAACCATTCACATACGATACCGATTCCCTTTGTCACGCGATATTTTACTTGTCCGAGGTTTGATCATCGGTATCTCTCTATACCTTGTTCAACCTCGTTTCCTGACAAGTACTCTTTACTCGTACCGTGGTATGTGGTCTCTTATGAACCATTCATATGCTTGCAAGCTATTTAGACGACATTCCACCGAGAGGGCCCAGAGTATATCTATCCGTCATCGGGATGGACAAATCCCACTCGTTGATCCATATGCCTCAACTCATACTTTCCGGATACTTAATCCCACCTTTATAACCACCCATTTACGCAGTGGCGTTTGATGTAATCAAAGTACCTTTCCGGTATAAGTGATTTACATGATCTCATGGTCGAAAGGACTAGGTAACTATGTATCGAAAGCTTATAGAAAATAACTTAATGACGTGATCTTATGCTACGCTTAATTGGGTGTGTCCATTACATCATTCATATAATGATATAACCTTGTTTATTAATAACATCCAATGTTCATGATTATGAAACTATAATCATCTATTAATCAACAAGCTAGTTAAGAGGCTTACTAGGGACTCATTGTTGTTTACATAACACACATGTATCAATGTTTCGGTTAATACAATTATAGCATGGTATATAAACATTTATCATAAACACAAAGATATATAATAACCCCTTTTATTATTGCCTCTTGGGCATATCTCCAACAGTCTCCCACTTGCACTAGAGTCAATAATCTAGATTACATTGTAAGGTACCTAACACCCATGGCATTCTGGTGTTGGTCATGCTTTGCCCTAGGGAGAGCTTTAGTCAACGGATCTGCTACATTCAGATCAGTGTGTACTTTGCAAATCTTTACTTCTCCATCTTCGATATACTCACGAATCGAATGATAACGCAGCTTGATATGCTTTAGCCTCTTGTGTGACCTTGGTTCTTGTGCATTGGCGATGGCACCCATGTTGTCACAGTAGATGACTAGTGGGTCCAATGCACTAGGAACCACACCGAGCTCTACAATGAACCTCTTCATCCATACCGCTTCTGATGAAGCCTCGAAGCCGCTATGTACTCCGATTCTCGTTGAAGACTTCGCCACCGTGCACCGCTTTGAGCTTGCCCAGACTCATCGCATCACCATTCAATATAAACACGTACCCGGACCGAGACTTAGAGTCATCGGGATCGGTGTTCCAACTTGCATCGGCGTAACCGGTTACAACGAGCTCTTGGTCACCTCCATAACAAAGAAACATATCCTTAGTTCTTTTCAAGTACTTCAGGATATTCTTGATCGCTGTCCGGGGTTCCATTCCCGGATCACTTTGATATCTCGCTAGTCAAACTAACCGCATGTGCTATATCCGGTCTAGTACATAGCATGGCATACATGATAGAGCCTACTGCCGAGGCATAGGGGATCTGATTCATCCTTTCTCTTTCTTCTGCCGTAGCCGGACCTTGAGTCTTATTCAAGACCTTGCCTGGTAACATAGGTAAGAATCCTTTCTTACTTTCGTCCATTCTAAACTTCTTTAGAATCTTGTCCAGTGTATGTACTTTGTGATAGCCCTATTAGACGTCTTGATCTATCTCTATAAATCTTGATGCCTAATATATACGATGCTTCACCAAGGTCTTTCATTGAAAAACTATTATTCAAATAACCTTTTACATCGCTTAATAATTCTATATCATTCCCAATCAATAATATGTCATCTACATATAATATCAGGAATGCTACAGAGCTCCCACTCACTTTCTTGTAAATACAGGCCTCTCCATGACACTGTATAAACTCGAAGTCTTTGATCACCTTATCAAAACGTCGGTTCCAACTTCTGGATGCTTGCTTCAGTCCATAAATTGAACGCTGAAGTTTGCACACCTTGTCGGCATTTTTAGGATCGATAAAACCTTTGGGTTGTACCATATACAACTCTTCCTCAATGTCTCCATTAAGGAACGCTGTTTTGACATCCATCTGCCAAATCTCATAATCGAAAAATGCAGCTATTGCTAACAAAATCCTCACAGATTTTAGCTTCGCTACAGGTGAGAAAGTCTCATCGTAGTCAACACCTTGAATTTGTCGGAAACCCTTTGCGGCAAGTCGAGCTTTATAGACAGTAATATTACCATCAGCATCTGTTTTCCTTTTGAAGATCCATTTATTCTCTACAGCCTTGCGGCTATCAGGTAAGTCTACCAAAGTCCACACTTTGTTATCATACATGGATCCCATTTCGGATTTCATGGCTTCTTGCGATTTGTTGGAATCTGGGCTCATCATCGCTTCTTCATACGTCGCAGGGTCCTCATCATTGTTGTCCACAATCATGACATTTAGACAAGGATCATACCAATCAGGAGTGGCACGTTCCCTTGTCGATCTGCGAGGTTCAGTAGCTATCTCGTTTGAAGTTTCATGATCATTATCATTAGCTTCCTCTGTTGCCGGTGTAGACGGTACAGGAACAACTTCTGGTACTGCGCTACTCTGATCAACGAGTGAAGATTCAGTAATCTCGTCGAGTTCTACTTTTCTTCCAGTCACTTCTTTAGTGAGAAATTCTTTCTCAAGAAAAGTTCCGTTCTTAGCAACAAAGATTTTGCCTTTGGATCTGTGATAGAAAGTGTACCCTATAGTTTCCTTAGGGTATCCTATGAAGACGCATTTCTCCGCTTTGGTTTCTAGCTTGCCCGGTTGTAACTTTTTTACATAGGCTTCGCAACCCCAAACTTTAAGGAACGACAGCTTAGGTTTCTTGTTAAACCATAATTCATACGGTGTCGTTTCAACGGATTTTGATGGTGCTCTATTTAAAGTGAATGCGGCTGTCTCTAATGCATAACTCCAAAATGATAACGGCAAATGAGTAAGAGACATCATAGAATGAACCATATCTAAGAGAGTTCGATTACGACGTTCGGACACACCGTTTCGTTGTGGTGTTCCCGGCGGTGTCAATTGTGAAAGTATTCCGCATTTCTTTAAATGCATGCCAAACTCATAACTCGGATATTCACCTCCGTGATCAAATCGTAGAAATTTAATCTTCTTGTTACGTTGATTTTCTACTTCACTTTGGAATTCCTTAAACTTCTCGAAAGTTTCGGATTTATGTTTCATGAAATAGATATACCCATATCTACTCAGATCATCTGTGAAGGTTAGAACATAACGATAACCACCACGCGAAGCTACACTCATTGGTCCACACACATCGGTATGTATGATTTCCAATAAGTCTGTAGCTCGCTCCATAATACCAGAGAATGGAGTCTTAGTCATTTTTCCCATTAGACATGCTTCGCATTTATCAAGTGACTCAAAGTCAAGTGATTCAAGTAATCCATCGGTATGGAGTTTCTTCATGCGTTTCACTCCAATATGACCAAGACGACAGTGCCACATATAAGTAGAATTATCATTCAATTTAATTCGCTTAGCATCAATGTTATGAATATGTGTATCACTACTATCGAGATCTAACATAAATAAACCATTCTTCTCGGGTGCTCGACCATAAAAGATATTATTCATAAAAATAGAACAACCATTATTCTCAGACTTGAATGAATAACCGTCTTGCATTAAACAAGATCCAGATATAATGTTCATGCTCAACACGGGTACAAAATAACAATTATTGAGGTTTAAAACTAATCCCGAAGGTAGATGTAGAGGAAGTGTGCCGACAGCGATCACATCGACTTTGGATCCATTTCCAACGCGCATCGTCACTTCATCCTTCAATAGTCTTCGTTTATTCTTTAGTTCCTGTTTCGAGTTACAAATATGAGCAACCGAACCAAGTATCAAATACCCAGGTACTAGTACGAGAACCGAGAAGATAAACATCTATAACATGTATATCAGATATACCTTCTTTCTTCTTTTTGACAAGGCCGCTCTTCAGATCAGCCAAATACTTGGAGCAATTACGCTTCTAGTGTCCCTTCTCCTTGCAGTAATAGCACTCAACATCAGGCTTAGGGCCAGTCTTAGGTTTCACAGGAGGCGTGGCAGCTTTCTTGCCACCCTTCTTGAATTTGCATTTAGGCTTGCCCTGTTTCTTGAAACTGGTGGTCTTGTTGACCATCAACACTTGGTGCTCTTTCTTGATCTCAATCTCAGCAGCTTTAAGCATGGAGAAGAGTTCAGGTAACTCTTTGTTCATGTTCTGCATATTGTAGTTCATCACAAAGTTCTTGTAACTAGGTGGCAGTGATTGAAGGATACGATTAATCCCACTCTGTTAGGAATAACTATTTCCAAGTCACTGAGTTTCTTCGCATGCCCGGTCATAACGAGCATGTGCTCACTAACGGAGCTACCCTCTTCCATCATGCAACTGAAGAAGTGTTTCGATGCTTCATAGCATTCCACGGCCGCATGAGTTTCAAATATAGTTTTCAACTCTTTGATCAACTCATGTGGATCGTGGTGCTCAAAACGTTTTTGAAGATCGACTTCCAGACTGCATAGGATGGCACACAAAACTTGAGAGTACCGAGTTTTCCGAGTCGCGTAAACATTCTTTACTTCATCGGTTTCAGTTTCTGCAGGAGGGTCACCTAGCGGTGCATCAAGCACATATTGCAGATTTCCGCCAGCGAGGAAAATCCTCACATGACGGAACCAACCTAGTGAAGTTGCTACCGTTGCTCTTAAGCTTTTCTTTCTCTAGGAACCGGTTAAAATTGATTGGGGACGCCATATCTACAACATATATTTGCAATAGTTTAGACTAATGTTTATGACAAATTGAGTTCAAATTTTAATTCAACAAAATTAAAAACTAGGTGAACTCCCACTCAAAACAATATCCCTCGAATTTTCTTAGTGATCACATGAACCAAATCCACCACACCAAGTCCGATCATCACGAGACAAGATGTAACTTCAATGGCGAACACTCAAAGTGTTCATCATATCAATCATATGATTCATGCTCTACCTTTCGGTATCACGTGTTCCGAGACCATGTCTGTACATGCTAGGCTCGTCAAGGCAACCTTAGTATCCGCATGTGCAAAACTGGCTTGCACCCGTTGTATGCACTTGTTGATTCTATCACACCCGATCATCACGAGATGCTTCGAAACGATAAGTCTTGGCAACGGTGCTACTAAGGATGAACACTTTATTATCTTGATATTTTAGTGAGAGGGATCATCTTATAATGCTACCGTCGCGATCTAAGCAAAATAAGATGCATAAAAGGATTAACATCACATGCAGTTCATATGTGATATGATATGGCCCCTTTGTCTTTGCGCCTTTGATCTTCATCTCCAAAGCACGTGATATGATCTCCATCATCAACGGGCATGATCTCCATCATCGTCGGCGTAGCGTCAAGGTCAATGGCGCCGTCTTCATGATTGTTCTCCCATGTAGCAACTATTACAACTTCTTTGAAATACTACTCAACATGAAATTTAAAAACAACCATAAGGCTCCTGGCGCCGGTTGCCACAATACAATAATGATCATCTCATACATATTCATCATCACATTATGGCCTTATCACATCACCAAACCCCGCAAAAACAAGTTAGACGTCTCTAATTTGGTTTGCATATTTTACGTGGTTTAGGGTTTTCGAGTGAGATCTAATCTACCTACGAACATGAACCACAACGGTGATACTAGTGTTGTCAATAGAAGAGTAAATTGAATCTTCACTATAGTAGGAGAGACAGACACCCGCAAAGCCACTTATGCAATAAAAGTTGCGTGTCGAGCGTGGAGCAAATCTCATGAACGCGATCATGTAAAGTTAGCCCGAGCCGCTTCATCCCACTATGCCACAAAGATGCAAAGTACTCAAACTAAAGACAACATAAGCATCAACGCCCACAAAAACATTGTGTTCTACTCGTGCAACCATCTATGCATAGACACGGCTCTGATACCACTGTAGGGATTCGTTGCATAGAAAATAAAAAATTTCCTACCGCGAGAACGCAATCCAAGCCAAGATGCAATCTAGAAGACGGGAGCAACGAGGGGATGAACGAGACTCACCCTTGAAGATTTTCAAATCCTACAAGATGAGGCTCTTGTTGCTGCGGTAGATGATCACTTGCCGCTTTCAAAAGCGCGTAGAAGATCTTGACGGTGCCACAATCGGGCATCACCTCCGTACTCGATCACACGTTCGGTGTTGATGAAGACGACGTCCTTCTCCCCGTTCTAGCGGGCAGCGGAAGTAGTAGCTCCTTAAATGGAGGCCCCAAGAACACCACAAAGACCACTAAGCCATCTACGGTCCAAAGACCCAAGAGGAACAAGCTCCGGGAACAAGCTCCCGAAGTGTATGTCTCACGAACTTTCACCTCCACGTATCACCGCGGAGAATTCAAACCGATGCACCAAATGCAATGACAAGAACACCACAAAGATGCTCAAGTCCTTCTCTCTCAAATTCCAACAAAGCTACAAAAGCTATTGGGGGAATAAGAGAGGAAGAACAAATAGGAGGAGGAACACCAAATTTCTCCAAGATCTAGATCTACTGGATTTTCCTCACAAAGAGAGGAATTTGTTTGGTAAAGATGTAGATCTAGATCTCCTCTATCTTTTCCTCAAATATGAGCAAGAATCATGGAGGAATTAGAGAGAGAGGAAGCTTCTCAAGGTCAACAAAGGAGTAGAGAGAGAGTAGGAGAAGCAACCAACTCAATGGGGAAGAAGGGGATTATATATGGCCTCTAAAATAGAATCTAACCGTTGAAAATGCACCTAAAAACACCACCCAGCCGGACCTTCCGGGTTTGGCTGGACCAATCTAGCCAGCTGGACTCGTCCGACCAAATTCGTGTAGGCTACAAGATGAACGAGACTCACCCTTGAAGATTTCCAAAGCCTACAAGATGAGGCTCTTGTTGCTGCGGTAGATGATCACTTGCCGCTTTCAAAAACGCGTAGAAGATCTTGACGGTGCCACAATTGGGCAACACCTCCATACTCGATCACACGTTCGGTGTTGATGAAGACGACGTCCTTCTCCCCGTTCCAGCGGGCAGCGGAAGTAGTAGCTCCTCCTTGAATCCGGCAGCACGACGGCGTGGTGGCGGTGTCGATGGAGATCTCCGGCGGAGCTTCGCTAAGCGTTGCGGGAGAGGTGGAGGAGGTGGGGCGGCTAGGGTTTGGGGAGAGGCCGGGGTGGCCGGCCACTATGGGGTGCGGCCAAGCTAGGGCTTTGGTGTGGCCGGCCCCCTCCCCTTGTCCCTCTTTTTATAGGTGGAACACCCAAGAGTTGGTCTACAAGTCTTCGAATAAGACCCCAAACCAAAACCTTCCATATGACATGAAACCTACCCAAGGTGGGATTCCCACTTGAGGTGGGATTCCCACCTTTCCTTGGGAGGGGGTGGCCGCCCACCTTAGGTGGAGTCCACCTGGGACTCCACCCCCTAGGGTTGGCCGGCCATTGGTGGTGGAGTCCCGTCGGGACTCCGCCTTTCAAAGTGATTTCTTCCGGACTTTTCTAGAACCTTCTGGAACCTTCCATAAATGCACCGGATCATTTTCAAACTTATAAAATGACATCCTATATATGAATCTTATTCTCCGGACCATTTCGGAACTCCTCGTGATGTCCGGGATCCCATCCGAGACTTCGAACAAAACTTCGAACTCCATTCCATATTCAAGTTCTACTATTACGACATCAAACCTTAAGTGTGTCACCCTACGGTTCGTGAACTATGTAGACATGGTTGAGAACTTTCTCTAACCAATAACCAATAGCGGGATCTGGAGATCCATAATGGCTCCCACATATTCAACGATGACTTAGTGATCGAATGAACCATTCACATACGATACCGATTCCCTTTGTCACACGATATTTTACTTCTCCGAGGTTTGATCATCGGTATCTCTCTATACCTTGTTCAACCTCGTTTCCTGACAAGTACTCTTTACTCGTACTGTGGTATGTGGTCTCTTATGAACCATTCATATGCTTGCAAGCTATTTAGACGACATTCCACCGAGAGGGCCCAGAGTATATCTATCCGTCATCGGGATGGACAAATCCCACCGTTGATCCATATGCCTCAACTCATACTTTCCGGATACTTAATCCCACCTTTATAACCACCCATTTACGCAAGTGGCGTTTGATGTAATCAAAGTACCTTTCCGGTATAAGTGATTTACATGATCTCATGGTCGAAAGGACTAGGTAACTATGTATTGAAAGCTTATAGCAAATAACTTAATGACGTGATCTTATGCTACGCTTAATTGGGTGTGTCCATTACATCATTCATATAATGATATAACCTTGTTTATTAATAACATCTAATGTTCATGATTATGAAACTATAATCATCTATTAATCAACAAGCTAGTTAAGAGGCTTACTAGGGACTCATTTTTGTTTACATAACACACATGTATCAATGTTTCGGTTAATATAATTATAGCATGGTATATAAACATTTATCATAAACACAAAGATATATAATAACTACTTTTATTATTGCCTCTTGGGCATATCTCCAACAATTCGGACCAATCCGGGCACAATTTTTGTGCACCCTAGACCCTGGCCGGACTATGGCTGGCCCGTGGCCGGACCAGTCCGGCCGACAGCACACCCCACACCAAAAACGTCGCGATTTTCACATACGAAAATTGGTAGAAAAAAATTGCGGATAAAGATAGAACATGACATATTGTCTTTTTATTCGAAACAACATGACATATTGTCTTGGTTTCCGAAATCCCTACAAGGTATTCGACCATTTTTATTTTTGAAAGTTACTGAATCTACAATGAGTTGAGAAGTTGGGATGCATGGAGACGGTCGACAAAAATATTTTACACATTTTCATAGTTGTCGAAAAGACCTAGTGCGAGAATATATATTGTAGAAGTTTTGATGATGTGGTAAGGATAATAAAAATGACAAATTGATGTTGTATGTATACAAATCAATAACTTGTGCATAAACACAAGGTGAAAAGAGAACGAGATTTTTATCGCGTGAACGTGAGGAATGTGTTTCGTGTGTGAGACGCAACATGGGCAGACCACAACTTTCCCTTATTCAAAATAGATCTGATGCGTCGTGTAAAATAAAACTTGAGTTGCAATACGAAATCACCGCGTCCTATTCGAGTCCTAGTGGCTCTCGGTCAGTAATACACATTATTTGCTAAATCTCGGAAAACAATGATGTTCTAGGCATTGATGCCAGAACTTCGACCATCAGTTTTTCGAATGTTAAGAAAATTGTTCATGCCTATTCTAAAAGGAGTGAAAGATCTTGATTTATACTTCTAATGGAAAAAAAACCATGCCACCGATAAAATTGGCTTCTCTTCTTACCAAAAAATGTTCTGCGGCTGGTTCGTATGATCCCATATGGAGTTGTTAGTGATCTATCCTCACAGACAACAATTGTCTTATCCATTAAAATGGATGTAGTATGTACTTTGTTTCGAGATACTATCCATCACTCGAACTTATAATTTAGGAATACCGTTGTCCAATGCCAAACAATTGTCGATGTTTACCAAAAAAAAAAAGGTGGTTGTGATTGCAAATAATATCATCTTTTGAAAACAACATTGAGTAATAGTAACTTTTTCATTGTCGGTTATACCATTCAACTGAACAAGGAATACTCATACTTCCTTTTTTGAGTTATAATTTTTCTCGTTTTATTTCACGTAGGATCTCTTCTACAAGATTCACTTGTTTCATTATCGGTGCATCCGCTAAATTGGTTGTTAGCTTTAATTTCTTAAGCATAGATAAATGTGCTTTTTAGAACAATCCACATTAGATATGACTAATAAAAATATGAACAAGCAACTATTTGATTAAATATTGATCTCTAACATTTAGATAACAATTTGCACCCCTTCCTCACAAACATACAAATGATACAATCATGTGTCTTAGTTTGCAAGTGGCATGTATCTGCTATTAGTACGGAACCCGAAAATGTCTCGTCGCTAATTATAATGTATTTTTTGTTTCACATTTCGCGAAGTAGTACCGACTATTATACATGATTTTTTTAGTCTATACATAAATGACGTATTTGATAGTAGTGTACGTATGTCTTTGTATTTACACATGAATGAACACGCAAACATGCTGGATGTATAATGTGTCGCCTGCTCAGTATCAGATGCATCGGTATTGTTAATACTCCGGTAGATATATTTTGCGAGACCATTTGTGTCTCCGACATGTGTTGAGATCTCAATCCTCGTGCGTAAATAAACTGCGGAGGTGTGCCGACATCCCGCTCATCCGCCGCACCGACCGAAAACTACCGTGGGAGAAGAGAACCCCGAAAAATAATAATCTGGAAGGGCCTACGTAGATCACTACTGACACTTGGCTTGTGAGGACCCGAACACGAGCAAAGAACACTGTCGCACGTCAGCAGCCGCATACAACATCACCTGCCGAACTCCTTGACCCCTTGCGCTCGATGCAGTCGCACAGTCCTCTGTGCTTCTCGTTCACACGAGGATGGGGTCATAGAAAATAAATAAATCAACCCTAACCTAACACTAATCCTCTCTTCTCATGTGCTCACATCATCAGGCACAAGATTAGAGTATGTACAATCGCCTCCTTTAAACTGTTTTTCTAAAACATTTGGAACACGTCGGATAGAAAACCGCGCAGCATGCCCTAAATTCTATTCGGTCCAACGTATAGCCCTAAAGCGTGTCCGGTGCTTCGATGTCATCCCCGCCTCACAAGGGACGTGCTGGGTAGTGGGTACGCGAGACACAAGCCATTGGCGACGTGCCTCTTCATGGGCCACACTAGTCATAGAAACAACCACACGTGGGTAGCTTTTCATAATGGTAGTGATGGTTCCCGTCTTCCCGAGGTGCAGCCATGCGAGATGGCTCATCGGCACTGCACAATCCCCACACGTTGCCCACCATGTCTTCCCCACGTTGCGCCAGCCTAAATGCATACCGCTCCTTCCAGCCCTTTCTCCTTCTCATCATCATGTCGTTTCCAGTGTCGTCTTCGGCCATAAAAAGCCCTGCCGCCACGCAACGAACCTCACACTCTCCTTCTCTACTCGCCTCCGTCTTCTAGCCAAAGCCACATAACCTCCTACCCACAATATCACGCCGCCGTAGCACCACCTACTCGATCATGGGTCACAATGTCCACGCGTCGCTAGTGGAACACGTGTCGCTACAACCCGAGCCTCAACTCTTCCCTTCGGATGACAACTCCATGGCGGACGCGGAGCGCAAGGCGATGGAGGAGCAGGCTTAGTGGGATGACGGAATGGAGCTAGTGGACCCGAAGCAGGATCCTCTCGTCGTATGAGACGGTGCGACTACTTAGAAACGCCGCACGTAACCGAGAGGATGTTAAAGGGGCCATCATCTGCCGCATCACCAAGATATCCATCGAGCGGGCACTGACGGAGGAGTCTGGGCGCCTCCTGTGGTGGCCAAGCAAAAGAGGATTCTTGAGCTCAATGCTCGCACATGCGTCGAGGCTGCCGGCCGCGAAGCAGCACGGGTCGCCCAAAACGAGTATCGCCTGAGGCAAGCGCAGCTGAAGGGCCACCATCGCGGGTAGCTCCAGCAACAACGACGATGTTGTAGACGAAGCAAGTGTGGAGATGTGGAATGACGGAAAGGCTGGCCCATCACGCGCCTAGTCCGGAGATGATTAGGCTAGGTTTTAGTGAAAATTTACTCTTTTTCATTCAACTTTATAATATATAACGACATTTAAATGAAAATAATAATTACTAATAAATTTAAATATTTTCGTAGAAGTTGTTGGGGACACGGCTGGAAACGGGCATCTTCAAACGCACCCCAATCAACTAGAACCAAATATTAATTTAAGAACACGACTCAGAGGCTCTTAGATCATCTCTAGCTGTGCGTGGGACACAAACACGACCCAAATTTGGGCCGCGAATACGTTCGTGCGGACAAAGCGCTGATACGGGCGTGGTCAGCTCGCGTGACCTACCCATCCCCTCTCGTCAGGGACAACGAAATCTAGCAGACCAAAATCACGCTCCATACCATTCTTTGTAGCCCTAAAACAAGGTCGCCACCCCCCGCCACCCTATGTTCAGGCCACGACTATAGCATAGATTGCATCCATGTGAGTGCAAGAACTGTCCATTTGCATGGAGGGTCACTACAACGGTCCTGCGGAGGGATGCACTATCATTGAAGCAACGTCATCGCATGATTTGTGGATTTGGAACTCTTTCTTTAGCATGACCAGTTCCCACAATTACATTAATGTGCTCCACCGCTCTCAGGAATTCGACCGGCTTCTAGAAGGCACTGTCGTTGTGGTGAACTATGAGATCAATGTCAATACATATGAGAAGCCATACAATCTTGCTGATGGCATCTATGCTGACCAAGTCACATTGTGAAGACAGTTAGCAAACTTGATACAAAACCAAGATGTTTGCCAGAGACAAGAGGTTTACATGAAATATGTGGAGCGGATATTTGGTGTACTCCAAGCTAGGTGTGCTATTGTTTGTCACCCAGCTTGAACATGGTTTTTGAAGACCATGCATGAGGTGATGATCTGTTGTAAGATCATGCATAGCGTGATCGATGAGATAGAGCGTCCTGATGGCATGAATGACCATGGATGGAAATTTCAGAGTGACTTGGTTCAACCACATCCTCGGGCAAAATATGGGAGAAGTTTCGGCATATGAACGTTAGACTCTGATAACCACATTTCCAAACGCTTGTAGCCGGATTTGATTAATCACATGTAGGCATTGGCAGGGCATGAAAGAGAATAAGGAGTAGTCAGTCTCATCTCATTTAATTTGCTCTTTGGCAATGCTTCTAAACTTTGTTGTTTATTTAGATGTAATAAATTTGTTAAACATTCCATTAGAACATTTATTTTTTCACATATTTATGTGCCAATTTTGGGAGAATTGGTGAAAGTAAGGCCGAGGGAAAATACGTTCAGCCCCGGGCTACCTCGGACTCAAACCGATATACCAGCCAAAGCAACCAATTTTATGTCTGTGACAGTGTGACCTAACGTAAATAAACATAGACATTTACTTTTAGTGACAAAAGTTCTTTGGACCGCTAGAAATTCTTTAACTCCCGGCGAAATAGTACTCCCTCATGCCTATAATATGGTCCGAATAATTTTTCGTGCAAGTTAAACTCTGCAAAATTTAACTAAAAATATAGAGAATAATACAAACATTTACTATATCAAATACATATAATGCGAAAATATATTTCATGAAAATTCTAACAACATTAATTTGACATTGTATATGTTTATGTTTTTATCAACATATATAGTTAACTTTTATAAAGTTTGACTATATGCAATATATTTTTGGTAGGAGGGAGTAGAACTAAAATATATATCGAATAAAAAACGGGCACGGGACAGCGAGTAGCGGGCGAGGAGGCTGTCATTCTTGACCAACGTTCGGCTGCCGCTGCACCCTGCACGGTAATCATGGCGAGTGGGGCGCCGGCCTCTGCCGCAGGCGAACGTTGCTCGTTTTCCGTCAGCTTTATTTATGTGTCGCCAGGAAACATGCAGTACTAGCTTGGCACTTTGACTATACAGGCTTTGGGCCCCACCGGGCCCATCCATGCGTACCAAGACTCGCTACCAAGTAGTAGGTGGTCCAGTACACGGCGAGCTTGCTACTTCCGTAGCTTCGGCAGACTGCTGGCCCAGGACGCGGTAGAGAACTCCCGATGAACTGACTGGATACGGATGTTGTACAGTAGTACTGTTGAATGTAGATGGGCTGCAGCCCAGTAAGGCAGCCCATATAGTCTACAATTCCTGAAATCTCAAGGCCCATCACGTTGGCAGCTTGGGACAGCCTTGGGGGACAAAGTTTAGTCCCACATTGCTAGTTGGGAGTGAGTTGGAGTGGTATATAAGGGCTGCTGTTCTAGTCATTCCAAGTGAGTGAGAATAGAAAGAGCCCTCGCGCACTCCTCCTCCTCCGCCCGCCCGTCTCGGCTCGACACGACACGACACGCACGTCGCGTTTCGTGACTCGAGTTCGAGTTCGAGACACACTCAAGGAAGCCTAAATTTTTGCTTGGTGCACCAACTGTGTTGGGTACGTGTCGGCCTGCATGTGCATGCTCGCCGCGTGTCCTTGGCTTCCTACGCGTGTCAACGCGGTCGGGTCGGCTTCCCAGGCTATACAAGGAGACAGATCAGATCTAGAGACGCACGCAGTTCTCAGAACTCTCTAGTCCATCTCTCTCGCGAAGTTCCTTTTGCTGTGCTACTCTCTAGTCTTCCCCATCCCGGTGTCTGCGTGCACAGCCGTCCGGGAGAGCAGGCCTCCGAAACTCCGTCCGTTGAGATCCCGCACCGGGAGACGGGCGATAAGGTTTTTGGGGAGCGTCTCGGCGCGACCGCTCGCTATCGTTCGTCTTCTTCCTCGACGATCCGGCCGCTTCATCGACGGATCCGACTACACCATGGGCGACATCAACAACTCCCATGGTGGTGGTGCTCTGCTGCTGGCTGGTGCGACCTTCCCGGTCGCGATGTACGTGATTTTCCTCTCCTACCTTGCACTCGCTACTTGTTCCATGTTCAGATCTGATGCATGTGCTTAGTCTGATGTGTATGGTTAAGTATGCTTGTGCATCTGTAATGTTGTTTTCGGTAATTAAACTCACACGGAAATTGCCTAATATTCTAACAATCCAAAAACCTTATATGCTTAGGCAATTTTCACCGTCTGGTTTTGCTGCTGCGCTTAAACCGAGCCCGTTTACGGGTTCTCATTTCAAGAGATGGCAGAGTAAGACCCTCTTGTGGCTCACTTCTATGGGCGTGCATCGAGTTGCGGAAGGTACTCCCGGAGGTCCGCTTACTCCCGAAGAGGATAAAGCGTTCGGGGATGCCACCGTAATCTTTGTGGGTGCCGTCCTAAGTGTGCTTGGAGACAAGTTGGTTGATGCTTATCCGCACATACGAAATGGGAAGGAACCGTGGGATGCACTAGACGCTAAGTTTGGTGCTCGCCGATGCCGGAGGTGAACCGTAT
This sequence comes from Lolium rigidum, assembly GCF_022539505.1. Classification (NCBI taxonomy): domain Eukaryota; kingdom Viridiplantae; phylum Streptophyta; class Magnoliopsida; order Poales; family Poaceae; genus Lolium; species Lolium rigidum. Next base: position 252,193,716 of record NC_061512.1, read on the forward strand.
GCTATGGAGCAGTTCAATGACTACGGAATGGTTGAGAACCGATCCGTAGTAGAACAGAGCTCATGAGATACGGATCATGGCAAAGGAACTTGAGCTCCTCAAGTGTGTGCTACCGGACAAGTTTGTCGCGGGATGCATTGTCGCTAAGCTCCCCCTTCATGGAGGAACTTTGCCACTTCCCTGAAACATCGGAGGCATGAGTTTTCTGTTGAGAATATCATGGGCTCTCTGGATGTTGAGGAGAAGGCGAGGGCAAAAGACAAACACACTGGAGGATCCGAGGGACGTTCTGCTTCCAATATGGTGCAGAAAAATGCCCACAAGTCCAAGGGAAAGAACAAGGGAGTCTCCCAGACTACCAACTTCAAGAAGAAGGGGAAAACGGAGAAGAAAGATCCTTGCTGGGTGTGTGGCGAGACTGGCCATTGGGCCAATCGTTGTCCACAACGCAAAGGAAAGAAATGTCGAGCTGGACTGTAACTCAAATTCCGTCGAAGCATGGTCATTGGCAACACGAGAGGAAGGAACTACAGGGTATGGTAATATGTTACCTACTCGTTCTTTCGGTGTTTCAGCCCACGGAATGGTGGGTTGATACAGTGCTAATGTTCATGTGTGTGCCGACATCTCCATGTTTACCTCTTATCGAGCACGAGGTTCCTCGGTAATGATGGGGAATGGGTTACATGCTACTGTTCGTGGTGTTGGCACGGTAGATCCGAAGTTTACTTCGGGAAAGATCGTGCAACCGAAGAACGTGCTGCATGTCCCTTCTATCAAGAAGAATCTCGTTAGTGGCTCCCGTCTTATGAAAGATGGGTTTAAGTTGGTGTTTGAGTCCAATAAAGTTGTACTTGTCTAAGTATGGAACTTTTGTTGGAAAGGGATATGAGTGTGAGGGAATGTTGCGTTTCTCTCTAGAAGACTTCGTGATAATGTTGTGAACCATGTAAGCACTAGTGTTAATGAAACTAATGTTTGGCATTCACGACTTTGTCATGTTAATTTCGGTTGTATGACGCGGCTTGCCGATATGAGTTTAATTCCGAAATTCACCTTTGTCAAAGGCTCTAAGTGCCATGCTTGTGTGCAAGCAAAGCAGCCTCGCAAGCCTCACAAGCCTCGCGAAGGAAAGAAACTTGGCACCACTAGAGCTCATACATTCAGATCTATGTGAGATGAATGGTGAGTTGACAAAAGGTGGAAAGAAATTTTTCATGACTTTGATTGATGATTCCACTAGGTACTCGTTATGTGTATCTCCTCAAAACTAAAGATGAGGCTCTTGATTTCTTTAAAATCTATAAGGCTGAAGTTGAGAATCAACTTGAAAGAAAGATAAAAAGGGTTCGGTCCGATCGTGGTGGAGAGTACTTTTCTAATGAGTTCAATCTATTACGTGCGGAACATGGTATAATCCATGAGAGGACGCCTCCCAATTTCCCACAATCCAATGGGATTGCGGAAAGGAAAAACCGTACTCTAACAGATTTGGTTAATGCCATGTTAGATGTTTCGGGTTTATCCAAGGAATGGTGGGGGAGGCTATATTGACTTCGTGTCATGTCCTAAATCGTGTTCCAACCAAGAATAAAGAGATTACCCCATATGAGGAATGGGAAAAGAAAAGACCAACACTCTCCTACCTACGAACTTGGGGTTGTTTGGCTAAAGTGAATTTGCCAATCACCAAAAAGCGAAAGCTTGGACCAAAAACCGTGGATTGTGTCTTTCTTGGCTATGCTGCCCATAGCATTGCTTATAGATTTCTTGTGGTGAAATCTGGAGTGGATGACATGAATGTTGGCACCATCTTTGAATCAAGAGATGCTACATTCTTTGAGGATATATTTCCTATGAGAGATATGCATGGCATGTCTAGTTGGGAATCCGATCCAATACATGAAACTCCTATGGAGTCTGATGAGGAATCTGATGATGAGAGTTCAGATTCTGATGAAGATAACAATGAAGCTCCCACAAGGAGTAAGAGACAAAGGACTGCAAAGTCTTTTGGTAATGATTTCATTGTGTATCTTGTGGATGACACTCCCACTACCATTTCAGAAGCTCTCGCATCTCCTGATGCAGACTACTCGGAAGGAAGCGGTTCAAAGCGAGATGGATTCCATCTTGGCTAATGGAACGTGGGAGTTATCTGAGCGTCCTTATGGGTGCAAACCTGTAGGATGTAAATGGGTATTTAAGAAGAAGCTTCGAGCTGATGGTACTATTGAGAAGTACAAGGCTCGGCTTGTCGCCAAAGGCTATACCCAAAAGGAAGGCGAAGATTTCTTCGATACCTACTCACCTGTTGCGAGATTGACCACAATTCGAGTACTATTGTCATTGGCTGCCTCACACGGTCTTCTCGTTCATCAAATGGACGTTAAGACGGCTTTCCTAAATGGAGAGTTGGACGAGGAAATTTACATGGAATAGCCTGATGGTTTTGTACTACAAGGTCAAGAAAGAAAGGTGTGTAAATTAAAGAAATCTTTGTATGGACTTAAACAAGCACCCAAACAATGGCATGAGAAGTTCGAAAGAACTTTGACATCTGTGGGCTTTGTTGTTAATGAAGCCGACAAATGTGTGTATTACCGCCATGGTGGGGGTGAGGGAGTTGTCCTATGCTTGTATGTGGATGACATACTAATTTTTGGGACAAGTCTCAAAGTGATTGAGGAGGTAAAAACCTTCTTATCTCGGTGTTTCGAGATGAAAGATCTTGGAGAAGCCGATGTTATATTGAACATCAAGTTATTGAGAGATGGGAATAATGGGATTACACTTGTGCAATCTCATTATGTTGAGAAGGTGTTGAGCAGATTTGGTTATGCTGATTGCAAATCTTCTCTCACACCTTATGATCCTAGTGTCTTGCTTCGAAAGAATGAAAAGGCAACTAAAGATCAATTGAGATTCTCTCAAATCATTGGTTCACTCATGTATTTAGCTTGCGCTACGAGGCCTGATATCTCGTTTGCTGTATGCAAACTTAGCCGGTTTGTGGCCAACCCGGGAGATGATCATTGGCATGCTCTTGAGAGAGTGATGCGCTATCTAAAGGGAACCATGAGTTATGGAATTCATTATACCGGGTATCCAAGAGGACTTGAAGGGTATAGTGATTCCAATTGGATCTCTGATGCTAAAATGAAGGCCACAAGTGGATATGTTTTCACTCTTGGTGGTGGCGCTCGTTTCTCGGAAGTCTTGCAAGCGAGACCATCTTAACGAGGTCAACTATGGAAGCGGAACTCACAGCATTAGATACAGCCTACCGTCGAAGCGGAATGGCTTCGTGAGCTCTTGATGGACTTGCCTATGGTTGAAAAACCAATACCGGCCATCCTCATGAACCGTGATAATCAAACTGTGATTATCAAAGTGAAAAGTTCTAAGGATAATATGAAAAGTTCCAAACATATCAAGAGGAGATTGAAGTCCGTCGAAAACCGAAGAACTCCGGAGTGATAGCATTGGATTATGTCCAAAGTGCTAAAAATCTGGCGAGATCCTTTCACAAAAGGACTATCAAGAAACATGATAGACCTTGCATCGATGGAGATGGGTTTGAGACCCACTTGAGTTGCCGAGGGGGTAACCCAACCTATGTGATCGGAAATTCCGGGAAGTAGGACCTGGGAAAACAAACCGGAGTAACTGAGTTGAGAGAAAATTTAATACTCCCACTCCGCTGCAGATGCAATTCTCTCATAGTTACTCGTAAGGCAGGTTGACGATGTCTTAATGTGTTACGAGCGGCTCTTAATGAGCGAAGACGCTGTCCTACAGGGCGATCTTTGAAGAACACACCTATATGAGTGACACTACCGGTCATAGTGTGGGAGATTTGGGTGAATCTCTAGTAAGCTCATGAAAGGCCGAGGAGTATGACTTATAAGCTCCACCCGAGGGGAAGGCTATGGTAGCCTAGTACCGTGCCGGCATTGAGCGAAACTTGCTGCACAAAGACTGACAATTCAAGGCATAGTCCATTGTTCGGTTGTAGTCAAGCGTAGCACCTTGCCTAAGTGGAAGTTCAACTTAACAGTCTCCACCGAAGTGCAGGTATATCAAACCAGTGAATGGAACTAATGTGTCATCTGATGTGCATATGAGATCTGGTGGGGGATTGTTGAATGTAGATGGGCTGCAGCCCAGTAAGGCAGCCCATATAGTCTACAATTCCTGAAATCTCAAGGCCCATCACGTTGGCAGCTTGGGACAGCCTTGGGGGACAAAGTTTAGTCCCACATTGCTAGTTGGGAGTGAGTTGGAGTGGTATATAAGGGCTGCTGTTCTAGTCATTCCAAGTGAGTGAGAATAGAAAGAGCCCTCGCGCACTCCTCCTCCTCCGCCCGCCCGTCTCGGCTCGTCACGACACGACACGACACGACACGCACGTCGCGTTTCGTGACTCGAGTTCGAGTTCGAGACACACTCAAGGAAGCCTAAATTTTTGCTTGGTGCACCAACTGTGTTGGGTACGTGTCGGCCTGCATGTGCATGCTCGCCGCGTGTCCTTGGCTTCCTACGCGTGTCAACGCGGTCGGGTCGGCTTCCCAGGCTATACAAGGAGACAGATCAGATCTAGAGACGCACGCAGTTCTCAGAACTCTCTAGTCCATCTCTCTCGCGAAGTTCCTTTTGCTGTGCTACTCTCTAGTCTTCCCCATCCCGGTGTCTGCGTGCACAGCCGTCCGGGAGAGCAGGCCTCCGAAACTCCGTCCGTTGAGATCCTGCACCGGGAGACGGGCGATAAGGTTTTTGGGGAGCGTCTCGGCGCGATCGCTCGCTACTCGTTCGTCTTCTTCCTCGACGATCCGGCTGCTTCATCGACAGATCCGACTACACCATGGGCGACATCAACAACTCCCATGGTGGTGGTGCTCGTCTGCTGGCTGGTGCGACCTTCCCGGTCGCGATGTACGTGATTTTCCTCTCCTACCTTGCACTGCTACTTGTTCCATGTTCAGATCTGATGCATGTGCTTAGTCTGATGTGTATGGTTAAGTATGCTTGTGCATCTGTAATGTTGTTTTCGGTAATTAAACTCACACGGAAATTGCCTAATATTCTAACAAGTACTACTACAGTACCTGTATTTCTTAAATCTTACTTATACAGGATTTCTTTCGCCTGCTAAAAGTGCTTTATTCCTGATTCATAAACTCATGTCACGAGAATGCCATGAGCTCCTGGAGTATACTACTACTAGCAGAGTTTTCGTCTGAACAGCATTGATCGTCCATGGTCACCCAAAGTCAAAATGTCGAGCGTGCAACCGGGCTGTGGAATGTTTCGCCGCGTGCAATAGAGAGGTGCGCCCTGCTTTGCACACTCTGACACCTAAAGCGGGGGCATGCACCAAGATAGAGGCCGCAAAAGGATCCATGTGCCGTCTCTTTTATACCTTAAAAAATAGGAGAAAATGTATGCTCAAACAGGATGGGGAAAATCACCATTGAATTCGCTACAAACGAAGAAACTCAAACAGGGAGCATCACATACCGATTCGCATGGGCCGGGCACTCAGGCCATCTCCATTGGCGTCCTCTGCAGTCTGCACCACGTTTGCGACAAAACTACCTGATCAATCGAGGACGTCGAATGCGTCTACTTCCAGTCAAATTTCCAAAAATATATTTAAAAGCAATTAAATTCATTCAAAACTTACTATATATTCAAACTTAAATGAAAAGTAGATAAATTCGAATTTAAATCTAGCATACTCGCCATCGGTCAAGACGCGAGGCGGGGCAGCCTTGCCGTCATTCTTCCTCTTGGCTTGTTGCGCCTGTACCCACGCCCACCTCTCCGCCATTTCTTCGCGCGTATGTCAGTGTAGCATCGTCACATATGTCGCCATACCTTCCACTAGTAGAAAAAGACCCTTTAGTCTCGGGTCGTAAGGGCCTTTAGTCCCAGTTGTGCAACCGGGACTAAAGGGTCGCGACTAAAGACCCCCCCGACCGGGACTAAAGGTCCATCCACGTGGTTCCGCCCGTCGGACGAAAATATCTCCAGATTTCGAATTTTTTTTTTAATTTTTTTCACTCCATTTTTTTTCTATTTTTTTGGAATTTCTATTATTACCGTTATTTGCATAGTTTAGTCTATATCTCTAACTACACTTATCTCTACTCAAATTACTTACTCGTGGTCACACTTCCCGCTCGGTCACTTATCCTCCCACACTAGCACGTTTAACTTCCGAGTTCCATTCCGTCTCGCATCCAGGTGCTTCGCGCGCATGTATGTGATACTAGTATCATATCAATCCTATTAACATGTCGGTCGATGTCACATTTATTTATTGTTTGAATTTCAAATAATTCTTTTAATAAACAAAAGTAATGATATAATAATGAACTTGAATAAATAAATAAACATTAACTTTTTAATTTGTATTTTTTTAATTTTTTTTGCCAAACCTAAAACCTAATAATTTGAAATCTAAAAATTGGGTAAAAGTAATAGTAATCTTTATGCAGGATGCAATTATTAATTTTATTTTTAAAAAAATAAAAATATAAAATCCGTAATTTATAGCAAAAACTAAAATCTTCCTGCTTTCATATTTTCATTTGGAATTTTGAGAATCTAAAAATTGGCTAACCGGGTAAACCATCACATCTACTAACTTATATACTCTCTCCATGCCAAAATATAGTGCGTATAAGATTTCTTCAAAGTTAAAAGGTGTAAACTTTGACCAAATTTGTACCAAAAAAATTAACATCTAGAATTAATATCAAATCAATACCATTTGATTTATCGTAAAGTATATTTTATTAATGTATACATTTTGTATTGTAGATATCGACTGTTTCTCAATAAAATTTATCGTCATTAATTATGTCTATTCGTTTCACATTTCGCGAAGCAGTACTTAAATTTTAGTGTATATACATGAACGGACTAGTATATGCTAGCATGTCTTTGTATTTACTCATGTGTGAACACACAAACATGCCGGATGTGTAACCTGGCGCCTGCTCATTTCGCGAAGCAGTACTTAGGGTATTGCTAATAAATATGATTTTGGTGAGCGTTGTTCCTCAGACACGTGTTTAGATCATAACGCTTGTGCGAAGTGATATTTTCTACCAAGTTCGTGAGTTTATTAGAAGAAAAAAAGATGATAGAAGGTGCGTCGACAACCCGCTGATCCGCCGCACCGATCGAAATCCACCGCGGGAGAAGGGATACACGATCGAGCCAGCCCAGATGTGCATGCGCCACACGAGAAGGGATACTGAGCTGTGACGAGCTCAGCTGTGAGAAGCGACTCGCACCATCACCCGCCGAACTCCTTGACCCCTTGTCGTTCGATGCAGTCACACTCTGCTCGCTGCTAGTACGTTCACACGAGGTTGAGGTCGTAGAAAAAGAATGAGCTAAACCATGCTTAACGCCAAACTTATCTTCTCACGAGCTCGGATTATCAGCGACAACCAACAAATAACTGGCACGGGCTCACTGCGTCACAGAGGGCGAGGCAGTTGTCCATTCTTGACAAACGTTGGGCTGCCGCTGCACCCTGCACGGGAACCATGGCGACGGGCCCCGCCTTCTGCCGCAGGCGAACGTTGGCCGTTCTTTCTTGTTTAACGTCAGCTTTATTTGTGTGTCGCCAGGAAACGTGCAGTGGCATGCGCACTTTGACTATACAGGTTATGGGTCCAGTACACGGTACGCAGCGGACTCCGGATGGACCGACTGAACACAGTGAGTAGTACAGTACCTGCATTTCTTAATTAGATCGAATTTCTCACAGGACTATTTTCTTCTCAGATTCTTGCGGATAGGGTTTACGATATTTAAATTCATGTCACAAGAATCACACGTGCTCAAAAAAAGAAAAACATAGTAATCTATGGCGGATTAGGAGGAAAAATAATTATAATTTTAGCGCGCTATGATTTTCATTGTGGTCCACACAGACATGAGGACACAATAAATTGACTTTCATCACTAAAAAAACTCATGACTTTCATAATCATTTACCTCTACCTCAAATACCTTCACTCGTGCACCGTATGGCTAAAACAAAGGATAACATGTCTTGCTGTTGCACTGTTGCTCTTGCTGTCACCACATAATTTGCATTTGTTACTTTTACATCATCAAGAAAAATGCAAAAGTTTAGTACCTTGGCCGTAACCAGTACAACAATCTTATTTTTTAGTTGAGGTAGACACATATGACTCAAGTAGATATTCCGTGTTATTGTTTTCACTGATTTTGACACACAAATTTTATGATTATATTGACGACGCATTTCTTTGACTTACTAATATTGCACCCAATTTGACACAATTATTTAGAAACATGGCCGTTGTGTGATACCAAATGAAGTTTTGCCTTGTTAAAAACAAAATCGAATAAAGTTAACTTCTCCGTGTCAATTATACCACACAATTAAATCCACATTGATCACAAATGGAACGACATACAAGTGACATTCAAAGTCATCTAATGTATTTGCACTCATATAAATTGCCCACGAAGCAATAAAATATACACAAACTTGTTTAATTTTATATATTTGGACACATTGTGTTTGTTTTATTTTAACTCGATTCTCTCCTAGAATAAAAACAAAGTAATCACATTTCTTTTGGGTAGATTTGTTTTCTTAAATTGTAGTGATGCTCTCGGTCTTGAAGGTAGATCATCTCCATTAGATATGGCTAATTAAAATAAGTAAAACCTAATATTTGATGAAACATTTCTTTAAAACTTTTCGATTGCACTTTGCCTCCCAAACCATGCACACCCCTGGTTGCATTATGGTTTTTTAAGCCTAGTTTTTGTTGTGTGTTGTGGTAGAAAGAGTGAAGGTCTTTTTGTTGTTTTCATTTTCTATCGGCTACCTCGGCTGATTGTAGCCATTTAATTGGCCTTCGTGTAAAAAACTATCTTTTTTCCCCCTTAATGAAGTTCAGCCGAATGCCCTTCAACGGTATAAGGGTTGTACTCTTTGAAGTACCAGTCCTTCTTGATCTTTGGGTCGACAAACCACAATCTATTTAGCCAGGCGATATCTTTCACTGGTTTTGACGTGACTGGTTCTGGACCGCACAATCTTCTTTCAGAACGGTCCTAGAGTTGTGATGCTGCATATTCATGGTAAATACTATCGGCACCCCAAGATTTGGTGACCGGGCTGTAGCGTCCAGATGGTGATCTACAAAGCTCGCAATGAAGGCCGGTGTCTTTTCAACCTCGAAGTTGAGGCTGGCATTTTTTTAGAAAGTAGTGATGATGTTGTAATTATTTATTGTTCGAGGTCCTTATGTAAAATGTACATGCACAGCTTATAATTAACGAAGGCACTCTTCTTCTATTAAAAAATAAAATAAAATACGAGTAATTAATGATGTCATCCGGATCCCTCACGTATTTGTACCTAGTTGGAAATAAAAAATATTAGTTTTTACTAAAATACGAGTAAATAAATAAAAAACTAATAGTTGGAAATAAAATACGAGTAACTATAAAAAATATTAGTTTTTACTTATTTGTATCGTGACACTATAAAAAATATTTAGTTACTCGTATTTTATTTCCAACCATTGACTAATAAAATACGAGCAAGTACAATAAGGCCTAGTCAGCTGGCTACAAGGATTAAAATAATATATTTATACCTAGTTGGAAGAGAGACAAGAGGAGAACTAATGTAAGTGGGCTCTTATGCGAGAGCTAGCTCTAGCACATGCTTCTAGGCAAGGTGTGTAAATGAAAGGTGGGGCATCCATTGAAAAAGTAGTACATTTTTATAGTCAACTATTGTACTTGTTGGCTACATGTTAAAGATGACATGACATCTTGATTATAGCCAACAACCGGCTATATTATTGAAGGTGCTCGGGGCCTCTCCAGTTTCAGAAAAAATAATTTGCACCCGTGCTGCCAATTACATAGTGTCACGGTCAGTATCGCCTGGTGCAATCTTGGTTGATTAATTGATTGTACATGTCCGGATGTCCCGCTGTGAATCGTCAGGTGACGAATGATAATTACGATGATTATCTGCCTGACTTGATTCGCTTTGTGCCTACGCGTGCGTGAATGCTGGCAATATTAGATTGGGTAGGCTACGCAGGGCGCTCCTTTGCACCGACCTTGTCGGCGCGAGTTTTGTTGCCGCACATCCCCGGTCGGATATGAATTTGGCCCATTATCGCGCAACGCCTCCTGTTTGGTTCGCTAGTGTTTCGGTTCGCTTCTCCGGCTTGTATCGACTTTTTGTTACGGAATTGACTTAGGAATCTTTTTTTCAGTATGTTTAGACTTGGATTTTTTGAACATTTTTCAGATTTTTATTTTTTGTTTGTTTTCAAAAATTGTTCATTTTCCAATATGAACATATTTCAAATTTGAACATTTTTAAAATTTCAATTTTTTATATTTCTTTAAAAAATCTTAGTAAAATATGAATATTTTTCACGTTTGAACTATTTTCAAATTTGAACGTTTCTCCAAATTGAAGGATTTTTAAATTTAAACATTTTCTCAAGTTGAACATTTTTAATTTGAACAAATTTTAAAGTAAACAATTTTTTAGTATGAACAAATTTTAAAATAAAACATTTTTTTAATTTGAACAAAATTTAAATTGAATTTTTTTAAGGTTGAATATTTTTAAATTTGATTTAAAAAAATATTTCTATTTTTCGAATCTGAAAAATAAAAGTAACAAAAAGGAAAAAAAAGAACATAAGAAAAACGAAAACAAAAAACAGAAAACAGGAAAAAAAGAAAGAGAAAAGAAGAAACAAGAAAGAAAAGAATAATCGAAAAAGGAGGCAGCCCGCACCTAACTGGGCCGGCCCGTACCGCGCGCGGGGTGTGCGGCACGCGGTACACGCCGACCTGGTCGGTGTATAGGGTTTGCCGGCTACGCATCGACGATGTTCATGCAGCAAACTCAGTTGTGGTCGATGACGAGTAATTTTTGCTATCGGCCGACCAGCCCACCGATCCACCCAGCGTCGCTCGTCTCTATCCCCTTGTGCAATGCCAACAGTTCAAAAAATAAACATGCATGAGTCATCATCGATCCAGCTTCCCATCGATCCAGTGGCCATCACGTCAGTATGTTGGCAAATCCTATATGCCGACCAAGTCGGTGGCTACCGTGCGCCCCACACCCCTGCGCGCGTGGTATGGGCCGGCCTGGTCGGCCCAGTTCGTGTTATTTGTTGTTTTCTGTTCTGTTTTTTATTTGTTTTGTTTCTTTTTCTTTTCTGTTTTTTTTCGTTCTTAAGATTTAATTTTTTAAATTTAAATATATTTTAAATGTAAAATTTTCTATCTCAAATATTTGAAAAAAAATCAAATTCGAAAATTTGTTCAAGTATAAAAATTGTTCAAATGCGAAAATTGTTTAAGTATAAAAATTGTCCAAATTAAAAAATTGTTCAAGTATAAAAATTGTTCAAATACAAAAGTTGTTTAAATATGATATTTTTCAAATTCGAAATTGTTCAAATATAAAAATTGTTCAAATTCGAAAATTATTTAAATTGAAAATTTGTTCAAATTTTAACAATGTTCTTTGGATATTGTTCATATATAAAAATAATAAATTTTAAAAATTTGTTCCAATTTAAAATTTGTTTCAATTTAAAATTTGTTCCAATTTGAAATTTGTTCAAATCTAAACTAAAAAAAAACTGTTCAGGAACGGAAACCGCGACCGTGGGCCGGGCCCAACAACGGTCGGGGGTGTGCGGCTCGTCGCTCCCGACCGAGCAGGTCGGTGTAAAACAACCCCCCCCCCTGTATGTTGGCCTATTTCTTCTCTATCTCTCTCTCTCTTAAATTGCACTGTCAAGTTAAGATTATTCCAGAGTGAATTATCGTGGGCAGGCCGTCGTCGATCAATGTAGTACAATGAGTTTGAAGGATTAAAGGCTGACATACGAGAGAGTAACTCTATATGAACCTCATCAAACAAATTAGGATATCACTATCTAAAGATCAACCTTCGCGAAGGTCCAGACAACGCACCAGCCATCAACACATGTCGCAAGTTTGTTCGCGAGATAGTACACGCCCCACGCGACGCACGACCGAGTAAGTCAACAATCCCAACAGCCGCGTACGCGCACCCCGGGCTACGCTTGAGAGCAAGTATTAGAGCAATTCTAATAGTATAGTCAACTGCTAGCTATAACAATATGATATATCATTTGTAGTCATCTTATAGCTAACATGTATAATATTTGGCTATAAGAATGAAGCACTTTACTAACATATGGCCCACCTTTCACTCTCACAAAGTGTCTAGGAGCACGTGCAAGAGCTGGCTATTGCATAGTAGCCCACCTCCCTTCTCTCTCCTCTTTTCTCTCCTCCAACTTATCTAAAATATATTATTTAATGTTTTTATAGTCAGCTGACTGGACTCTATTGTACTTGCTCTTATAGTGTCTAGTCAGCAGGCTATAACATGTGCCATGTCATTAAAATCTTAGGTGGAGGAGAGAGACAATACCGCCCGGCTGTAGCACAACAACCAAGAAAAAGAAGCTCGCCAGCAGCCTACTTCCATTCGCCTACTTCCATTCGAATGCATGCATTGAATAATTAAATAGGAATTAGAGCCCACTAAACAACCGGTCTAAGGCTGCTCATAGTGGGGAGTAACTTAGACTAGTAACATATGCCATGTTACTAGTCTTGGTTACTACCTTCATGGTGGGTAGTAACTTATATGTGGTGTCATGCATTGTGTCATTTATTATGTTGTAGACTCATTTTGCCTTGGGGTATGTGATGTTATGGTAACATAGCTAGTTACCACCCCACTCTCTTTCTTCATTTATTCGCATGTCATGTCACCAAAATGCCTTGAGATGTGTGATGTTACTAGCTATGTTACTCCCACTATGAGCAATCTAACAGCTACTAGCTAGTATATGGATGGGCTTTTTATTTACTCTATAAGTGGCGTGGCAAGCCCTCCATAGAGCCGGCAACGGGCTCTATTATTAGTCTTGCTCTGAGCGAGTACACCACGGCCGCGACACAACCAAATTCGTACACGGGCAAAATTGGGTGAGCACACGACCAACATACACGCGTCGGCAAATCCAGACGAGTATAGATCCAATTACTAGCTAGTAACTAGTAGTATCGATCAGCTGCATACCTTACTTATCGATCGCGTGCATTCTAGCTGTAGATAGGTGCTTCTTTTATTTTGAACGCGCTGACTACAAGCGTATATTATACCTCGTATCAAGTATAGGTTCACATAGTGTACATCCGAGAAACACTGCATAAAGAGCACGGTATAATTTAGCGAGCACCCGAGTACAATTACATACAAAGAACGAGTACAGTTGCATAGATAACACGAGTACAGTAAAGGACGAGTACAACTCAATGGACACCCGAGTACAGTTGCGAGGCACGAGTACAGTTGAACACATGGGCGATTACACGTACAGTCACGCACACACGTATGTACAGTCGCACACACAATCAGGTACAGTCGTGCACACGAGCAAGTACATGTACATGAGTACACTGGCGCACACGAGCATCTACAATCACGCACACGAGCAGGTACAGTCGCGCACACGAGCGAGTACTGGTATAGAAGTACAGTCGCGCACACGAGCGAGTAATGGTACAGAAGTACAGTCGCCCACACGAGAAAGTACTAGTACAAAAACACAGGTACAGTAGCGCACACGAGTAAGTACAGTTATTGAGTAAAGGGAAAAACTGCATCAAATACACAAAAAAATAAAAGTACTTATCAGTTGAAGCACAAATACAGTTAGACACACACCACGATTACAAACACACTAGTATTGTAAGTACGAAAAAAGTATCTCGAAACCTATCAACATGGGATCTAGTTTTGAAGATCTCGACGCGAGGATCTCAAAAGTGAAAACGGTTCATAATTTGTACGGTTCGCAAGATATTTAATTTTGAAAAAAAAAACGAATCTAAAAAATAAAGGGAAAACTAGACCATCCCCTGTTCTTGACGGGCAGGGAGACCACTTCCCACCAAAATTCTGGCACCACAATGCGCCACGTGTTACATACGGAGAGACTTTTGGACCTTCGTGAAGACCGGACCATCCCCTGTCTTTGATGGACATTCTTTTCTATTTGCAACATTAGCAAGTGAGATTGAACTAAAAATACCTTGCTCACTTGCTTGCAAACACTAACAAAAATTATTTGTGCAAACAAAGCTAACTCAAAGGTCTATAGTTCTCCAAGCACATAATCTATATCCAATCTTACTTATTTGATGTATCATGTCCAAATTCCGTGAGTACGTCATGAATTGTGGAAAACATTCTTAGGTAAATCCATCTCTTGATTTAATCCAAGCACATTTTCAGGTTCACCACAATCAAGTGCTTTCTTCATATCTTCAATCCTAGCACTTCGAAGCATGACATGATGTGTTGTGGGTATACTTCATGGGTACCATCGACAGTGCTTAGATCCGGCAAGCCCGGGTGGCCCAGAGATGGTGATGTGGCATGTGGCCCATCGGGTGGCCCAGTTGCTGTTGATCCTGACGGATGAAGTCCGGCCCAGGAGCAGGGAGCCGGATCCGACCGACCTTGAGGAGGAACCCGGATCCCCGAAGGCCCATTAAGGAACCCGGATCCGGTACGACAAAGATAGGAAGGCGGATCCTTGACGTGCACGACAAGACATTGTACCGTAGTTAGGTAACCTGTATCCGGGTAGGACTCTCCATGTAAACCCTAGATCCGTGCGCCTTTATATGCCGGATCCCGGGAGCCCTAGAGGCAGAACCTAAACACATTGTAACATCGCGAAAGCGCCCAGATAATTCCAGACAAGCAGCAGTGAGGCCACCGTCATCGTGCAGGTGTTCCGAAGCTGGGTAAATCGCGTACCACCGTCCCGTGTGCACTCCGCCCTATGGCCCCTACTTCTTCTCCCCCTCGTGAGGATCCCTCCTCCGAGGAACCGTCGATTAGGCAACGATAGTTGGCGCCCACCGTGGGGCCAGCGGCGTCTGGAGGCCGGAACCGGGAGGGTTCCGCCATGGGAAGCTACGACGACACCATCGCTGTGGGGCGCGTCCTTTACGCCGGAAATCTGCCGTTCGTCCCTCCGGATGAGTGCTGGATTCCGGCTAAGACAAACCCCGTCAAGCTCTCCATCGTCCCAGTTGGCGGCATACACATCTTCATCGGGGAAACCGTCGATTCAGACGGAAACCCACTGGTAAGTAACGCGGACGCGACCGCCGCCGAGCTGGACGCAGTCGCGAAGATCCGATCTGAGATGCAGGAGCTTCCCAAGGAAGATTCCGCCTCGGATCTGGAAATTTCAAACACCACCCAATCCGCCCCTGAGCAGGAAATAACGGTGGAAGACCAATGCAGATCCGCCTGGGTCTCCCAGGTGTTAGAAAAGCAGAGGTGCCACTTCGTACACTTCTTGGCCCATACCGTCGGAACCGCCTGTGGTGACCCTGCATACCACTGCATGTTGTAGTATGCCAGTCGTTGATATAACATTCACGAAGTACCATTCCGCAAATGTTACATCCCTCAGAGTAGTACAACAGAACATAGCAGGTCCATAACTCATTCACATATTATTACAATAAACATACACATATCGTCTCGGAGCTCCTCTTGGGTCCTAAGAGGAATACTCCTGGGTTCGAGCGAACCCAACTTAACTTACAATACATGAGTCTCATTAAACTAAACATTTATTTCATCGAGCAGCTAAATACTAAGAGTTCGGGCTGCTCGGATACTACTACTATCGGATATCTCTAGGCTTGATCTCCTCCGGAAGCCTCCCCGGATCCGTAGACTATGAGATAGTCTACGCCTTCAACTCCTCCTGAGAGGTCTGGTTCCTCGTAGCCGATGATCTCGGCTCCTTCATTGTTGTCGTAGTCCTCCTCCAGACGATTCGGACAATCTAAGCATGGGATTTAAGAGTGGTATGAGTACGAGCGTACTCAACAAGTTCATTATAGATAAGAGGTGTTTAATGCACTAGCTACGATATTAGACCAGAAAGTCTAATACCAATGCAAGTTTTGATAAACATTTCTTCAAGAGATTGCTTTTATTTCAAAGAGCTATGTCCGTCAGCCTTCACCGGTTTACTAGAACTTCATGGAGCTCCTTTCCGGCCGCGTTCGCGATTCATCATCCCGGAACAGGGAGTGACAGGTCACGGTTCTTTACACTCTGCAGAGGTGTGTTGCTTTACCCATAAGAGATCTTAACCTTGGTGCCAACCGGGCAGCTTTCCCGTCCACACTTCCTTTGGTGTGAGGCCCGGTATAAGGTCTAGCCAATCATGTTCCTCCGCTACCTCGAACACCCACCCTTTGTTGCATGCCCCGACCCTGGGTCCACGCCGGTCCCATTATTCCCGTAATTTCGGGGTGGACCCCGACCACGACGACGATCCTGGGATCGAACCAAACTCCTTCGCCGGTAGCTGCAACCCATCATAGACCGCAATACCGTGGGGACTTAGAATGGGTTCCCCACCCACAAGTTGTTCCGCAAGCCGCAACCGCTACGGTATGCACTGCATAACCGTGGGGACTTAGAATGGGTTCCCCACCCACAAGTTGCTCCGCAAGATACAACTGCTACGGTAAGCGCATCCGTTGATGAACGAGAGGTGGAAACACTTTTGACTACTCCGTCCCACTCCGGATCTTATGGTTAACACGGATGTTACGGCACAAGAATCACTGGCGACATTTGTTGTTTAATCCTAGATGGATATAAACCCGTGCAATGGAACCTCCACCATATCAACACAATCCATGGTTCCATTGCCCACCACTTAGTCATATTCATAGTTATGAAAGTAGTGGTTTTGATTTTTGTGCAATAGTGATAACCATAATACTTTGCAAGTAATTTGATAAAAATACTCAAATGACATGAGCAAGTGATGAACTTGCTCGAACACTGCAAAATTTTGCGGTTGGAAGGTGTGGACTGACCCTTGTCCTCTGTCTCGAAAAATAGCATCATTGTCAGATAAGGGCAATGGTTAAAGAAGCAATTATGCATGATTCCAGTTTTAGGGTTTGTTCCCCCTTCCGATGTCGTTGTTATTTTATGAGAGGTTAATACTAAGATAGATTTGGAGATACTCTATTTAGGATAAATACAACCTTGAAATATTGTCAAGGTGTTTTTAAAGTCCAATAGCATTAATGGACTTATTTTTATTATTAAAAATAATATGTGTGATTTAAATCATTATTTAAATCCTCAAATTAAGACTTATCTTTAATTGTCTTCAAAAATTCCCTGTGATATTTTATTTAGATAGAGAATTTTATGCTGATCTATTTTCATATTTTTAATTATTTTTTTAGAGCTTTTATCAATTTTCTATTGAATTTCCAAGTTTACGGTTTTTAATGAAATTTGGAAAAGATCGATTTGCCCCCGGGCCCACACTGTCGGTGCGGCCCGGCGGTTAACCCTAACCCGAGCCGCTCGTCCGGCTCGGTCGGACGCACCCGTCCCCTTCCTCTCGCGCACGCGCTAACCCTAACCCCTCCGAGCTCGGCGACTCCGCGTCGCCGCCGCCTTCGCCGATTTTCTCTGGCCAACTCCGGCCATCGCCGGCGGTGAGATGGGTATCAATCGAACCGCCGTTTGACGGCGCTTCGATTGATCCGCGTCGATCTGCTTTTCCTCGCCGCTGCTGTTCTTCCCCAACCCCTCTGTGACCTAGTCGGTTGATCCACGGCGACCTCGTCGCCGCCGTTGCTCCTGGGGACTTGGCGCGGCGGTGTGCCTCGTCGTGATGCTGCTGGGACCCGTGCACCTGGCAACGAGCTGGCTTGGCGTGACCATGGCCTGGCGCCGCCGTTCGACCGGCGTGTGCCGCCATGCCGCCATGGCCGTGCCCTTCTCCGTCTACTGGTAAGCTCGCACCGCCTCCCTACTGCTCTACTGCTTGTTCTTCCTCTCTTCCTTTCCTTCTAAGCTAGCTCTGGCCACTGCTTGCTATTCCTTGTGCCTATGCTGCTCTGTGGCTGTGCCTATTGCTGCTGCCAACATGCGCCATGGCTCCTAGCTAGTGTGCTTGCTCTACAGCTATGCGTATGCTGCTGCATCGTGTCGTTACTACCATGCTTCGTGCTTCCTAGCTATTTCGTTCATGGTAATCTCCGGTCGTGGCCCTCCCGTGATTGCTCATGAGCATCCGAGTGATGCTCTTGGCCTACCGGCTTGCTCCTATTATTTTTACTTGTCACTTGGGCATACCGTGTGTGCTTAATTCGTCCTCGGCTTGATTATATTGTACAATTTCTTGCAAATTTGCAAGAACCAGTGCACATGGGTGCTCTTCAGTGTGCTATCATTCATAGTCTTGCTCACTTGAGCATGCCTGTGGCTAAACCACACCATCCCTTGATGATTTGCTTCTGTATACATTTATGTAACATGTATTTGATTGTCTGGCTTAGGCCATTATTCACTGTTCCGTGACCAATTAATTTATAGTGTGCATGTGTTGATGCTAGGCTTGGCTCTAGCATGCTCGCTAAGCTCGATGACCTTATAATCATCGGATGCTTGGTGACTGACTCGATGTTTCATGCTTATGTTAAGTTTGTGCTCTCCTAGTGTCTGTGTGATGCATACACTTGTGCTAGTGAATGGTAATGCTTGCTCAAGCATCATATGATGCTTGCAGTGAGCCATTGGTTCACTGGCAAGGAGTTGGTGCTTGGTTACTGGTCTGTTTCATTTATCTGTAATTCTTTGCTTGGCTAAATAGATAAATGATGTGAGCTGTTTATCGATAATGATCATCTTAATATTAATAAGATTGAGCTAGAGGGATGCCAACATCTATTGGGAACCCTAGCTCCTTTTGAACCCATCCGGGTGATGATATTTGTGCATGGCTTCTCTGTGGGATTTGGTGAAGTGGTTGAGGTGGCCCTGACGAGCAAAGCTTTGCTGTTAGAGTAGCTCCCACCTTTGTTGGCTGGTCGTGATTTGGTGAATATCTCACTGGAAGAAACCATGTTGGTTTTCCAGTGCTCTTTGTCGTTGACAAACTAGAATAGACACAATCTGCCTATCTCATCCGATGGCTTAGCTGGGCTATTAGGTGCTAGGTGATTTTGGATGGCTAGTTAGGGATTAATCCATGCTCGGATTTCTCTGGTATTGTCACCATGCTGACATAACCAATGTTCCCTTGGTGATTTCCTTCTGGCTGATCTCCAGCTTTTGCTTGCACCAAATGGCTTAGTAGCCAGATGATGATTCAAACTGGGTATTCTACCCATTTTGGCTTCGTGATATATGCACATGCTTATTTATGAGCAAACCAGGGTTTTGCTCGAGTTGATCTCGTTTATACCTCACTCCAGCCTCCTAGAAATGGTGTGTTGGTGTAGAGGATTTGGCTTCGGGATTGTGATCGTGAGCTTGCCCTGCTCCTCCTGGTTAGCCTTGTGCTTGATTTCCTGCTTGTGCCTTGTTCTACAATGGTCTAGTGGAACTGCTTTGGATAGATTGGCTCGGTTGGGAAGCTTGGTGTTCTTGCCTGTTCTATCTGTTCTTGGTGTTCTTACCACTGGAAGTCCTGTCGATGTAAGCAATGGCTAGGGTTTGGCTGTGAAAAGTTTATATATGCCCTCCTCCTTGCCTCTCCGGTCGACAACTGTGGCCTAGTCACTTTGGTGACTCTCCCGGCTGTGTGTGTCTGGTGGGCATGCACACTGCCTTGTGAGCTGCCTGTGTGTGGTTCCTGGTTGGGACTTGGTCCATTTGGTGGATCAGCTCGGCTGATCTTGATAATATCCTCTCAACTTCTCATTTTCTTGCTAACCTGCCAAGTGGCTTTGCCACTTGGCTTAATTCTTGTCTTGCTTTGTTTTGTGCAGGGAATCAAGAATATAACCAAGTGAAAATGAAGATCATCAGATCCAAGCTTCTTATGAAGACTAGATCTTGTAGTATTTAGAATAGGATCATCCGATTGTAATCTTCTTTTTTTTCTTATTTTCGATTCGCCAATTCTTGTAATGTGTTGTATTATTCATTTATTTCCATTATGAATATTGTAAAGACAATGTATCTTGTGTGTTAATCAATAAAGCTCAAAGTTTTCCCTAATGAGCTTTACTTTATTATAATTGTTCATATTGTTTATTATTGATTATATACTTAATGAATTTCCTCACAATTGAATTATTTAGGTAATTATTTAATGTTTGAATTTGAAATTCAAATTCCACATTGGTTTGAATTCAACCATGTCACTTTATAAATAATTCAATCATGCAAACTCTCCCCTCTCTTCTCCAAACCCTAAACTAGTTAAGTGAGATGCAAGTTTGTCGCACTCTCGAAACCCTAACCCCGTAAGGTGTCGAGAGAGAAACTTGTCCCCCTTCGATGCGCTTTTGTTTAAAAGCGCGAAATTTCCCCGTAATTTACCATGCAATGCACATCCCTTTCTAAAATCTACCCCTCGATCGTCTCTAAACCTGGGACATTACAGCCTTTCCCCCTTAAAGAAAACTTCATCCCGAAGTTGTGGTTGTAATACATGAACAGTTCGGGGTATGTTTTCCTCAGGTCTTCCTCTTTTTCCCAGGTGGCTTCCCTCTCGGGGTGATGCTTCCATTGTATCTTGCAATACTTGATAGCTTTATTTCTGAGTTGTTTCCAGCTTTCCTCGAGAATCTTGGCTGGCTTCTCGATGTATGTCAAGTCTGGTTGTAACTCGAGCTCATCATGTGATATTGGTTCATCTGGGGTCTTTAAGCATTTCCGAAGTTGTGACACATGGAATACATTGTGAACTTGAGCTAACCTTCCCGGTAGATCCAATTCAAAGGCTAAACCTCGGTTCTGACTCAGTATCTTGAAAGGTCCTATGTATCTAGGGCTGAGTTTCCCTTTACTCCAAACCTCCGGAGTCCTTTCATCGGGCTTACCTTAAGATAAACCATGTCTCCAACTTGTGGTTCCCATGTCCTCCTCTTCTCGATCGGCATAACTCTTTTGCCGACTTTGGGCTATCTTGAGCCTGTCTCTGATAATGTCAATGATTTGTTGTTTTTCCTTGACATAATCAGGGTTGAACTCTTTGCTTGCTCCGGCTTCATACCAACATATCGGTGATCAACACTTTCTTCCATACAAAGCTTCAAATGGTGCCATCTTGATGCTGCTTTGATAGCTATTATTGTATGAAAACTCTGCTAGTGGTAAGTGCTCCTCCCATGATCCTCCGAAGTCTAGGGCACAAGCCCTAAGCATATCCTCTAAGATCTGGTTGGTTCTCTCGGTTTGTCCACCTGTCTGGGGATGATAAGCGGTACTATAGTCCAATTTGGATCCTAAAGCTTCGTGTAGTTGCTTCCAGAATGCTGATGTGAACACGGATCCTCGATCCGATACGATCTTCTTAGGCACTCCATGCTTACTCACGATCTCTTTGATGTAAAGATCGATGAGTTTCTCTCCTTTATCCTGCTGGTTTACCGCTAAGAAGTGTGCACTTTTCGTCAACCGGTCCACGATTACCCATATCATGTCCTTCTTTTTGTTCGTCATGGGTAGTCCGGTGATGAAATCCATCCCTATTTCCTCCCATTTCCACTCTGGAATAGGTAAAGGTTGTAACTTCCCTGCCGGACTCTGGTGTTCAGCCTTCACTCGTCGCGGGTATGGCATTCCGCCACATATTGTGCTATCTCCCTCTTCATGTTATTCCACCGAATAGTTCCTTTAAGTCCATGTACATCTTTGTACTTCCGGATGTATGGAATATGGTGTTTGATGAGCTTCCCGGAGTATTACTTCCTTAATTTCAGCAATATCCGGAACGCAAATTCTTTTCTGGAACCATAATGATCCAGATTCTCCGCGGTGAAATTCTGATGGTCTACCCTCATCTATTCTTTTCATCTCCTCCACGATGAATGGATCGTCTAGCTGACCCATCATTATCTCATTCTTCAGGTTGACATTCAACTCATCGGCTACTTGCAATGCCGATAATCCTTCATGGGCTTCCTTCTCCCAAAGTTGTATTTGGGCTTGACTTATTTCCTTCCTCAACTCTGGTGATATTTCTTGTTCCACTCCTCCGGTGCTTTTCCTACTCAGGGCATCTGCTACAACATTAGCCTTCCCTGGTGTGTAATTGATTGTCAGGTCATAATCCTTAATCAATTCTAGCCATCTTTTCTGCCTCATGTTGAGTTCCTTCTGAGTGAAGAAATATTTGAGGCTTTTATGGTCTGTATAGAGCTCACACTTAGCTCCATAGAGAAAATGTCTCCATGTTTTGAGTGCAAATACGACTGCTGCTAATTCCAAGTCATGTGTTGGATAATTTACTTCATGAGGTCTCAGTTGCCTCGATCCATAAGATATCACTTTCCGATCTTGCATGAGTACGCAACCCAATCCATGCTTGGATGCGTCACAGTACACGGTGTAGTCCTTGCCAACTTCTGGAACTGCTAACACCGGTGCCGTGGTGAGTTTCTCTTTTAGAGTTTGAAAGCTCTTCTCACACTCCTCTGACCACACAAATGGTGTGTTCTTCCTTAACAGCTTTGTCATAGGTCCTGCTATCTTAGAGAATCCTTCAATGAATCTCCGATAATATCCTGCCATTCCTAGGAATCCTCGGATTTCCTTGACAGTCTTGGGTGCTTCCCATTCTAGAACTGCTGCTACCTTACTCGGGTTAACAACTATTCCATCTTTACTAATAACATGACCAAGAAATTCCACTTGATCTAGCCAAAATTCACACTTACTAAGTTTGGCATAGAGTTGATGTTCCCTTAGTGTTTGCAACACTAACCTCAAATGTTCAGCATGTTCGGCCTTGTTCTTGGAATATATCAAGATATCATCGATAAATACGATGACAAACTTGTCTAGATATGGCATGAAGATCTTATTCATGAGATTCATGAATATTGCTGGGGCATTGGTCAATCCAAAAGGTACTACAAGGTATTCATGATGTCCATACCTTGAGGCAAAGGTAGTTTTCGGAACGTCTTCCTTCTTGATCTTTATCTGGTGATAACCGGATCTTAGATCAATCTTGGAAAAGACTCCCGCGCCTCTCACTTGATCAAATAGATCTTGTATTCTTGGAAGAGGATACTTGTTCTTGATTGTGACGTTGTTCAGATTCTTGTAGTCTCCACACATCCTTCTTCCTCCATCTCTTTTATCCACGAAGATCACAGGTGATCCCCATGGTGAAACACTCTCTTGAATGAATCCCTTTTGTTCCAAGTCATCCAATTGCTCCTTAAGTTCTTTCAACTCCTTGGGCCCCATCTTATATGGTGCTTTGGCAATCGGAGCTGTTCCTGGAATTAGGTCGATAGTGAATTCTATCTCCCTATCTGGTGGCATACTAGGTAATTCCGCAGGAAATACATCCTGGAATTCATTTACTACAGGTATATCTTCTAACTTCACCTCCTTCATGCTGTTCAGCTGTAGCTCAACTTCAATCTGTGTATGTTTGTCGCCTTGGTAGATCATTCTACTTCCATCGGGGCTTTTCAAAGACACCGTTTTGTTTACACGACCGATCAATGCTCCATTAGCTTCTAACCAGCTCATACCAAGAATGACATCAATGTCCTTCATCGGTAAAATGAACAGGTCCGTGTCAAACGCGCACTTATTGATCATAATGACTTGTTTTTGTTTGGCATGGGTTACTACTATCGTTCCCCCGCGAAAGTATGGTTATGGGTGTATCTAACTTAGTGCAACTAATCCCATGTTTGGTGATGAATTGTTGAGAAATGAATGATGTAGTTGCACCAGTATCAAAAGTACTTTGCCGGGATGAGTGAGTATCCGGAGCATACCTATCACCGCCCGGTCGAGTTGACCACCTCCTCCGGACCTGGTACGGCTTCAGCCTGCCGAAGGGCTTCTTATTCTTCCAGTTGCCTCCGTGTTTCCTCCTCGACCTCCTCCTCCTCCTGACTGACCTCCTCCACTATTTTTCTTGGGGCAGTCCTTCAGCATGTGCCCCTCCTGACGACACCCAAAACATATGATCTTGGGTTTCCGGCAATCTTGTGAAAGATGCCCCTTAAACCCACAAATGCGGCAAACAATCTGGTTTGCGGCTTGGTTTCCTTGATTCCTCCTATTATTGTAGTAGTTGTTGTTGTTGTTGTTGTTGTTGTTGTTGTTGTTGTTGTTGTTGTTGTTGTACCTTGGTTTGAAACTCAAGCCAGTATTAGGCTTGTTACTGCCATATCTCTTAGGCTCAAACTTGGCCTTTTTCCTCTTCTCCTCCTACAGTTGTTTGAAATCATCTTCCAGAGTGATGGCTGCATCCACCAACTCTTGAAACTCCGTCGCTCTCATCATACGGAGCTGAACCTTGAACTGGGGACTTAACCCCCTCAGAAATCTCTTTTTCTTCTTGTCCTCGGTGTTGACTTCTTCAACAGCGTACCGGGACAGTTTAGAGAACTCCCTGACATAGGTCAGGATTGCCTTGTCCTTCTGCTCGAGACTTTCAAATTCTCGACGCTTCAGCTCCACAATACTTTCAGGGACATTGGATTCCCTGAACTTCCTCGTGAATTCCTCCCAGGTAAATACCTTTCCAGCTGGATAAACGGCTACAATATTGTCCCGCCATGATGCGGCAGGTCCACATAGCAGATGGGTAGCATAACGAACCTTCTCTTGGTCGTTACATCCAACGGTGTTGAGCTTTCGCTCAGTATCCATCAGCCAATCTTCCGCGTCCATTGGCTCGGGCGCGTATGCGAAAGATATAGGCTTGGTGTTTTGGAAGTCCGCTAATGTGACTCCCGGGTTCTCAGGTCTCTCCACCCTGTTTTGCTGCAACAAATCCTGAAAGAATTTGTTCTGCTGCTCCAGTGTTACACGCTGTCGCTCCTCCACCAGCTGCATGTACTGGATGAAATTTTGCTGCGTCATGGGTGGTGGTGGTGGTGGAAACTGATCTCTGGCTGCACCCTCAGCCTCTTCCTTTTGTTTTGCTTCGCGCTACATGCGTTGTGCTTCGGTCTCATCTCCTAGCGTTCCCGACATAACCCCCTAGTTCTGCAACACAAGATGATACTCATAATTACTCCATGCGCAAGTTTTCTGAGCTCAACTTTGTGCACAGAACTAGTCACGCAATGGAAATCAAGAAGCAAATCCAAATCATACAAAACATATACCCAGTATATACATACTTAAGTGGTCTTATTACAATACTCAAGTCGATGTGAGTATGCAAACTCACTTATTAAAGTATATGTACAAATTTATACAAATATTACATACTATAATACACGTGGTACTTGTGTATTATAGCCTCGCCTCCCTTGGTGGACTCTAGTCGATCTTCACTCCCGGTACATCCCAAGCTTCCATCCGGTCGAACGTGTCGTCCTCCTGATAGACCCTGGAACATAAGGTCTCCCCGTTGGCTGGTAATCCGAATCCGATGATGATCCTAAGGAGAAATCAGTGTTCACAAACTGATCGTTGAGTGCATCATAGTCCACCCATCGGGTGTACTCCCCTGTAGCTCCACCATAGGTATTACCAAAACTCATACCCGACTCAACCTGTGTCGGATATCCTCCATCCACTCCTTCATTACTAGGATAGCTCTGGTTCTGGGTTGTTGCGTCATCATTCATCTCCCCATCATAATACACGAAGTACTCGTGAGTTCCGAGATCCGATCCCCAACGCCAACCCGTGGAATTCTCGATAGGAGTCTCGAACGCCTGGTTGTTTCCGGATTCCTCTCCGCCCTCGTATCCCCCATAGGAACTACCCAGATAGTTCCCAGGTGTAACAGGTGTAGGTTCACGCTCAAGTGGATCAATACTGATGTAGTCACCAGCTGAATAAACTGGTGTGTGCACCACATTCTCCATAGGTTCTTTCCCCCTACTCTCCTCCTTGGGTTCGGTGAATTCCTCAAGCATCGTATCAATTGCTCCTATCGGATGATGGTTCAACCGAAAGAGTAATGATATGAAGTTGCGGCTATTATCCATATATTTTGCCGCTGCTATGGGTTTGCGTTTAGCATATTTGTAGTGGTTGAGCATGGGATCTTCTTCCTCCTGATTATGAGGAATATGGGAGAACTCGGAATCCATAAGCTCTTTTGTCTTATGTTCCCGTATGTCGGTTATGGCTCTCATAACAGCTATATGGTAGGCTGTGTTGGTTGTCCTAGCTTCCCCAGCTGGCATGACTACGCTCATTCCCAAAGATTCGGGAAGTCGCAGTCCTACCCTGCACTTGGCCAATACCGGACCATCATAGAACATGTATTTCTTTACTGGAATCCGGGATCGCACCCAAATTCCAAGTAACATGGCTCAGTAGGATATCCGCAAGTCCTCCTTGGTATTCGTTCGAGTGTGGAATCCATAACTTTCACGTTTCTTCCCGGTCGTGAACTTGCCATGTTGGCTGTAGAAATAGAAAGATTATAAGATTAGTAATAATGCATCATAATAGAGATAATAAAGAATTATCGCACTAAAATATATGATTGTTGTATTCTCAATTGAATATACACCATATTTTTAGAGAATTCTTTACTAGTCCTATTTGACTCCTAACGTTTGGTCCCATTTACTAGGTTCCAACCTAAGGTCAAAGCTTTTGCTCTGATACCAACCGTGGTGACCCCGCATACCACCGCATGTTGTAGTATGCCGTCGTTGATATAACATTCACGAAGTACCATTCCGCAAATGTTACATCCCTCAGAGTAGTACAACAGAACATAGCAGGTCCATAACTCATTCACATATTATTACAATAAACATACACATATCGTCTCGGAGCTCCTCTTGGGTCCTAAGAGGAATACTCCTGGGTTCGAGGCGAACCCAACTTAACTTACAATACATGAGTCTCATTAAACTAAACATTTATTTCATCGAGCAGCTAAATACTAAGAGTTCGGGCTGCTCGGATACTACTACTATCGGATATCTCTAGGCTTGATCTCCTCCGGAAGCCTCCTCGGATCCGTAGACTATGAGATAGTCTACGCCTTCAACTCCTCCCGAGAGGTCTCGGTTCCTCGTAGCCGATGATCTCGGCTCCTTCATTGCTGTCGTAGTCCTCCTCCGCACGATTCGGACAATCTAAGCATGGGATTTAAGAGTGGTATGAGTACGAGCGTACTCAACAAGTTCATTATAGATAAGAGGTGTTTAATGCACTAGCTACGATATTAGACCGTGAAAGTCTAATACCAATGCAAGTTTTGATAAACATTTCTTCAAGAGATTGCTTTTATTTCAAAGAGCTATGTCCGTCAGCCTTCACCGGTTTACTAGAACTTCATGGAGCTCCTTTCCGGCCGCGTTCGCAGCTTCCTCATCCCGGAACAAGGAGTGACAGTCACGCTTCTTTACACTCGCAGAGGTGTGTTGCTTTACCCATAAGAGATCTTAACCTTGGTGCCAACCGGGCAGCTTTCCCGTCCACACTTCCTTTGGTGTGAGGCCCGGTATAAGGTCTAGCCAATCATGTTCCTCCGCTACCTCGAACACCCACCCTTTGTTGCATGCCCCGACCCTGGGTCCACGCCGGTGCCATTATTCCCGTAATTTCAGGGTGGACCCCGACCACGACAACAGTCTGGGATCGAACCAAACTCCTTCGCCGGTAGCTGCAACCCATCATAGACCGCTATACCGTGGGGACTTAGAATGGGTTCCCCACCCACAAGTTGTTCCGCAAGCCGCAACCGCTACGGTATGCACAGCATAACCGTGGGGACTTAGAATGGGTTCCCCACCCACAAGTTGCTCCGCAAGATACAACCGCTACGGTAAGCGCATCCGTTGATGAACGAGAGGTGGAAACACTTTTGACTACTCCGTCCCACTCCGGATCTTATGGTTAACACGGATGTTACGGCACAAGAATCATCGGCGACATTTGTTGTTTAATCCTAGATGGATATAAACCCGTGCAATGGAACCTCCACCATATCAACACAATCCATGGTTCCATTGCCCACCACTTAGTCATATTCATAGTTATGAAAGTAGTGGTTTTGATTTTTGTGCAATAGTGATAACCATAATACTTTGCAAGTAATTTGATAAAAATACTCAAATGACATGAGCAAGTGATGAACTTGCTCGAACACCTGCAAAATTTTGCGGTTGGAAGGTGTGGACTGACCCTTGTCCTCTCGTCTCTGAAAAATAGCATCATTGTCCGATAAGGGCAATGGTTAAAGAAGCAATTATGCATGATTCCAGTTTTAGGGTTTGTTCCCCCCTTCCGATGTCGTTGTTATTTTATGAGAGGTTAATACTAAGATAGATTTGGAGATACTCTATTTAGGACAAATAAAAACCTTGAAATATTGTCAAGGTGTTTTTAAAGTCCAATAGCATTAATGGACTTATTTTTATTATTAAAAATAATATGTGTGATTTAAATCATTATTTAAATCCTCAAATTAAGACTTATCTTTAATTGTCTTCAAAAATTCTCTGTGATATTTTATTTAGATAGAGAATTTTATGCTGATCTATTTTCATATTTTTAATTATTTTTTTAGAGCTTTTATCAATTTTCTATTGAATTTCCAAGTTTCTGGTTTTTAATGAAATTTGGACAAGACTGATTTGCCCCTGGGCCCACCTGTCAGTGCGGCCCAGCGGTTAACCCTAACCCGAGCCGCTCGTCCGGCTCGGTCGGACGCACCCGTCCCCTTCCTCTCGCGCACGCGCTAACCCTAAACCTTTGAGCTCTGGCGACGCACGCGTCGCCGCCCCTTCGCCGATTTTCTCCGACCAACTCCGGCCATCGCCGGCGGTGAGATGGGTATCAATCGAACCGCCGTTTGACGGCGCTTCGATTGATCCGCGTCGATCTGCTTTTCCTCGCCGCTGCTGTTCTTCCCCAACCCCTCTGTGACCTAGTCGGTTGATCCACGGCGACCTCGTCGCCGCCGTTGCTCCTGGGGACTTGGCGCGGCGGTGTGCCTCGTCGTGATGCTGCTGGGACCCGTGCGCCTGGCAACGAGCTGGCTTGGCGTGGCCATGGCTCCGCGCCGCCGTTCGACCGGCGTGTGCCGCCATGCCGCCATGGCCGTGCCCTTCTCCGTCTCATCGGTAAGCTCGCACCGCCTCCCTACTGCTCTACTGCTTGTTCTTCCTCTCTTCCTTTCCTTCTAAGCTAGCTCTGGCCACTGCTTGCTGTTCCTTGTGCCTATGCTGCTCTGTGGCTGTGCCTATTGCTGCTGCCAACATGCGCCATGGCTCCTAGCTAGTGTGCTTGCTCTACAGCTATGCGTATGCTGCTTACTGTGCTGTTACTACCATGCTTCTGTGCTTCCTAGCTATTTCTGTTCATGGTAATCTCCGGCTGTGGCCCTCCTGTGATTGCTCATGAGCATCCAGTGATGCTCTTGGCCTACTGGCTTGCTCCTATTATTTTTACTGTCACTTGGGCATACTGTGTGTGCTTAATTCTGTCCCTGGCTTGATTATATTGTACAATTTCTTGCAAATTTGCAAGAACCAGTGCACATGGGTGCTCTTCAGTGTGCTATCATTCATAGTCTTGCTCACTTGAGCATGCCTGTGGCTAAACCACACCATCCCTTGATGATTTGCTTCTGTATACATTTATATAACATGTATTTGATTGTCTGCTTAGGCCATTATTCCTGTTCTGTGACCAATTAATTTATAGTGTGCATGTGTTGATGCTAGGCTTGGCTCTAGCATGCTCGCTAAGCTCGATGACCTTATAATCATCGGATGCTTGGTGACCGATCGATGTTTCATGCTTATGTTAAGTTTGTGCTCTCCTAGTGTCTGTGTGATGCATACACTTGTGCTAGTGAATGGTAATGCTTGCTCAAGCATCATATGATGCTTGCAGTGAGCCATTGGTTCACTGGCAAGGAGTTGGTGCTTGGTTACTGGTCTGTTTCATTTATCTGTAATTCTTTGCTTGGCTAAATAGATAAATGATGTGAGCTGTTTATCAGTAATGATCATCTTAATATTAATAAGATTGAGCTAGAGGGATGCCAACATCTATTGGGAACCCTAGCTCCTTTTTGAACCCATCTGGGTGATGATATTTGTGCATGGCTTCTCTGTGGGATTTGGTGAAGTGGTTGAGGTGGCCCTGACAGCAAAGCTTTGCTGTTAGAGTAGCTCCCACCTTTGTTGGCTGGCTGTGATTTGGTGAATATCTCACTGGAAGAAACCATGTTGGTTTTCCAGTGCTCTTTGCTGTTGACAAACTAGAATAGACACAATCTGTCTATCTGTCTGATGGCTTGCTGGGCTTTAGGTGCTAGGTGATTTTGGATGGCTAGTTAGGGATTAATCCATGCTGGATTTCTCTGGTATTGTCACCATGCTGACATACCAATGTTCCCTTGGTGATTTCCTTCTGGCTGATCTCCAGCTTGCTTGCACCAAAAGGCTTAGTAGCCAGATGATGATTCAAACTGGGTATTCTACCCATTTTGGCTTCTGTGATATATGCAAATGCTTATTTATGAGCAAACCAGGGTTTTGCTCAGGTTGATCTGTTTATACCTCACTCCAGCTCCTAGAAATGGGTGTTGGTGTAGAGGATTTGGCTTCAGGATTGTGATGTGAGCTTGCCCTGCTCCTCCTGGTTAGCCTGTGCTTGATTTCCTGCTTGTGCCTTGTTCTACAACAGTTCTAGTGGAACTGTTTTGGATAGATTGGCTGGTTGGGAAGCTTGGTGTTCTTCCTGTTCTATCTGTTCTTGGTGTTCTTACCCTGGGAAGTCCTATCGACAGAATGGCTAGGGTTTGGCTGTGAAAAGTTTATATATGCCCTCCTCCTTGCCTCTCTGGTCGACAACAGGGCCTGGTCATTTTGGTGACTCTCCCTGGCTGTGTATGTGCTGGTGGGCATGCACACTGCCTTGTGAGCTGCCTGTGTGGTTCCTGGTTGGGACTTGGTCCATTTGGTGGATCAGCTCGGCTGATCTTGATAATATCCTCTCAACTTCTCATTTTCTTGCTAACCTGCCAAAAGTGGCTTTGCCACTTGGCTTAATTCTTGTCTTGCTTTGTTTTGTGCAGGGAATCAAGAATATAACCAAGTGAAAATGAAGATCATCAGATCCAAGCTTCTTATGAAACTAGACTTGTAATTTAGAATAGGTCACTGATTGTAATCTTCTTTTTTCTTATTTGAGCAATTCTTGTAATGTGTTGTATTATTCATTTATTTCCATTATGAATATTGTAAAGACAATGTATCTTGTGTGTTAATCAATAAAGCTCAAAGTTTTCCCTAATGAGCTTTACTTTATTATAATTGTTCATATTGTTTATTTTTTATTATATACTTAATGAATTTCCTCACAATTGAATTATTTAGGTAATTATTTAATGTTTGAATTTGAAATTCAAATTCAACATTGGTTTGAATTCAACCATGTCACTTTATAAATAATTCAATCATGCAAACTCTCCCCTCTCTTCTCCAAACCCTAAACTAGTTAAGTGAGATGCAAGTTTGTCGCACTCTCGAAACCCTAACCCTGTAAGGTGTCGAGAGAGAAACTTGTCCCCCTTCGATGCAGTTTTTGTTTAAAAGCGCGAAATTTCCCCAGAATTTACCATGCAATGCATATCCCTTTCTAAAATCTACCCCTCGATCGTCTCTAAACCTGGGACATTACACCGCCCCTCAAGAAGACGGAGGTGGTCCCGAGCAGGTCGAGGCACCGGAAAACGACGCTGTTCCGGATCAGGCCGAGCCTGTCGGAGAAAGCGGAACTCCGGCTGAAGAGTCGATTTTGGGCAATCTGAGCCCAATTTCCGGGGATACCCCCTCCATGGATACTGACGAGTTCAACCGCAAGCTAGGGGAATACGGTTTCGGTGATCAGCCTGAAGTTGAATCCGCCCAGCCTAAGCAGGTACTTGCGACTGTAGCGGCGCTGGGAGAACCTGGATCAGAAGGGGCAAACACCCAATCCGACCCTCAGCCATCCCGTCAGGGATCTCCAATGTCGCGGGAGCGACCCCGTAAGGATTCTTCCTCGGAGGACCTCCTGTCGCCTGAAGAGATGGTTGCACAAGCAGGCATGGATGCAGTTTATCGCTCGGATATTCTTAACAAACCCATCACTCCCGAAGACGTAGAAGCATTAGAAGCTAAGAGACTGGAGATGCTGGCCACAGCCAAGAAGTTTAAGGACACCGCAGCCGCCATGCTGGAGGAAAGGAAGCACGCCGCAGTTTTTGTGGAAGACTTCATCCAGCGCGAGCAGGAGGTAGACGAAGGACTGGCAAAGGTCAAGGAACTCCGAAAGCATTGGGAGGACAAGATCGTTGAAGCTCATCATGAGGTCGAAAGGGTTCGGCGTGAGTTGATAGCTCCCCGCAGGATCACCTTCGCAACTCCAACGGAGCAGCAGCCGTTCGCAACCCCAAAGGACAATATGACGAAGGCTGCAGAGATCTTGAAGAAAAAGAACGAGGAGATCGACATCGACTACGTTCGCACGCTCGTCGCTTCAACAATGAGGCAGCAGAGCAAGGCAGACACTTCGCGCAAGTTGGAATCTAACCCGGAGCATTGCGTCTCCACTGCGCAGAAGGATGCCTACGACAATCGCCATCGAGATGACGAATCGCGAACCGGATCTTCGGAACGCAGAAGGAAAGCCAGAGAACACCCAAATCCAATCCCCGTCCCATCAAGGACGCCTCCGTCAGATCCAAGAAAGGGAAAGGATGCAATGTACTCTGGACGGGGCAAGTACCGCAACCCCTGTCCTCCGCCCAACGGTTACCCACGTCCCCCTCACCGCCGTAGTCCAGCCGGAAACACCAGGCTCTAGGGGCATGGTGGAATTGTTATCCGCGACAACGTGCTGCCCTCAAGAAACAGGAACAGGGAGCGCACGCCGGAACCTCGCCGGAACCAGAACAACGATCGTGAGCCCGAGCCTAGGAGGAGTCGGAATGAAGAGCGCGACCCGGAGCCTCGCCGGAGCCGGAACGACCAGGGCAGCCATCGCCAAGGCGAAGGCAGCCACAGGAGCCGGAGTCAGCACCGGGAAGGCCGAGGAGAATCTGAAGGCGGAAGCAAGAAGTCGGATCGACCCCCTCGCAGGTCTCCCTTATCACCACCTAGCGGTGGCGGCGGCCGGAGATCTCGCTCTCGCTCACAATCTCCTCGCCACGGCTCGCGCGATGCGTGGGAACGCCTCAACGAATACAGAACCGACTACATCGGTCCGAAGTGCTTTGGCAGGATGATTCGAGAGGAACCAAAGCCAAGGATGAACCTCAA
Source organism: Lolium rigidum (assembly GCF_022539505.1). Classification (NCBI taxonomy): domain Eukaryota; kingdom Viridiplantae; phylum Streptophyta; class Magnoliopsida; order Poales; family Poaceae; genus Lolium; species Lolium rigidum. Next base: position 252,227,112 of record NC_061512.1, read on the forward strand.
GCTACCCGGAAACTTGAAGCATTATGATGGCACCGAAAGGCCGGATACCTGGATAGAGGATTACTACAATGCAGTAACCTTTGCCGGAGGAACCCCCAATATCGCCTGCCGCATGCTTCAGTTGTACCTTGTAGGTCCGGCCGGATCGGCTCGGCGACCTCGAGAAGAACTCCATCTTTTGCTTGGTTTGACCCGAAGACTGCCTTCGAGAAACACTTCAGGGGCACCTACAAAAGACCTTCCACAGCAAGTGACTTACAAGCTTGTATCCAGAAGAAGGGAGAATCCTCAAGACACTTCCTCACGCGATGGTTGGCATGCAGGAACGAGTGCGAAAACATCGACCACACCACTGCCATGTACGCCTTCATTGGTGGACTGCAGAGAGGAGGATTGCTGAGGCATAAGCTCACTTGTTTGGCTAACGCAGATAAACTGACTTTGGATGACATGATCTCCATTGCCAGTGATCATACTGCCGCCGATGATGACGCAGGCGGTGATCTCGCGGCTCACGACAATCCCCTTACACCAACAAAAGAAGAACCGTGATAACGGCAACAGCAGCAGCCATAAACGCAAGAACCCTGATGACCAGAAGAGTGGCGGATCCGAGATGGTCGCCATGGCATTCCAACGCGGAGGTCCACGAGGCGGAAGAGGACGCGGCCGTGGAGGCGGAGCCGGCAGAGGCCGACGGCCACGGCACCGAGGTCACCGCTGGCGGATCCCGCGCCCCGCAAACCTACAAGGAGTACAGAGACATGCCCTGCCTGGCCCACCTGGATCCGGTTACAGGGAAGTCCACTCACACCAACCGCAACTGCAAGTGGGTCAATTATTTGAAGAACGACCCGGACGCAGGATACAAGCGAGCCTGGAAGCACCGCCCACACGGCAAAGGAGGCAAGGGCAAGAACAAGGACAAAGAGGAGGACAATTCCGAGGCGATGGATGAGGATGATAACTCGCCGGATCCCAAAGCAGGGTCCGCAGGTAAATCCAACCCATTCGAGAAAAAGAGCGTGGGGGCTTACCACACCTTCCTCGGAACCCCAACAGTCCGCGCTACAAAATCAGCTATCCGGATCCTGAACGCCACAGTTCCGGCTGTGCTGCATGATGTCGAGTGGTCGGAAGTTCCGTGCACATTTGACAGGGAGGATCACCCTACCATTGTGCCAAAAGAATGCTACGCCTTGGTTGTAAGTCCCCGCATAGACGGGTATGACTTCTCCAAGTGCCTCATGGATGGCGGAGCCAGCTTGAACATCATGTACCTGGAGACTCTAGAGCGGATGAACCTCACCAAGGAACAGCTCAAACACAACAACACTGAGTTTCATGGCGTGGTTCCGGGTAAGAAGGCGAACTCCCTTGGCAGCATCACGCTTCCCGTGGCCTTCGGCGATGTTCACAATTTCCGCGAAGAGAAGATCACGTTCGAAGTTGTGCCCTTCAAGAGCTCCTACCACGTCATCTTCAGCAGGCCCACCTACCACAAGTTTCACGCAAGAGCGTGCTACATCTACAACAAGCTCAAGATTCTGGGTCCTAATGGTATGATTACCGTATCCGGAGACTACAAAAAGGCTCATGAGTGCGAGTTGGGCGAAGCTCACCTTCGCGAGTACGTGATATCCGGAGAAGAGGCGAAAGGCTACGGAGCCGCGGTGGATCCGGCCGAAATGCAGACCACCAAGAAGCGGATCTCCGAGCACAAAAACTCCTTCAAGGCCGCGATAGAGACCAAGAAAGTCAACTTCAAGGAAGGCGACGATTCCAAGCGGGTCTCAGTCGGAGCCAACATGGATCCCAAATAGGAAGACGCGCTCGTCGAGTTCCTCCGCGCTAACATGGATATCTTCGCATGGCAGCCTTCGACATGTCCGGAGTACCAAGGGAACTCGCTGAGCACTACCTCAACATAAATCCGGGGGCTAAACCGGTGAAGCAAGCTATGCCGCGCTTTGGAGACAAGAAGCGCCGCGCCATAGGAATGGAGTTAGCAAAGTTACTAGAGGCAGGTTTTGTAATAGAAGTTATCCACACTGATTGGATCGCAAGTCCCGTCCTTGTACCCAAAAAGAATACTGAAATACTAAGAATGTGCATCGATTACT
>NC_061512.1:252229334-252247301 GCF_022539505.1 Lolium rigidum
ATATTTTTAATTATTTTTTTAGAGCTTCTAAGCATTTCTTATTTAATTTCAAAGTTTCTGCATTTTTATGAATTGTGAAATGCCTAAAATACCCTTGGACCCCACCTTTCAGGTGGCCCAACGGGTTGAGTCAAACCCGAGCCGCCCCAACCGGCTCGGTCGGACTCAGACGCGCTCCTCCTCTCCCCTCTCGCGAAACCCTAACCTCTCCCGCGACGCAGTGGTCGCCTGCGCCGTCGCCGCTTTGTTCCGGCCACCTCCGGCCATCTCCGGCGGTGAGATGGGGCGCATCTGCACCGCCTCGTGACGGCGCACCAGATCATCGGCGTCGATCTGGTCCTTGCCGCCCCCTTCGCCGATCCCCATCGTGTTTGTCCGCTCGATGGTGCGGTGCTCATCGGCGCCTCTGGTGTGATGGCGCCGCTGTGGCCTTCGCCGCCGTGGTGCGGAGCGCTGCGGCGCTAGACGGAGCCTGGCCTGGCCTGGCCAGGTGCCGCCGTGCTTTCGGCGCGCGCCGCCGTGGCCGCCATGGTTGCGCCAGTCGTCTGCTCGCTCCAGGTACACATGCCACCTCTCTCTTACCCCCTGTGCTTGTTCTTCTTCCTCTTCTACGAGCTCTGGCCATGGCTTCCCTCCTCGTGGAGGGGCCTGCCGTGCTGTATGCCGCTGCTCCGTCGGCCATGGCTGCTGTGCTTGCTTGCTATGTGCATATTGTCGGTCTCTGCTCTCCGGCCTTGGCCATGGTCGCCATGGCCATGCCGAGCTTGCGTGCATCGCTGTGTGCAGCTCTTGCTATGCTATCGATTACTTGCTTAATTTCCCCTCTGTAGCTCTGTTCTTGTTACTTAGCTCGCCAGATGCTCAAGTGTGTTCATATCTGCTTGCTCATGAGCATCTTGTAATGCTCATGGCTTGCTAAATTACTACTGGTCATGTTACAGTTAGATCAATTTGCTTGCTTAGTGGCTCTGGTTGTTGTGATGGCTTAATTATATGTGTGTGCCATCCATGTCTAGTTTGATCCGGTGATACATCATGTATTTGATGTGCTTCTGGATACAATTACAATTCATCCATTTGTTTATCTGTGAAGCAATTGTTGGTTAACTGTGGCCATTTAATTATCTGTCCTCTGTTGCTCAGTGATGCCCTAACATACACTAGCATGCTATAGCAAGCTTTGATGATCATGTGATCATCAACAGCTGGTCATTGGATTGCTTACCTGTTGCCTGTGCCTTGCTGTGACTTATCTCTGTGTATGTGTGTGGCACAGATCAGTGCTGGTGCTTGCTCAAGCATCAGCTGATGCTTGCAGTGATCCTCTGGATCATGTGCATGGTTCTGGTGACTTGGTTACTTGTATAATTCATTTATCTGTATTACCTTGCTTTGTTTGATGGATAAATGATGTGAACTGTGATACAGTGATGATCATATCAATTGATTGGCTTGGGCTAGAGGGATGCCAACAGTGGTTGGGAACCCTAGCTCCACTTTGAACCCAATCTGGGTGCTGATATTTGTGCTTGGCTTGGTGGTTTGGCTGTTTTAGGGGTTGAGGTGACCCTGGCAGTAGTCATATGCTGCCCTAGGGTAGCTCCCTCTTGTTGGCTTGCTGTGGCTCACCAAATGCTTTCTGGGTAATCCATTTATTGGATTGCCAGTAGCCCTTGATGTTGAAATCAAATAGACAAGGATTTGTCTATGTCTGATGGCCTGAATAGCTGTAGGTGCTAAGTGTGTAGCTAGGCTAGCTTGTGCTCTCATCTCTTGCTGGATTTCTTCAGTTATGCATTGATTGTCATAGCTGTTGTTCCCTTTAGATGATTTACCAGTGGCCTTACTGCTCTTGCTTGCACCATATGGCTTAGTAGCCAGATGATGACACAACTTGGGTATCACACCCTTTTGCTTGTGTGTGATTGGTGCATATGCTTATATATGAACAAAACCATCTGGTTTGTTCATGATGCTTGGTATACCTCACTCCAGCTCCTAGAATTTGATGTTGGTGTAGAGGGTTTGCTTCTGTGTAGATCTTATGGTTGATTTGCTTGCCCTGCTCCTCCTGGTGAGCTTGATGAAGCTTGATTTAATTCAGTGGTGTTATGGAGCAGGTTGAACAGTGAAGATGTTCTTCCTGTTCAAGCTGTTCTTGGTGTTCTTGGTGGCTTACCAGTGCAGTTCTGTCGATGGATGAATCAAGTGACTAGGGTTTGGCTGTGAAAAGCTTTTATATGGCCAGCCATGGCTTCTTTGGTCGACAGCACCACATCTTACCCTGGTGACTCACTGTGTGTGTGTTATACATGCAACAGGCCTTGTGTGCTGCCTGTGTGTGTGACTTGGGACTTGGGCTGGTGGAATGGATCAGCTCGGCAGCTTGATCATATCCACCCTTTGCAATATTTGCTAACCTGCCAAGTGGCTTTGCCACTTGGCCTAATGTTCTGATTGTTGTGTGTGTGTACAGGAACAATCTGCTGATCAAGATGAAGATCAAGATCTTCTTGAGCAAGATTTACATGATGATCAACATTGTAGTTTAGGACATTTAAATGACTTGTAATTTTCCATTTTCAATTTCTATTTCATCAATTCTTGTAATGTGTTGTAAATTCATTTATCTATTCTGGATATTGTAATGACAATGTATTATGTGTGTGTCAATAAAGCTCAAGTTTTCCTTAATGAGCTTAATGTATTTGTTGTATTACTTATATTTTGGCTTAATGATAATGGTTTGTTAAATTATCTCAAATTTGAATTATGTGATAACCATTTGATGTTTGAAATTGAAATTCAAATTCAAATTTGGTTTGAATTCATTCAAACAACTCAACTTGTAATGCAATCATGCCACTTATGATTTCAATGCAATTTCACTTCTCTATTCTCAAAACCCTAATTTAGACAAGTAGGAACAAGTTCATCGCACTCTCGAAACCCTAACCCTGTAGGATGTCGAGAGAGAAACCTGTCCCCCTTCGATGCAGTTTTGTTTTAAAAGCGCGAAATTTTCCTGTAATTTACAATGCAATGCACATCCCTTTCTAAAATCTACCCCTCGATCGTCTCTAAACCTGGGACATTACAGCGCCCTTGGCGGAATCGCCGTGGTCGATGGGATCTTCAGGAAGGTCATCAAGGTTGATGACATCCTTGGGATCCGGCTTGGAGGCAGATGAAGCCTTGGGTGGGACCTCCACCTCAGGTGTAACAGGGACTGAAGCCGGAGACGGCTTGACCTTCTTCTTCAAGACCCTTGGAGCCTTGGGGGGCTGGCTTCCGGAACTTCAGTAAAAGAAAAAAGCATAGCAACTAAATAAGGGTTTGCTTGTGAAAACAGAACTTGGATCTCGGAAACAGACACTTACCCGGAAGGCTTGAAGAAGTGTTGGATGTCGGGCTGCCCCTTGTTGCTGGTGTTGATCAGCTTGAGGCGCTTCTTTTCCGCCTCCGCTTTCCGGGTAGCCGCAGTGCTAGGCACTTCGCGGGCGCGCTTAGCGGCAGGGCTGGAGGGGGCAGGCCTTTTCCTCTTAGAAGGGCACGGAGCGTCGTGAGCCTCCGCCTCTGATGCAGCTTCTGGATCCGTGTTGCCGGTGGAAGGAACCCGGACGAGAGTTCCGAGTTCGCTTTCTTCGAGGGCCTCGAGCTAAGGCACAGAGTTAACACTTAGACAAAAAGGTTTGAATGTAAAGAAAAACAATGGACTAAGTCAAGACGACGTACCGCGGTTCCGGAGCCATTCGTATGGATATCTTTGTTACACACGTGAACATGAAGTTCACGCGGAATCTTAATGAGGAGCAGGATCCTCTTGTCAATAGCGTCGTCGGAAAGGTTATCCTTCGTGGCGCGCATTGGGTCCTCGCACCCCATGTACTGGAACATCAGGCGGTCCCTGTGTTGGAGCGGCTGGATCCGCTTGGTGAACCAGGAAAGGGTCAAGTCCTTCCCTGTCAGTCCCTCCTCCGTTAGCTTGCAGATCCGCCTAACGGCGCGTGTGAGCTGGGGCGACTTGGAGAGGTGGGGGCAGTGTGTCCATGACGGAATCTCGGTGGCGGGGCAGTTCTTGAAAGGCGGCAATCTCCTTTTGCTCGCCGGGTCGGAGACGTCCTTCAAGTAGAAGAAGCCCCCAGACCAATACCGCGCGGATTCGTGGCGGTCGGTGTGGGGGTAGACGCGGCCCGGGCGGATCATAAAGGTGATGGATCCGCATGTCGCTAGCTCGGTGGACTGCCGGATCCTCTCCTTCTTGACGGAAAAGTAATATTGGAACAAAGAGATGTCGGGGGTTACCCGGAGATGGCCCTCGCAGAGGGTAACGTGGTTGCTAATTGCAAGCACGCTGTTCGGAGAAATGTTGTGGGGTTGGAGCTCATAAACCTTCATGATCTCTAGAAAGAAGTCTGAAGGCGGAATGAGAAACCTCGCTCCACTAGTGCTTTCGTCAGCACCATCTCGTTGTCTTGGGGGGCTGGAGCTAGGGCGTTCGGGACTGACCTCCAGCTTCCGGGTTGCAGGAAGCCTTCCGCCTCGAGGTTCTTCAGCTCCATCTCAGTGGTGGTACAGGGCCACCATTTTCCCTTGGCTTCAGAATCTCGCTGACGAGCCTTCGACTTTTTGGTGGCGATCTCTTCCGCCTTGTTCTCCGCCTGATCCGCCCCGGAGGCTTTCTCCGGGTTAGCAGAAGTACCTTCAGCCTCCTTGCCGGAATCCTTTGAAGGATCCAGTTGAAATGGGACGAAGGGCGGAGGGGCAGAGGAGATTGGGGTTGCCAAGATCGGTTCAGAGGTTGGAGGTGGAGTCGTTGAAGACATCTGAAGAAGAGACATTGGCGGAAAACATTGCTTAGTCGGATCCAACGTCGTCATCCTAAAGATCATCCCTACCAACTACGGCGCGAGGACGAAGCTCGAGAACTCACCGTGATGGATTCCGCGGTGGTCGGAGTCGCCGGCGACGAGGTTTTTGCGTGGTGGCTCACTGAAGTTAAGAACAGGACGAACTCTATGCGGTGGCGAAGCAACTCCGGCGAGATTCCGGCACGGCGGAGAGAAAGCTCGAGGGCGGCGCTTCGCAGAGAGGTAGAAAGGGGTTGAATGAGGGAATGGGGGTCGACGGCGGATATTTATAGGCCAGAGGGACGAGATTCGTGCTCCGAATCCTGTGGTCGGAACGCAAGCGTCGCACCGTTGGATGCGTGACACGTGTCCTAACCCTAAACGGTAAAAATGGCTAAAGATAAGTTACTGCGCGAATCGCGCGAAAATGGCGCCAGAATTGGCGGAACCGTTTGAGTCTTTTAAGATTCCGGGTAATCGTGTGGAGATAAGCAACTCTCATTCGCAAGCAGGGGAGTAACCCGGAGACGTATTTTGAATCGTCGATGGGTGAAGTCCCGCAGGATGGGAGTATTTTCCGACTAAAGGTTGGGAAAGAAGAAAATGTGAAGTTGGAGTTCTTCAAGTTTCTCCGCGTTACCAACATTGCCGGAGACCATGATGGACTAGCAAGGCGGAAACAGCAGGCGAAACTCGGAGAACTCTGGGGGCTACTGTTGTGGGTATACTTCATGGGTGTACCATCGACAGTGCTTAGATCCGGCAAGCCCGGGTGGCCCACAGATGGTGATTTGGCATGTGGCCCATCGGGCGGCCCAGTTGCTGTTGATCCTGACGGATGAAGTCCGGCCCAGGAGCAGGGAGCCGGATCCGACCGACCTTGAGGAGGAACCCGGATCCCCGAAGGCCCATTAAGGAACCCGGATCCGGTACGACAAAGATAGGAAGGCGGATCCTTGACGTGCACGGCAAGACATTGTACCGTAGTTAGGTAACCTATATCCGGGTAGCACTCTCCATGTAAACCCTAGATCCGTGCGCTTTTATAAGCCGGATCCCGGGAGCCCTAGAGGCAGAACCTAAACACATTGTAACATCGCGAAAGCGCCCAGATAATTCCAGACAAGCAGCAGTAGGCCCTGTCATCGTGCAGGTGTTCTGAAGCTGGGTAAATCGCGTACCACCGTCCCGTGTGCACTCCGCCCTATGGCCCCTACTTCTTCTCCCCCTCGTGAGGACCCCTCCTCCGAGGAACCGTCGATTAGGCAACGACATGATGCTTACAAGAATCTCTAAGAATATTAAATAAGATACTTGATAAAAAAACACAATCAGTATTGCCCTACATGAAAATAACAAGTTGGACTTGATGTGCAACACAATATATATAATAAGCATAAAACTTAACCTTGCATGGTATTTTTTCCCAGGCCTTCAATATATCCTTTCATGTTGCTATCCCCACAATAACTTCGGATTCAAGTGCCACTCAAGCCATGACAAGGAAGTAAACCTCCAATCGCATCCTTAAGTTATAAAGAAATAGTGTATCATCTAAATGAACACGAATTCAGTGTCTGCATGCCAATGTACAAACACAAGCAAATAACTAATTGCTATTTATGTGATGTGTCACTAGACTCGTCAGCTAAAACTTCATATGGCTCATCACCAAGTTCTTCAAATATTTTCTTTATAATTTCTATGGCACACCATTGAATATTTTTCTTTTGCATCTTTGATAGTTGATGTGAAATTACCTCGAACATTGTTCAAACCATACGTGTTCACTAATATGAACAAATAAGGCAATACTGATTAAAGTATAAATATATTGAAGCCTGATTAGAAAACCCGCTAAAGTAAAAATATTATTTTACATACATAATATAAGCAACATTGACATGGGAAGAGGGTCAGACCAATGACGTCGGTAGTGGAGGGATGCAATGCTGTTGAGAGAGCATGGTAACGAGGCCAACCAATAGGCTGAAGAAATAATAGATCCCAAATACAAAATTATACTACTCCCTCCTATCCATATTAAGTGTCTATGATTTATTATAACTCTGTACTAAATAAATTACAGTTGTTATGGATCAGAGGGAGTAGTAATCACTATATTATCTTTTATGCCCCAAAAAATTATTGAAAATGTAAAAAATGCAAGCCCGAATTTGCATGTCAAAATCCACACCACAAATAGCATATACCACATAAGAACAAACCAATTTCATCGGTGATAATAAGTTTAATTAGGATGCTAGTCTCTCTCTGATGAACACACTACAAGTTATACTTAATTATATATTAACTAGGTTCCCATGTTTAGTTTTTCCCACAAAATCTTATTTGAGAGACCGACATGGGAGCTTCTATAGACCAAATTAAACCATGCGCATTAAGGACGACATAAAAGATAACGTAATCATACGTAGGCATAAGTAGAATCTACGGAAATCTTAGGTTAGTCACTGATTACTATAAGCGATGATATTTCAAAGAATGCAAATGTTGTCAAATTATTGTTGAACCCAACTTGCAAGATACATTTATGAATGGTTCAACTTACAGTCAGACTTTTCTATAACTTTACTTGCCCAATAATACACTAGAACCACTAATAAGATATTTATTTGACACACGTTTGAGATCTCTATCATTATATTTATGTTATTAAATTATATTATGAACAAAAATACACTCATAAATACATATGTATACACTATATGGTTTTTGCAATTATGAAAAATAATTCTTGGATAATTTATATTACAACATACAATTCAAACTTATAACGAGTAAACTTTCTAGTGATATACGTTACAACTATACTGCAAAGAAATACTATAACTAATGTTCAAAAACATAATTTACAAGATAACTACAACATCTAAGCAATATAATATTATACTCATTATGACTATAGTACGGCAATAATGTGTTAAGTACAAAAGTTTAATATAAATATATGTATTTTTTACTTTTTAACTAGTCCAATTTTTTGGACAGCCCTTATTATGATGAGCCATCTGCATCCGCCTGACGCCACGGCCCTTGCATGACCTTAGTGACAAGGTTGTCAAGGGAGATCATCATTTACGGAGACAAAGAGTGCTGATCTCTCTTGAGCCGCCTTCCATGTTTCCTAAAGTGTCATGTTATGTTTGAGGGTACTAGGAAATATGCCCGCGCGTTGCGGCGGATTGATTTTTAATGAATATTATTTTAGGAGAATGCAAATACCATAGAGAATATTTGACAATATGTTTTTGTAAATTTTCTGGTGTGTAACACATAAATCTCAAGTCACGTAAATTTCATATTTGAGAATATGCTTTTGTTAATTGTTAGGTGATTTTGAGGGACTTCTTAATTCTCACATTATATTTCATCAATCTATATTTTTCTTTAAAATTTCTAGTAACTATCATATTGATATAAAGCAACAATACACACAAAATAATAATTCTTCCTGTATAGCGGATAAAAAGTACTCCGTACAATCCATAAAAACCGTTAGGGTTTTAGTTTAAATTTGATTTTTATTTAATATTAGTAATGTTGCACGTGCAATGCACGTGTTGACTCATATGAATTTTATCAGGTGTCCAAAAAAAATCAGGATCTCCCCTAAATTGAGAAATCTTGCTAGGAAATTATAAGAAAATGTGTAACGCATAGTTATTAGCGTACATATAAAAGCTGTAATATTTACACAAAAATGCCGCCATATAATGTTATAAAGTTAAAACAACAAATCAAAATCTAACATTGTTTTCATGAAGCTACTGCTGGTGATCTCCCTGAAATAAAGAATTTAGAGATGATGCTAACACTTTTGTAGTCAAGTAAACTTCCTTTGCTATAATTGCCAAGCTGCTCATGTACATTGCTTCATGTATGCTTTATTAGAGCCCTGGAAACCTGCAGGAGTTGGATCCAAAATAATGTCTGGGAATACTCTGCAGCTGCCGTCTAAATCGAAAAATAATGCCCGACAATACTCTCCACCAGCAAGGTGTCTCGCCCATCCTTGGCTGCTAGAAAAATTCTAATCTAGTACTGAAATAGGAAGTGTGTAGTTTATAGAAAACCTGGCATAATATGATTGTAGACTTGTTAGTGAATAGTGATACCATGATTAAATTAAGGGCATATTTAATTCTCAGATTTTTGTAATCGGAATATTTCAATAGTTGGGTTGAACTCAGTAAGCTCACACGAAGAGAAATCCAACGTGTGCTCATATAGAAACTACACTACGTATATCCTCAAGAAGTGTAAATGACCACATAACAGAATAACAAATACTATGGCAAAAGTTCCATAGTTTTCAGCATATAAAACCAAGATTAAAAAATAAGAAAAAACATTACTCCCTCCGAGCCATATTAAGTGTTAGGAATTTAGCACAAAATTATATTAACTTTGTACCAAATCCCCGACACTTTCTATGAATTGGAGGGAGCAAGTATTAGCTGGCACATACAAGTGATTGGCCAGGAAACCAATGATCAGATTAGGAATTAATTGACATCAACTGCAATTCTTGTACCCAGCAAATTAGTGAAATAGAATATTATAATCTGTAGTAGCAGGTGCAAAGGGCCACATTAGCAAATCCATCAGATAATTGTGTACAGAATACCAAGGAAAAACCTAATACACAATCTAGGGATTTATATCCCTAATCAAAGTAGCAGAGCCAAGAACCAACACTTGATGTTAAAAATATATGAATGCCGTCCTAATATTCCAAATCAAAATACCGCATCATTTCTTCCTATCTAAAATTATAATATGAATGATATTATTATGTGTGAATAAATTTCTTGAAACTAACCTTAGTCATGGACATTATAGCGATCAGCAATGATTTTTTAACACAATAAATGACTAAATACTTCAAAAAGAAATATACAATCATAAGAAGTTCCACAATTTCAGATCCATATGCATATGTGCGAGGAAAGTAACATTAGGTAACAACATATATTTCTTAGATAGCGAGATAGCTTTAGATGCAGTCTAATTGGTTCTTCCGCAGTTACAAAATAAAATCATATGTAAATTATAATTTCTCTAACGAAGTTCTGTTTTATTTTGGGTTTAATTAAAACTAACTGTGATGCATGATACAAAAAGATAACCGTCAAAGTTGTTATCTTCAGAAAATCAAACAATAAATCAAGTACATAAGTACTTTAATTTGCTAAAATTTGTACATAAACACATTCATACATACCCAAACTCATTGCTTATTCAGAAATTGTTATAAGGTTGACTTAAGTAGGATGTTTCTGCACAGATCAATTGCTTCAAGCACTATACTTTATATTGAAATATCTCTAAATTAACATAACTCAAAATTGTCAAGAAAGCTATATCATTCAGTTTACTATTGTATACCTTTTGACGAACTCATGTACCAATCTTAGATTCAATGACATATATCTTCACGAGATCAACAAGCAAGGCTTCAAAATAAACATGAATTACACATATGTCTAGCTCACGGTCCATCACTATTAACCTAGGGTTTGATCTCAAAGGGAGTGCGCTGATATCAAGTATATGTACAACATAATATAGTCTGAAATCCTTGCTTGAGAAAGCATGTCTTTGTCGCCCCTGTAGATGGTAGGAAATCAAATTTTCATATCTTAATAAATGTGAACTCAGTGAGTACATTACAACATATTACTTCTAAATGTGTTAGGCTTAATTAGCTGATCGATACTCACCCGTGTACTCACGTTTAGTGCTACGTGAATTCGATAGAAGAACCGGAAGTCAAGCAAATTACACTATTGGTCAATTTCGCCAGTTGTTTGCCAAAAAAATCAATAAAGCTATAACCATATGATTGACAATACATGCTCAGTTTACTGATTTCGAACTCTTACAATTTCTGTGTACCTCATGTGTTAGTAGCAATGGATGCCCTTCTGTAGATCGTAGGTGATAGCATTGCCAAAAAATCGCACTATGCCAACATCCGCCACAATTTCGCCAGCAGCAGCTCACCACTGCCACAAAATCAACTGCATCGACTTCAGCAGTTCCAGGGAGCAGAGTCCAGGGGCGTCCTCTCTGCAGCGGATGGAAAATTCGGCAACCGGTGGCTGAGCTGCAGGGAAATTGTGGAGTTGCGTGCGTCCAGGCGGTGCTGCAGTGTAGGGCGTCGCGGGTGTTGGCGTTCCGGCGTCCAGGTCGGCCTCGCTTCCCGGCGTGCAGGGCGGCCTCGTTTCCCGGCGCCTCCCGTGCAGGCTATCACGGAGCTGTTGTGGGATGGAGGTCGAGCGGGTCGGCGGTAGGGCGCTGGCGGCGAGAGTGCTGCAACGGTGGTAGGGCGTTGGTGCTGGGAATGTGGGATCCTGGGAGGGCAGCGGCGGTGGGCGGGCAGGGTTAGGGCATGTACAGACAGGTGGTGTCTGTAATAGCACTTCATATCATATATAGATAGTAGTATAGACAGTGTCTAGAGTGGTCTGTCTGTAAGTTATCTATTTTTAGCCATAACCATGTGTGAGTATAAGTTATAGACACCCTTCATACAACAACAAAAATGATGTCTGTAAGCCGTCTGTAAGAAGCCTACAGACTGTAACTTTATAGACAGCCTCCCTCTCTCTCCTCATTCTCTTTCCTCCACATCACCAAAATCACCTATAACTCAGCCCATCGCAGCCTAAGGGCATGTACAATGGTGATGACTTTACAGACAGGGTAAACGGTTTGTGTTTTTTTTGTTTAGGGGAGGGTGAACGGTTTGTGTTCGCAAAACATGGGTTAGTGGGGAAAACATGTGATTACCGCGGTGGGGTAGTCCGGCTCCGTCAAACACGGAGAGACTGTGGAGCGTTGGATTTACTGGTTGGATGGCCAGGATCTGTTGGATCCGCCCCTCTGTGGCTTTTATTAGTAGTGGTGATTTTATGTGTCTTCCCCTAAGCACATTTCTACTTTAGTACACACATGTTAGTGCAGAATAGCATTAACCTTTTGATCCACACAATGGATGAAACATAACAATTTGTGGTATTTTATAAATCCCTATTTTTTGTAAATCATTTATAAAAATATTTTTAGACATGCCACATCATATAACAAATATAAACTTACTCAACTTCCTTCATATAAAGAGTCAAAATCAAAAATTAATATGGTGGACTTAGAATTGCTAGCCAGAAGAATGGAGTAAAAAGAAAGTTAATGTAACTATTAACCAAGGTAAACTCCAAACAATCCTAAAGTATAAGAATTTTTAAATTTTTGACTTATACTTTATATTTTTCTTGACGGTCGATTATAATTTATTATTTTAGGTTTACGAGAATACTGAGGGAAGAAGATGAATGATATAATGAAGCAAACCAATTTCATCTTATGGCAAAGTGGGAGTCTTCCATTTGCTATAGCCACCATAGCAGGTTTATTAGCTAGCATGCCCAACTCAAGCATGTAACAGATGAATACGTGGGAGAACGCTAGTGTGGAGCTAGAGTCTGACCGAGATATCAAAAAGCTCCTGGAGCTTTTTTTTACTAAGATTCATCTAAAATCGTGCTTCTTGTACCTGAGTATCTTCAAGAAACATGAGATTAGGCATGGCTGCTTATTGCGGAAGTGGATTAATTGTAGAAATCTATGGTTATATAAAAAAAATATGCACATGAGCATCGAGGAATATAGCTCGTCGACATAAGCATGGTAAAGATATGTGTCCATGTCACTTGGCTAGAGGAGTGGATGTATATCCCACGTACATAGCTTCAGGTTCTCACAGATGATAATTTGGGTTCTTATTTGTAAAAAAACTCACTGTGGGGTCTCCCCACCGTTTTGCTTTAAGGAAAGCATGGTCCAAACTTAGGAGAAGGCCATGGCTAGCTCCAGATCATCAATCATCATGTACAAGTCTATCAAGGAGAACGAACTCATTCAAAACACGAAGGTGGAAAGGATGAGGGAAAATAAAGATGTAGACAAATGTCATGGCAACCTCTATGATACCTTGGCAGACTAGGTTTGCAAAAGTAGAATACCTGCAGGAATTAAATGCAAAGGAATCCTACCTGTCGTTGGGTGCAGAATCGACGGCCTGGATGGATATAAGTTCGTTGGGACGTCCAACAAGTGTGGAAAAAACTGCGTTTCTTTTTCTCCTCGTGGCTTTGTCTTCGACGTCGAGGACGGAGAGGCGTGTCTACGTAACGCCACATACGTAGCTGTCCTTGGAAGCAGCAGTAGCAGCTGTGACTTTACCGCGCGAGATCGAGCGTGCAACTGTGCAAGACTGGCTTTACTCGTGCGCCAACCATTGACTTACTTGCACGCGGAATAGTCAGGCAGTCGGCATACATGCATGAACGTTAATGATCGGGCACTGGCGTGTCTACGTACGCCACGCGTATGCACTGCACGTACGGCCGGTGTTCTATGCACTGCAGCTTCCTCCCCTGTACGGCCGCGACATTTCGCCTAGGTCCGTAGTTGTCCTTGGAAGCTGCGGCTGTCAATGTACCGCGCAAGATCGAGCCTCGAGCGTGCAAGACTTTCAGATAAGAAAATTCCAAAAAATCACCATAATTGCGTGGAAAATACTTAAAATCATCTGTATTGGTATATTTTTTCAAAAGGCCACTGGTACAGTTTTACGCTGGTTTAAAGGAAAAAGCGAACACTGATAGTTCATTCTAGACGCGCAAATGAGAACACGGTACATTCTAGTGTTGGATAATTAGGCACAATTTCCATGATTAATTCCAGAATATTAAGCATGACGACAGTAACTACTAACATGTGAAACTCGAAAATACAAGATGGAGTGATCAACATGAACAGTAGCAGAGCAAACAGTACAACATCCATCGCTAAACAGATCGAGATATGTCGCACGTACCGATCTGGTGGAGGTGGCGGTGAAGGTGTAGCAGACGATGTTGGAGCAGTAACGTTGTTGATGACGGGGACGACGGGTCGAAGTAGACGGCGTTGAAGACGACGGTAGGCAGCACCGCCCGACTTGGACGGAAGGCGACCCGTGATGAAGAGCTTGAGCAGTCGCGCGAGCGCTTCCCAAAAACCTAATTCGCCCTCTCCCGTACGGGATCGCAAGGACGAGCGGTTCCGGAGACCTGCTCCCCCGTTCGCCGATGCACGTCGGCGCGCGGGATGGAGTAGGCTACGATGGCGGCGCAAGCAGAGAGAGGTGGAAACCCTAACTCGTGTATATGATCTGTTTCTGCGGTAGCCGGGCAGGAGATTATATAGGCTCGGGAAACCCTAGGCAACGTGGGCCACGCCCACGTCGCACGAACGTTTCGAGTCGGTTACAGATAGCCCACGATCCGGGAGTGACCCGAACCGACTAACTGTGACGCGTCCGTCTAGGGAGGCTCAATCCACTCACCACGAGCGCGGCGCGCGCGTCGTGTCGAGTCGAGCGAGCGAGGAGGAGGAGGAGCGCGCGCGTGTAGCACTCCTATTCTCACTCACTTACTAGTGGTGGAACAACCCACCTTATAAGGTGGTCTAACTTCCTCCCAACTTTCCATGTGGGACTAAACTTCCCACCTCTTGCCACTCCCTAGTGAGCTGCCACCAACTTGGGCTCAAACTCACAAGGCTGCCACTATGTGGGCTTTGAGATTTATAGAAAAAACTGAAATCTAATTTGGGCCACTAAAAGTGGGCCCAATATTTCAACAATCCCCCCCAAATCTCAAATCCCCATTTAGAGATTTACCAATACTCACTGCTTGTTTATATACCAGTGTTTCAGCGGAGACTGTTAAGTTGAACTTCCGCCTAGAACCTTAAGCTACATCCATTCACACTTGAACAATGGACTAAGCCTTGAATTGCAAGTTTTGCGTGAACAGGGTTTCACTCAAAGTCATGACCAGTACATGGCTGCCAGTAGCCTACCCCACGGGTGAAGCATATGCGTCATACTTCGTGGTCTCTTCATGAGTTTACTAGAGATCACCCAAATCTCATAGATTGCGACGTTTAACAATCAGACTCATATAGGTGTGTTATTTCAAGAATGCTCTGTAGGACAGCATCTTTGCTAATATAGCCAACATAAATACATTAAGGCTTGTTGCCAACCTGCCTTACAGCAATTGAGAGTTGTGCATCTTTACATAGAGAGGGTTACATAATACTCTCCTCAATTAAACCACTAGTTTGTTCTTCCCAGGTCCTAATTCACGGGATCTCCGATCACAAAGGTTGGGTTACCACTATGGTGTAACATCAACGGGTCTCAAACCCATCTACCTCGATGCACTTTCTATCACATTACGTGATAGTCCCTTTGTAAAGGGATCTGCCAGTTTTTGTCCGTTTGAATATATGTAACGAGTTATTACTCCGGAGTTTCGCAATTTCCTGACGGACTTCAAACGTCTCTTGACGTGTCTTGATGACTTCGCGTTATCCTTAGAATTGTTCACTTTGACAATTACGGTTTGATTGTCACAATTCAAAAGGATTTTCGGAACAGGTTTTTCAACCACGAGGCAAGTCCATCAAGAGCTCACGCAACCATTCCGATTCAACAGTGGTTGTGTCTAAAGCAGTAAGTTCTGCTTCCATAGTTGACCTCGTCAATATGGTTTGCTTGCAAGATCTCCATGATACTGCGCCACCTCCAAAGGTAAATACATACCCACTTGTGGCGTACAGATCAGCTACATCTGAGATCCAATTCGAATCACTATATCCTTCAAGCACAGCTGGGTGCCCTGAATAGTGAATCCCATAACTCATTGTACCACATAGGTAGCGCATGACCCTATCAAGTGCATGTCAATGATCAGTACCCGGGTTTGACATGAACCTACACAACTTGCTAACAGCAAAAGAGATGTCGGGTCTAGTCGCGCTCGCTAAGTACATGAGTGAGCCAACGATCTGAGAATATCTCAATTGATCTATGGCAATCCTCCGGTTCTTGCGTAGTGTCACACTGGGATCATAAGGTGTTGGAGAAGACTTGCTATCAATATAGCCGAACCGGCTCAAAATCTTCTCAACATAATGGGATTGCGTTAGAGTAATCCCACTCTCGTTCTTAATCAGCTTGATGTTCAGAATCACATCAGACTTCTCCCGGATCTTTCATATCAAAGCTCTTTGACAAGAAAGACTTGACCTCGTGTATTACTCTCATGTTTGTACCAAAGATCAGAATATCATCCACATACAAACATAGTATAACATCTTCGCCCCCACCATGGCGATAGTAAACACACTTGTCAGCCTCATTGACAACAAAGCATACAGAAGTTAAAGTTCTGTCAAACTTCTCATGTCATTGCTTAGGTGCTTGTTTCAGGCCATATAAAGATTTCAGCAACTTGCACACCTTTCTTTCTTCACCTTTTACTACAAACCCATCGAGGCTGATCCATATAGATTTCCTCTTCCAACTCTCCATTAAGGAAAGTCTGTCTTTACATCCATTTGATGAACGATAAGACCATAGGAGGCAGCCATGGATAGTAGTACTCGAATGGTGGTAAGTCTAGCGACAGGTGAATAGGTGTCGAAGTAATCTTCGCCTTCTCTCTGTGTGTAGCCTTTCGCTACAAGCCGCGCCTTGTAGTTTTCAATAGTACCATCAGGTCTTAGCTTCTTCTTGAACACCCATTTGCAGCCCACAGGCTTGCATCCATGGGGTCGTTCGATAGCTCCCAAGTTCCATTAGAAAGAATCGAGTCCATCTCGTTATGGACAGCTTCTTTCCAGTCATCTGCATCTGGAGATGCATATGCCTCTGCAATGGACGTGGGGGTATCATCCACAAGGTACACAATGAAATCATCACCAATGGATTTTTCAGTCCTTCGTCTCTTGCTCCGTTTAGGAGCTTCATTGTCATTCTTCTCAGTAACATTCTCATGTGATTGTTCAAAATACTCATTAGATGTACTGGACTCAGGAATTATCTCAGTAGAAATTCTAGCAATGCTATGCATATCTTTCATAGGAAACATATTCTCAAAAAATGTTGCATCACGAGATTCCATAATAGTATCAACATGCATATCAGGTACCTCGGATTGAACTACTAAAAATCTATATCCTACACTCCGAGGAGCATAACCTAGAAAGATACAATCCACTGTCTTTGGTCTAAGTTTGCGCTTCTTAGTAATTGGAATATTGACTTTCGCCAAACATCCCCATGTGCGCAAATATGAAAGTGATGGTTTTCTCCCAGCCCACTCCTCGTAAGGGGTTTTATCTTTATTCTTGTTAGGAACTCTATTCAAGACATGACATGAAGTCAACAAAGCCTCCCCCCACCATGCCTTTGATAAACCGAGCAGTGGCTAACATGGAATTCACCAAGTCGATCGACGTGCGGTTTTTCCTCTCGGCAATCCCGTTTGATTGGGGTGAATAGGGAGGCATCCTCTCATGAATAATGCCATGTTCCTCACAGAATTCATCAAAGATTTTAGGAAAATATTCGCTACCATGATCCGACCTGAGACGCTTGATCTTTCTCTCTAGTTGATTTTCAACTTCGGCCTTATAAATTTTAAAGTAGTCTAAAGCTTCATCTTTAGTTCGCAACAAATAAACATAGCAAAATCTAGTCGCATCATCAATCAATGTCATGAAATATCTCTTTCCACCTTTTGTCAACACACCATTCATCTCGCATAGATCGGAATGTATGAGTTCTAGAGGTGCCAAGTTTCTCTCCTCGGCCGCCTTGTGAGGCTTCCGAGGTTGCTTCGATTGCACACAACTATGGCACTTAGAACCTTTGGCAATCGTGAAATTCAGAATTAAACTTAAACTGGATAGCCGAGACATTAAACCAAAATTAATGTGACATAAACGAGAATGCCAAACACTGGTATCATCACTAACACTGCCACAGATATGGTTCACAGACTTATTACTGAAATCAGAAAGCGAAAAGCGGAACAAGCCTCCGCACTCATAGCCTTTACCAATAAATTGTCCAAACTTGGAAACAGACTACTTTATTCGACTCTAAAACAACCTTAAACCCATCTCTCGCATAGAAGGGAGCCGCTAACGAGATTCTTGTTCATAGTAGGGACATGCTGCACGTCTCACC
>NC_061512.1:252247401-252351785 GCF_022539505.1 Lolium rigidum
ACGCAAACCATCATGAACTGAACACTTTCAGATGAGTGAAAGAGCATGGCCTTAACCTGCCACCTCTTAAAGTGCACACCGGTAAACTTATCCGGCCTCAGTGCATCAGCAAAACCAGCCATTGTTAACTCAGGAAATTGCCTACAATTAGGTTTTTGGATTGTTGGATAATTAGGCACAATTTCCATGATTAATTCCAGAATATTAAGCATGACGACAGTAACTACTAACATGTGAAACTCGAACATACTGAATGCATTGATCAAAATGAACAAGTAGCAGAGCAAACAAGTACAACATCCATCGCTAAACAGATCGAGATATGTCGCACGTACCGATCTGGTGAAGGTGGCGGTGAAGGTGTAGCAGACGATGTTGCAGCAGTAACGTTGTTGATGACAAAGTTGTTGATGACGGGGACGACGGGTCGAAGTAGACGGTAGGCAGCACCGCCCGACTTGGACGGAAGGCGACCCGTGATGAAGAGCTTGAGCAGTCACGCAGAGCGCTTCCCAAAAACCTAATTCGCCCTCTCCCGTACAGGATCGCAAGGACGAGCGGTTCCGGAGACCTGCTCTCCCGTTCGCCGATGCACGTCGGCGCGCGGGATGGAGTAGGCTACGATGGCGGCGCAAGCAGAGAGAGGTGGAAACCCTAACTCGTGTATATGATCTGTTTCTGCGGTAGGCAACATGGGCCACGCCCACGTCGCACGAACGTTTCGAGTCGGTTACAGATAGCCCACGATCCGGGAGCGACCCAAACCGACTAACTGCGACGCGTCCGTCTAGGACTCTGTTCGTTTTTCCTGAGCTGCAAAAAGTAAGGAAAGTCTCGGCTCGAGGCTCAATCCACTCACCACGAGCGCGGCGCGCGCGTCGTGACGTGTCGAGTCGAGACGAGCGAGGAGGAGGAGGAGCGCGCGCGTGTAGCACTCCTATTCTCACTCACTTACTAGTGGTGGAACAACCCACCTTATAAGGTGGTCTAACTTCCTCCCAACTTTCCATGTGGGACTAAACTTCCCACCTCTTGCCACTCCCTAGTGAGCTGCCACCAACTTGGGCTCAAACTCACAAGGCTGCCACTATGTGGACTTTGAGATTTATAGGAAAAGTTGAAATCTAATTTGGGCCACTAAAAGTGGGCCCAATATTTCAACATCTAGACGCGCAAAGGTTGTTTCTGACGAGTGAGTCCCACTATCATGATGATGTGGTGAACAAGAACACTAGAAAGGGATACATATTGTTAGACAGGTTCAGTTTATGGGGTTTAATTTTATACAGTTTTCTCCCGTCTCTTAAAAAAACACCCCCCCCCCCGCCTATTTTCCACTCACGGCTTCGGCCACCCCTACCACTGAACCTGTTCTCCAGTGGTGACAAACCTAGCGTCTGCCAGATGTATCAAATTGACCGCAAGGAGGCCCGCCTTATCCCGCAATGTCGGCGCAATGTCATCATCTGACACCACTATACTCCTACGCCCATGGTTAAAATCGACGACGAGGAGGGCCGACCGACTGCATCTACACATGTCATTGCAACATACCTTGTCTCATCCCTCTCAATCCATTACTAGCAGAGGAAGGTGCTAGACCCAGAGCATACAGTGTGCCCAGGCCGCAGTTGACGGTGGTCTCTTGGTCTAGGCCCTGGGCATGGTTGAACACGACATCCATGTCGGGGACTAAGGAGGCATAATGAGTAAGAGTGGGATAAGGGGCGCAACGGAAGTTAGGAGGACGGCGTAGGCGTTGAGTTATGCGGCCGCATCGGGACACAAGAAGGAGATTCCGAGTCTTCCTATGGTGGACACGCTACTCCGTTGCAGGGATACATGACACGAACAGGGGTGCTACCACACACGACTAGGTCTACGTGTGCCGAAGAAGATTGGGTGTCATCGATAATGTCCTTCGACCGGGGCTAGAGAAGACGGTGATGATGTCGGCGACTTGAGATAACTCATACCGATTCCTTGGGAGCGGATGGACATGTAGACGCAATGGAGCCGATTGAGTGATCAGGCAGACTCGGGGAGCTTCACAATGCCCTACGCAACGCAATGAAAAGAGGGCGATGGTCATCGTCGAGCGTAGAACCGTAGAGTGGGCGAAGGAGAGTGAGAGGTAGGGTGAGTAAGAGGGAACTAGAGATGAGAGCTACGGAGGGATAGAGGATATAGCAAGAAGCGTAGCGACAAGGGGGGGGGGGCAGTGCTCGTTCAACATGTGGAACTCCAACGGTGACCAGGGAGAAGATTTGCCCAGCCCGAGTGATGGAGGCGCGAGGAAGCGGGGTGTCTTTAGCTCGTGCTATTGTATGTAGTCATTGCTAGGTGATAAAGAATGTAGTTGTAATTTGTATTGCTGTTTATACTGTTGCGCTTGCTCATGATTTGGCGGAATTTTCGCAAAATAAGATACATAGCGACGGACGGGAAGACTCGTTTTGCTTGGCAGTATCACGCAATCACGCGTCGACCGATGGCTTGCACGCTAAATGTCCGTGCACTCGGGCAAGCATGCACTAGACGCCATGCACTCTTCTATTTTTGTGAAGCTGGCTCGCCGTTGACTGACCAGTGGCCCATCGAGGTTGTGTAAGATGACTTTGCTTGCTTGCATATATAAGACCATGCATCACGGGCATCTAGTATACCAAATCGCAAACTGAGAGAGATCCATTTCAGACAGAGAGATCTAGGAGGGGGAGAGAGATATACAGAGGGGGAAAGAGAGAGATGGAGGCGACGGCGGTGAGCCTGACCAGGACGGTCCTCGACGGCGTGCTGGGCAGCGTGGGGACGGCCATGGCCGACGAGGCGGCTCTGCTGCTGGGCGTCCCGAGGGAGGTGGAGTTCATCCGCAGCGAGCTGCAGATGATGCAGTCCTTCCTACGGGTGCAGTCCTCCGCCGCGTGCTCGGACGGCGGGTGCTACAAGGACACGGTGAGGACGTGCGTGAAGCAGGTGCGCGACCTCGCATGCGACCTCGAGGACTGCCTCCTCGACTTCACCATGACCATGCACGCCTCCCGCGGGAGCTGGCTCCAGTGTGCGGGGCCCGACCTCGCCGCGCGCCACCGCGTCGCCGACCGGATCCGGCTCCTCAAGGCCAGCCTAGAGGAGCTCAACCAGCGCAACCAGCGGTACAACGTATTCGCCGCCGACGCCAGCGTCGCCGTCGCCGTGGAGCGCAGCCAGCGGTACAACGTCTTCGCCGCCGCCGCCGACGGCGTCGTGGAGCTCAACCAGGGCAACCCGCGGTACGTCATCGTCGCCGACCATGGCCCGACTGCCGTGGAGGAGCACAGACACGGGAACGCCGACGAAGAATACCAGCTCGCGGCGGGGGAGGAGCACCAGGACATCCAGCGGAACAAGGAGACGAAGCAGCTGGCTGATTTGGTCGGAGAACAAACTGCGAGTGTCGTGTCGGTGTGGGGCATGGGCGGGATGGGCAAGTCGTCCCTGGTGAGGATGCTGTATAACGACAGGGACCTCATCGACGGCTTCGACGGCCGCGCCTGGGTCACCGTGTCGCACCCGCTCGACTGCACCAATGAGCTGGAGCGGCGGCTTAGGAAGCAGCTCGGCGTGGATCCCAGCGGCCATGGTGGCCTCCCGGCGTGGCTGGGGAAGAAGCGCTGCCTCGTCGTGGTGGACGACGTGTCCTCGCAAGAGGAGTGGGAGGACATATCCAAGTGTCTCTGGCCTCTCGGCGCCAAGGGCGCCGGCAGCAGCCGGGTCGTCGTCACGACACGGAGAGAAGACGTCGCCGAGCTGTGCGCGGGGAAGGAGTACAAGTACAAGCTCGAGCCTCTCGGAGACGACGAGGCCCGGAAACTGCTGTGTCAAAAGGTGCGTTATTTGCTCATCACTCTTAGTCGCTTTTTTTTCGCAGTCGTCGATTTGGTATTGATTTCCAATTTGATACTTTGTTTATGAGTTTCTGCATTACATGAAAAAAATTATCACAATGGTGGATATGTTTTGAACAAATTTGTGAAGTCCTCTTGTGGGACTTTAGGAACAAGATCACTGGGTTCTTAATCTCATCGTTAGAACACATCCATTGGATGAAGATGTGTGTACCTGAGATAGCCATCATGGACATCGGAGGCTCTTGCTTGCTCGATGCAGGAATTGTCGATGAAGAGGATAACGTAGTGGTAACTCCTAGACGGTGTACATGCCCTGGATGCCGCTGGCGCTGCACTTGGGTGGTTGGCAGTGGCCGTTAGCCTTAGAGCATGTGCAATGGTTGATAAGACCGTCTTATCTTAACTATACCATGTAATCTAGATATGACAATAAAACATGATGTACAATGAGTTATTTTTAAGTTTTATCTTTAGTAACTAGACATCCTAAATATGTGGTGAGACAGATTGTGCTAAGAGCTAAGAGAAGATAAAGTCTTTTTTTAATTACTTTTTTCCTCCATATCAGCATTTATCCTACATGGCATTGCTAAGATATCACTGTTGTACATGCCCTTATGTTTCCATTAACGGCCTTTTAGGATCGGGTAGTTAGTAGTCTAACCTTTTTACCCGTACCTGTGTGCCACACCCTCAGAAAATGAAGACCTCCTCTTTATATATGTGGCCATGCAGGACCAGGAATCTAAACCGGTTAGTTTTGGGTGCCCCGATCAGGCATGTACGTGGGGAGACTTGGTCCCCCTTTCTCTCTGGTAGTTAACCTGAGATTAATCCCAACACATATAACAAGTAGTAACATTTTCTGAGCCTAATTATTACATTTTTTTGCATTACAGGGCAAATTATTATGACATGGTTAATTTCATTTTAGATTTGTATGAAAAAATATTTAAAATCGACAAAGAAGAGTTTTGAAGTGACTAGGACGTAGACAAACCCTTAAAAGGGTTGGCCTTTTCGCAAATCAATTGAGAACTAGCTCCATGAGTTGAACATCATGGAAGAAACATAAATTACTCAAGTTTCGTCATACAAAGAACAATATTTAGAATATAGTCGACATTGAATATAAGAATTTGCTAGAAAACTAAAGAATGGCCTGGACAGTAGGAAATTAATGCAGTTTATTAGTTGAGATAACATCGAGGCTATATTTCTTGTTTTCGGAAATCGGAAATACCGGCCAAAATACTGTCTGATATTCTGTAAATGAATTTAAAAACTAGTCCAGGATTTATCAAAATTAATTCAATTTATTTCCTTATAACGACATGGTTGGTGCCGAAAAACTGGTTACTAGCGAGATACCAGAAATACAGGTGGAGACATAGAACCCTAGGTAACATTCACAAGTTCCACATTGATAAGAATCACAATTTTGCCACTCAGGTTGGATAATGTTTTTCCTTACTGTTAGCCGGCTAGTACTTCGGTTTGTCACTTTATTATTTTGTGCTGCTAGTTTCTTATTTTTTTTCCATTGATTTGTTTGTATCAAGGTTTTCAAGCACGATGTCCAAGAGATGACGAATGATATGTCGAACCAAGCCGATCTTATATTAAGGCGATGTCGGGGCCTTCCACTTGCCATAGACACCATAGGAGGTCTATTGGCTAGCAGGCCCAAAACAAGTAGGGAATGGATGAATTTGCGAAAGCACCTTGGGTCAGAGCTAGAGTCCGACCGAGATATAAAAAGAGTAATTACCTCTAGCTACGATGGATTACCATATCATCTCAAGTCATGCTTCTTGTACCTGAGTATCTTCCCAGAAAATCACGAGATCAGGTTCACCCGCTTAGTGCGTCGGTGGATGGCAGAAGGCTATATAACAAAGCCACGTGACATGAACATCGAGGAAGTCGGATGGAGATACTACAATGAGCTCATCAATAGAAGTATGATCCAGCCTTCGGAGAAGGCTAGGGATAGCATGGCGGTAGAACGTTGCCGCATTCATGGCGTGGTGCTCCAAATAATCATGTCCAAGTCTATTGAGGAAAACCAACTCTTCATTATGGATAAGCATTGCAATGAGGCACCACAAAGTAAGATACGCCACTTGGCGGTGACAAAATGGAAGAGGAATGAGGAGAAGATGGTAAGCATAAACTTGTCCCAGGTACGGTCATTGACAATTTTTGGAAAATGCCCTCCGTCCCTTATCTCCTCTAAACTGCGATTGTTGAGAGTTCTTGACTTGGAAGATACAGTTGAGCTAGGGAATGAAGATCTCAAGTACATTGGGGAATTGCTCCATCTAAGGTACCTTGGTCTGCGAAACACAAGTATTTCAAGACTTCCTTCATCTCTTGAGAACCTCAGGTACCTTGAGACATTAGATGTTCAAGACACAGAGGTGACACAGCTCCCGGCCGGTATCACCAAGCTGGAGAAGCTACGGTACCTTGTTTGTGGCATCAACTTTGCCAACGACTTGGTGGAGAAGACGAGGAAGAACAATGGTGCAGGCAGATATACCAGCAACCTATTTAAACCCTTGACAGACATGGTTTCCTGGTGGCGTGGTGCCTCTCCATCTTCAAGTTCCATCGGCGAGTTTAGTACTGTAGCAGCTCCTCAGAGGATTGAGAAGCTAAGGAACTTACAAGCTCTAGGGATGGTGCACATTACACAAGGAAGCAAAGTGGCAAGCAACCTGGGGAAGCTGACTAGCTTGCGAGAATTAGGAGTCGATGTAGATGCAAATGAAGATGTAAAGAAGGATTTATGCAGCTCAGTAGCAAGTCTTGTTCGTCTTGAACGGCTTGAGGTGCGCTCTGAGTCACTTGAATTTCTGAAAGACGTGAAGAAACCACCAAAGCATCTCACTGCACTGAACTTGTCCGGTCGTCTAAGCAGCCTCCCTAGCTGGATGATATCCCTCAATGATCTAGCCAAGGTAAAGCTAATTCAGACACAACTGAAGCGGGGTGACATTGAGGTGATTGGGAACCTGCTCAACCTTACTCTTCTTGCACTCTGGGAGGAGTCCTTTGCAGAGGAATCTTTACGATTCGGCAAAGATACATTTCAAAAGCTCAATCTGCTTTACATTGAAGGCTTGGAGAACGTCAGCACCATAACAATCGAGGATGGCGCGTTGCCCCTGCTCGAGAACCTTCAGGTAACGAAATGCAATAATTTACATGACCGCGAGGAGGGTCTGTCCAGTGTGTTGTCCTTGGTGAAACTGAATGAACTTGTCTTGAAGAGTTGCGGTGACAAACCGGAGCTGGAGAAGGCACTTCAAAAGCAGATTAGTGGATCTAAATCTGTGAACCGTCCGAAGCTTATTATCGGGAAGTCCATAGTAACAAAGATCAGTTAGCATATGTAATACTTGCGTTCGGCAATAGATTTATTTTCGACAAAAAACATATATTAATCGCGGAGATACCAATTAGATCTATCC
Source organism: Lolium rigidum (assembly GCF_022539505.1). Taxonomy (NCBI): domain Eukaryota; kingdom Viridiplantae; phylum Streptophyta; class Magnoliopsida; order Poales; family Poaceae; genus Lolium; species Lolium rigidum. The sequence continues at coordinate 252,254,771 of NC_061512.1, forward strand.
TCTGCAACAACACATTGCCCTAGCAGCATTATAGATTCACAGAACCAAGAAAAAAATGAATTACAAAAGAAGTCCCACTAGAGTGATATATTCCTTGAAAGAGGAGTACTTGTTAGATTTCTAGGACCTCTAGCTGTTGTATCTAGTGAGTAATTGCATCTAGCCTAACCGGGATGAACACTAGAGGGGCACAACAGGGTGCATACCATCGGTCTTCGTCGACGAGGAGCTCACCATGGCGGCGACGGAGGAGTGGCGGCGATGTCGGTGGTGCTTCCCGCCGCTACAGCGCCTCACCAGATCGGATGGTCTAGGGTTTGGTGTGTCGGTGGGGAGGACGGCAGCGGACGAACCTTGGCGTCCGTGCCCCGGCCCCCACCTCTTCTATATGGCGCTGGCGACGGGGGCCCACCAACCATACGAGTTGGGCGCCCCCGATCAGGGCGCGAGACAAGGTCGTGCGACCGTTGGGTCGTACGTGGAGATCAAACTAACATTCTCCCCCTTGATCTCATCTTACTTTAATCTTATTCTTAGACTTAAACTTTTCTTTCGTACCCATTTCATCACAGATTAGCATATTGAGCATGTCTCGTCATGATGACCAGTTACGCACCATCAGATTCAATAGCTACTACACACCTTTCCATTTTAAAATAGATTCTTCCTCTAGGCCCTTAATATCCAGGTATCATAGGCTTTTCCGTAAACCCATGCCGGCTACGTGTTCACTGAACACACTGGGTGGTAAGCCTTTCGTAAGCGGATCCGCGAGCATTCTCTTTGTGCTTATATGCTCTAAACTTATGGTATGATCCTGGATTCTATCTTTCACAACATAATACTTGATGTCAATGTGCTTGCCAGCATCACTTGACTTATTGTTGTGAGCATAAAATACTGATGGTTCATTGTCGCAGTACATTCTTAGTGGTCTTTGAATGCTGTCTACCACTCTCAACCCGGGTATAAATTTCTTTAACCAGTTTGCCTGCCCCGAGGCCTCATAACATGCTACATACTCAGCAACCATCGTGGACTGCCATGATAGATTGCTTGAAGCTTTTCCACGATATAGATCCACCTGCGAGAGTGAATACATAACCTGATGTGGATTTTCTGTCATCTACATCTCCCGCAAAGTCTGCATCTGAACACCCTTCTATCTCAAGGGAATCAGTTCTTCTATATGTTAGCATGAGGCCTTTCGTGCCTTGCGCATAACGCAATGTCTTCTTCACCATTTTCCAGTGATCTATTCCTAGATTACTTTGGAATCTGCCAAGTACCCCGGTAACAAAAGCTAAGTCTGGGCGCATACATACTTGAGCATACATTAGGCTTCTGACAGCTGAAGCATATGGAACCGCTTTCATTTGATCGGTCTCATATTGGTTCCTGGGACATTGAAAATCCCCAAATCTATCGCCATTGACTATAGGAGCAGGCGTAGCATTACTCGCATGCATACCATTCTTCTTTAGAACTTTCTCTAAGTATGCCTTTTGCGATAGTCCTAAAACCCCTCTTTGTCTATCTCGGTGAATTTCAATTCCTAAAACGAATGAAGCTTCACCAAGATCTTTATCGAAGTTCGAGGACAAGAACTTCTTCGTCTCCAATAGTAGACTAACATCACTACTAGCAAGCAGAATGTCATCCACGTATAGGATAAGGAAAATGAATTTTCCTTTCTTAAACTTTGCATATACGCAATTGTCCTCTCTATTCTCATTAAACCCGAAACTTTTAATTGTCTCATGGAACTTCAAGTACCATTGCCTGGAGGCTTGTTTTAACCCATAAATGGATTTCTTCAGACGGTATCCCATATGTTCTTTTCCTTCCACGACAAAACCCTTGGGTTGTGCCATGTAAACATTTTTCTCCAAGTCTCCATTTAAGAAGGCCGTCTTTACATCCATTTGATGCAACTCTAAATCATAGTGTGCCACTAAAGCCATTATAATTCTAAAAGAATCCTTACATGAGACAGGAGAAAAGGTCTCATTATAGTCTATTCCTTCTCTTTGAGTGAAACCCTTCGCAACAAGTCGTGCTTTATATCTTTCAACATTCCCTCTAGAGTCACACTTTGTTTTGTAGACCCATTTACAGCCTACTGTTTTGGCTCCTTTAGGAATTTCTTCTAAATCCCAGACTTTGTTGCTACTCATTGATCTCATTTCATCAACCATGGCCTCAATCCACTTTGATGAATGAGCACTTCTTGAGGCTTCTCAAATGTGGTGGGATCACCCTCCATTTGAACTTCTTCACTGACATAGATCTCAAAATCGTCAGGAATAGCTGGCTTTCTTGCTCTTTAAGACCTTCTAAGGTTCTCAATCTCTAGCGCACTTTCTATGTGGGGCTGTTGCAGCTCTTCCTCATGTGTGGTAACATTCTCTCTATTTTCATTCATTGTTGCCACATCAGAACTAACAATAGGTGTCGCAATGACATCGTCCTGTGTCGGTGCAGCAGCAGCAGGTATCGAGAAAATGGTTCCTGGATCATCGGAGTGGGTGCATACACCCGCTTCTCCTCAAGGTTGATTTCTCGGGATACCGTGCTCCCCCTGATCATCTCATCCTCCAGAAACACAGCGTGTCTCATTTCTACAAACTTAGTGAGTCTGTCTGGAAAATAGAAACGATAACCTTTCGACTTGTCTGGATAGCCAATAAAATGGTAACTTATTGTCTTAGGATCTAATTTCCCAATGTTCGGGTTAAAGAGTTTAGCCTCAGCTGGACAGCCCCACACTCGCAAATAATTGAGTGAAGGTTCTCGACTAGTCCACAACTCATATGGTGTTTTAGACACCGACTTACTAGGAACTCGATTAAGTATGTGAATAGCGGTTTTTAACGCCTCCATCCACAAACTAATAGGTAAAGTGGAGTAACTTAACATGCTTCTCACCATATCCATCATGGTACGGTTTCGTCTTTCAGCTACTCCATTCTGCTGAGGCTCGCCCGGTGTAGAATATTGGGCAACTATGCCATGTTCATGTAGGAACCTTGCAAATGGTCCAGGAACTTGGCCATATGGGGTGTGCCGACCGTAGTACTCCCCACCACGGTCAGACCTTACTATTTTAATCTTTATGCTATGCTGATTTTCTACTTCAGCCTTAAATATCTTGAATTTATCCAATGCTTCTGAACACTCTTTAATTGGATAAATATATCCATAATGTGAATAATCGTCTGTAAATGTTATGAAATAATCATAGCCATCCACAGATTTCACAGAAAACGGGCCGCATATGTCCGTATGAATTATTTCTAAAACTCCTTTGCTTCTTTTGGCACCCTTCTTTATGTTCTTTACATACTTTCCTTTAATGCAATCGATGCATTGTTCTAAATTCGAAAATTCCATAGGCGGAAGGATTGATTTTTTTACTAAGCGTTCTATTCTCCCCCTCGAAATATGGCCTAAACGACAGTGCCATAATTTCGAAGAGACTTCATCAATTCTCTTCCGCTTATTTCATTCAGGGATGTGGAGACATTCTCATTATCAGCGCTTAAAACATTCACATTCTCATCACAAAGTGACAATAAATAAAGCTTGTCTTGTCTGAAGGCAAGACCAACAATCTCATTATTAAACTTGATCTTACATTGACCATCACCAAAATGGCAAGCAAAACCATCATCATCTAAGCGCGATACACTTATTAAGTTCCGATGCAAAGAGGGTACATAAAGCACATCTACTAATAAAAGTACAAAGTCATTAGCTAATACTAATGGGAGATCTCCGATGGCTTCGACTTCAGCTTGGACGCCGTTTGCTACTTTAATGCATCTTTATCCTCTTTGCAGGGTCTGTCTCATACAGAATCCCTGTAATGAATTTGCAACATGAACAGTTGCACCTGAGTCAATCCACCAAGTAGATTTTGCATAACTTAAAAATAAGGATTCATCTACAAATGTGTTATCACCAGATTTTGGCCAAATCAGGAGATGGGCCATAATTGAGATGAGCTTGGAGGATATGCGCATGAAGTGTCTCTAAATCGGCCTTGTACGAGAGTTTGGGCTAGATTGCCCGTGTATCTGTATATTATGGTAGATTTCGTTAGAATTAAGAGATAGAGTTTAGCTCGTACACGGTTAGGTTTATTCCCGAATTAGAAAGTCCACGGACTATAAATATGTACCTAGGGTTATTGAGAAAGAAGGACGATCACGTTCACAACAAACACAATCTAGGCGCATCGCCACCCCTTGTTTCGAGGGTTTCTTCCGGGTAAGCATCATGCTGCCTAGATCGCATCTTGCGATCTAGGCAGTATAGGTTTATTCGTTATCTGGTGTTGCTCGTACTGAAGCCTTGTTGATGGCGAGTAACACTACTTATCGTAGATGTTTTGGGGCTTGCATCGATGCTTTTCTGATATATTTGCTTAGCTATGCCGTCCCTCAATATCTAGCTGCCTTTACACCTATCTTAGGTGTAAGGGAAACATCTTGCTTTGTCTTCATTTAGTAGATTCGATCTGTTATAGTTGTTCCTTGTTCTTCAAGGATTAGTTTGATATCCGTATGGTTAGGCCTTGCAAACGGGTTGAACGATCCAGTAGTGCGTAAGGTATGGTTTGCCGATCCTAGAAGGGATGTTCCGGGAATCGACTCCGTGTTGGTTTTTAGGCCTCTTTTAGGGTTAGTTTTCTGTTATCTTACGTATCTGCCAGGCTCAACTACGTGTAGGATTGTTGCGGTCAAAACCCACCGGCGGGCAGCGACGGGCAACACCGTAGAGCCGGGAACAACTTAGGGCTGCGGCTGGCCCTGGTCCCTCCGAGCGACGGCCCGCAAAGCCTCTGGTACACACGTCCGATGCTGATGCAGGGCGTGCCACCTGACCTATACCTGGTCAGGAAGGTGATGGAGATGCCTCGCTTAGTTTCCTGCATGGCATACACGTAAATATTAAATACGAGCCTCGATCGGCTCGGTTATCCTGTGAATCGGCTCAAGGAGCCGATCCACCCATGATTCGTACGAGGTGCACGAATATATGGTGGTCCTGCTTGATCAAGATAAAGCTAAAATGATCTACGACGATCTGGGGTTTTCACCGCATAATCGGATCATCCTACTCACGATTGGGCCTCGCGGCCACGCACGGTGATCGTAAGCCGATCCTAGATAGGGCCTAAAAACCAACACGAGGTTGATCCCCGGAACATCCTGTCTAGGACTAGCGAACGACACCCTACGTGCCGCTGGATCCTCCAACCCTTTGTAAGGCCTAACTATTGCAGATATTAAACTAATCCTTGTAGAACAAGGAGCAACCGTAACGGATCGGATCTACTAAATTATGATCAAGCGGGGTGCCGCCCCCACACCTAAGATAGGTGTGAGGGCGGCTAGATATGCAAGAGTTGCACTACGATAGCATATGATACGAAGAACAATGCTAACCCTAACACATCTAAGATAACTACGTTGCTCGCCATCAAAAAGGCTTCAGTACGAGCAACGTTTGAACAACATAAGCTGTGCTGCCTAGATCGCTAGATGCGATCTAGGCAGCATGATGCTTACCGGTAGAAACCCTCAAGACGAAGGAGTTGGCGATGCGCCAGGATTGATTTGTGGTTGAACGTTGGTTGTTGTTTATTCCATAAACCCTAGATACATATTTATAGTCCAGGGGACTTTCTAACGTGGGAATAATCCCAACCGTGCACGAGACAAACTCTAACTTTTAATCTAAGATGCGATCTACTATAATACAGATACACGGGCAATCTAGCCCAAACTCTTCGTGTAAGGCCGCTTCGAGAGATCTTCCACGTGTAATCTTCCAAGCCCATCTCCCTTACGGCCCACCTCCTGATTTGGCCAAAATCCGGTGATAACACATGCCCCCTGGTTTTGGTAATGATAATTTCAAAACCACTCGTTTTTCCTTCGAAGGGTCATGTCGTGGCAGAGCAGACCCGTTGCAGCATCCTTCATCATGATGTCCTGTCTTCTCATCTTCTCTGCAATTCGATAGCTTTAGCATCACCTCCTCGGAAACTGCAATGGCATTAAATCTCCACCAGGCTTCTCATTATTTATCTTTGCCGATCGATTAGCCCACTTCATCCCCTTCCTCTGTTCCAGCTATCGGCACCAAAAAACCCTCTTCCCCTGTAGCGATGTCTTCCTCTTCCTCTATCTCCTCCGGCCTCTCCCTCCAATCCTTCTCTTCGAGCGAGCCGGAGTGGAACTCCGATCACGCGCCAGAGGGTGATCTACCTCTGACCGATGGGGAAGAGGACCTCAAGTTCCTCATCGATGGGGAGCTGATAAGCGAAAGTGAAGACGACCTCCATCCCTGGGCGAAACCCACCTCCCCCGACAGGAAGGGGGAAGAAGTAGAGGAAGAGGAAGAAAAAGAGGAGGGCGGCCCCTCTTCCCCCGCTAAGCTTCTGCCGGCCAAGCGATTCCGCGCTTGGGCGGAAAGCGAAGACGATGATGATGACGAGGAGGAAGAGGAGGAGGATGAATCCTCCTCCTCCATCGGGTATCCGCCGACCAAGCGCTTCCGCTCCTGGGCGGACAGCGAGGATGATGATGATGACGAGGAAGACGAAGCTCCGGCCAAGGGCTGGGGTAGCAGCGACGAGGAGCTTCCTGGGAGCAGCGCCGACGACATTGACGACGGCGACGATGAGGACAGCGACGACTAGTAGAGCAGGACTAGTAGTAGCAGTGCACTAGGCACCAGATCCCTCTTTTGAGAGCCATCGGCTTTTTCTTGTAAAGCCACTCCTTTGAATTAATGAAAATTGCTCTTTCAATTAATCCAATTTCACTCCTTCCGCTTGTCATACCAAGACCGATAGCAACGTATCGGATTCCTTTTCCTTTGGACGCCCGTGAAGCCGGACTCAAATGTCGATTAGACCGTCAGTCAAGTACTTCTCAAATTCAGACTGTGATTTGATATCTGATCATAATTTTTCGCAATCCCTTAGCCGATGACTACTCATCGGCTATTTTGAGAATCCAATCCCTTTCCTTTTCCTGCAGCAACAGGACGGTCCAAAACCTGTAAAGCCGACGGCCTCCTTTTCCGGCTCCTCTCTGTAGCTTTAGCAGTTTTCTTTTGCAACATCTGAACTGCTTTCAGAGAAGATCACGAAGCAGGGTCGGTCGATGCGACTCCAATCGGCTCCCAAAACAGAACATCTACCAAGTTAGCTGCCCCCCGAGCCTTAATCAAGGCGAGAATATCGGCGAGGATGCACAAGTCATTGATCAGCTTTCCTCCACTGAACGCCGATGTTGTAAATGAAACACCAAAACCAAGGGGCAGTAAGCTTGAGCACATAGCCGGTAGGTCTTGTGTAACTGTACTAAAGTCGATGGTTGCGCATCGGCTTCGTTTCTAATTCTAAAGTCGATGCCCTTGCATCGGCTGTATGTCATGAAATTTTTTTTTACTGGCCGATTTTTCCTAATCGGCTCCCAGTGTTTCACTGCACACATGTTTACACATGTTTATCTGCACATGTTCATCTGACTATATGCCCCCCGAGCCGAATCTGCCAGGTGACTGCAGATATCGGCTTTGTGGTTAGCCAAGGCACTGTACTTGCACGTCGGCTCCGCGAGGATTCGTGTTGACTTTCATCCGCCGACGTGGCCGCTGCCCAGCAGATCGATGTTGAACACAAGCAGAACATGTGATGAAGATAATTTTGGCCGATTGCTGGAATCGGCCTCCATATCGACTGAAACGCTCAATGAAGGCTTCGTAACGTTCCTTCATAGATCAATGGGGGGCCGATCCCCAGGGATCGGCCTCGCCACGTTTGCTCATTGTTTTGCTCCTGCTACATGGTTAGGCCAGTGGATAAAACCAGCCCAACCTCTGACTTTATCATGTTGATGCGCTTGCTGTCGTCCACCTCGAGTGCATCGTGTAATCGTGGAGCACTAAGCCCTGTCGGAAGGACGAGTACCATGTTTGTGCCAGCCGATGTTTCATCATCGGCTTTCCTTTGCTTGGGACGCCACTCCATTTTCCGTGGACGGCCCTCTTCGTCCAGGGTTCGCTGAACTTTCGCAGCCAGATCAGGTCGTGCCTTCCTTAACGTATGCAAGTATAACCTTTCGGCTTCCTCCAGGCCGCGCAATCGCTGAACCCTGCGCTTTTGTGAACGGCTGAGTCCATCAGGGCACCACCTTGGCCGGTGGTACCTGTCTTCTTCTTCTCCCTCGTCTTCTGAATCCTCGAGATCTTCCCACCGAGGGGACTCAGCGCGTTTGCTTTGTGGTGGGAGAGGCCCTAGGCGTTTGAACACGGACACGTTGGCTGCATCCTTCTTCTTCTGGTTGCATTCTGGGCAATTGCCGATTGTGGGCAATCGGCTCATTCCTGAATCCCAGCAGTGTCTAAAGAAGGGGCAGTCCCAGTGCCTATCGTTGTCGCCTTGCTCCCTTGTCCTTTCCTTGGCACGGCGCTCGTGCTCCTCCTCATCGCGATCATGCCGACGATGTCTTCTAGCTTCTCTAGCTAGACGCTCTCTTTCATCATCATCGCTGGATCGTCGGCGTTGGTCATACTGACTCACATACTTGTTGAGGAGGTGGTCAGAGAGGGGTCGCTGATATCTCATGTTCTTCACTTCTCCCTCTGTGACGTAGCGCTTGCCATCATGACGGAGCCGATCGCGTGGAGCGGCCTCCTCTGTGTCCTTGCTACGAGAGCAGCTGCCCTCGTCTCCATCCTTGCCAGCGTGGTGTCCAAGTCCTACCATGTTGATGCTGAACGAGGATCCTGGCTGGCAACCTTCAGGGTAAGTGCATTCCACCATGTTAACGGCGGGGAAGGGGTGAGTGTCGACCTTCATGGCGTACTGGTTGAAAATCAGACGTCCTTGTTCTATCGCCATTTGGATCTGCTGACGCCACACCCTGCAGTCGTTGGTGGCATGGGAGAGCGAGTTATGCCATTTGCAGTATGGCTTTCCATTCAGCTCCTGTACCGTGGGGAATTTGAGACCTTCGGGTATCTTCAATCGCTTCTCCTTGAGTAGGAGGTCGAAGATTTGCTCGGTTTTGGTCACGTCAAAATCAAACCCCACGGGCGGACCAGGTGGCTTAACCCATTTGCAGGACACGGGGGTTGCCCCCCGAGTCCATTCAGCCACTGCTACCTCTTGATCTCCCGCAGAAACTTCGTCTTCCTCTGCCTCGACCAGGACTACTGCACGCTTGAATTTATCCTGGTATAAGTCCGGGTGGCGCTGTTCATATGCCGACAGTTTCTGAACCATATGCGCCAGTGAGGGGTAGTCTGCTTGGGAGGCCATGTCCTTGAGTGGTGCTGCAAGGCCCGCTACTGCCAACTCGTCTGCTTCTTTTTCAGTCACACGAACCGAATAACATCGGTTCCTAAGATTCCTGGAGCGCTGGATGTATTCTGTCACAGTTTCTCCACGCTTCTGACGTATTTGTGCTAGATCGGCAAGGCCAGACTCGGAAGCCTCTGAGTGGTACTGCGTATGGAACTGCTCTTCCAACTGCTTCCAAGTCCGGATCGAGTCTGGTGGCAACGAGGTGTACCACCCGAAAGCCGATCCCGTGAGGGACTGTGAGAAGAACCTCACGCGTAGTGGATCCGACACTGAGGCCGTTCCTAGCTGTGCCAAATATCGGCTCACATGCTCGATGGAGCTGGAACCATCTGATCCACTGAATTTGGAGAAATCGGGAGCCGATATTTAGGTGGCGGTGGGATCAACTCGTACTCGTCGGGGTACGGCTTGGAATAGCCGATTGCCCTCCTTTTCGGCACCATGCCGAACTGGTCTCTCGGTATAGTACCGATTTGATCCACTGTGCTTGGCTGCGGGAGTCGAACTCTGAAGATTCGCCGGGGTGGCGTACTTAGCCAGCCATGCTTGCTTTTCCAGCTCTGAGCCAACTGCAGGAGTTGAGCTCTGGAGGTTCGTCGGGGTGGCATATTTAGTTAGCCACGTCTGCTTCTCAAAATCTGTCGCTGACGTTCCTCCTGCTTTCCCAGAAGCCCCTGTTGTTGCGGCCTGGTTTGTGAGCGCCCAGTTACCGCAATCTGACACATACGTGCACATGTACCCGTGAGGGATCTCCTTAGGCGCCTCATGCAAGAACTGGCAGTCACTAGGGTCACCACCTATCTTGTAGATGACGAATGCCGGTGAATTCGGCACTTCTGGTGCTGCCCACGCAAATGGCAGCGGTGGACGGGACTGGAGTGGCATCTCTCCCTGGTGTGTCCCGAGAGCCGGTCCTGACGGCGAGTACTGGTGCCTCATGATCTCCTGGATCACCCGAAGAGCGACACGCTCCAAAGTGTTCACCAGGTTCTCGGAGTGGCGGTGTAGCGAGTGAGCCACCATGTAGTTGAGCTCCTGCCGCAGGGACCTGGTGCGTTCTTCTGACGGGGCAGAGAGGTCTATCCCATCGAGTGCACCATCAGGCGTGAACCCCTTCCACCTGATGCCATGTGAACGGGTTCTGTGAAAAGAGCCGATGAGGTCGGCTTCGAGGATTGCTTTGACCTCGTCATACTTCTTCTTGAGCTCGTCGGTCAGATCCTCGTACGTGACTGGAGTGCCGTCCGCCATCTCAGATGTAGATGGCGATGTGGTTGATGAAGAAGCTTGTCCCACCGGGCGTGCCAGAATGTGTTGCGGTCAAAACCCACCGGCGGGCAGCGACGGGCAACACCGTAGAGCCGGGAACAACTTAGGGCTGCGGCTGGCCCTGGTCCCTCCGAGCGACGGCCCGCAAAGCCTCTGGTACACACGTCCGATGCTGATGCAAGGGCGTGCCACCTGACCTATACCTGGTCCGGAAGGTGATGGAGATGCCTCGCTTAGTTTCTGCATGGCATACACGTAAACATTAAATACGAGCCTCGATCGGCTCTCAGGTTATCCTGTGAATCGGCTCAAGGAGCCGATCCACCCATGATTCGTACGAGGTGCACGAATATATGGTGGTCCTGCTTGATCAAGATAAAGCTAAAACGATCTACGACGATCTGGGGTTTTCACCGCATAATCGGATCATCCTACTCACGATTGGGCCTCGCAGCCACGCACGGTGATCGTAAGCCGATCCTAGATAGGGCCTAAAAACCAACACGAGGTTGATCCCGGAACATCCTGTCTAGGACTAGCGAACGACACCCTACGTGCCGCTGGATCCTCCAACCCTTTGTAAGGCCTAACTATTGCAGACATTAAACTAATCCTTGTAGAACAAGGAGCAACCGTAACGGATCGGATCTACTAAATTATGATCAAGCGGGGTGCCGCCCCCACACCTAAGATAGGTGTGAGGGCGGCTAGATATGCAAGGGTTGCACTACGATAGCATATGATACGAAGAACAATGCTAACCCTAACACATCTAAGATAACTACGTTGCTCGCCATCAAAAAGGCTTCGATACGAGCAACGTTTGAACAACATAAGCTCGTGCTTGCCTAGATCGCTAGATGCGATCTAGGCAGACATGATGCTTACCGATAGAAACCCTCAAGACGAAGGAGTTGGCGATGCGCCAGGATTGATTTGTGGTTGAACGTTGGTTGTTGTTTATTCCATAAACCCTAGATACATATTTATAGTCCAGGGGACTTTCTAACGTGGGAATAATCCCAACCGTGCATGAGACAAACTCTAACTTTTAATCTAAGATGCGATCTACTATAATACAGATACACGGGCAATCTAGCCCAAACTCTTCGTGTAAGGCCGCTTCAGAGATCTTCCACGTGTAATCTTCCAAGCCCATCTCCCTTACGGCCCACCTCCTGATTTGGCCAAAATCTGGTGATAACAAGGATGTTCCGGTTATGCGGTGAAAACCCTAAACTGTCGTAGATTGATTTAACTTAGTATTGATGAAGCAGGATACCCATGTTATTGCAAGATCCAATATGAACCATGGGTCAATCGGCTCTTTGAGCCGATTAGCAGGGTAACCTGAGAGCCGATCGAGGCTCATTTAATGTTTACGTGTCTACCATGCAGGAAACTAATCGAAGCGATCCAACACCTTCCTGACTAGGTATAGGTCAGGTGGCACGCCCTTGCGACCGTCAGGACGTGTGCAAGAGCATTGCGGACCGTCGCCCGAGGGACCAGGGCCCACCAGCAGGCCTGGGAGCCTCCCGGCTCTTCGTGTTGCTCGTCGCTGCTCGCCGGTGGGTTTTGGCAGGCAACACATTCTGGCACGCCCGGTGGGACAATCTGCAGCAACCACGTCAACATCTGCAGCTGAGATGTCGGACGAACCAGTCAAGTACGAAGATCTGCCTGAAGATCACAAGAAGAAGTATGATGAGCTTAAAGTTCTCTTCGAAGCAGATCTCATCGGCTCTTTCGAAAGGACCCGTACACATGGCATTAGGTTCAAAGGATTCACACCCGAAGGCGTGCTCGATGGAGTAGATCTATCTCTCCCTTCGGAGGAGCACACCAGAGCTGTGCGCCAAGAAGTTAATTATATGGTGGCTCATTCTCTACACCGCCATTTTGAGAGCCTGGTGAACACTTTGGAGCGGATTGCGGTTCGCGTGGTTCAAGAAATCATGAAGCATCAGTACTCCCCGTCAGGACCTGCCCTAGGAACTCACCAGGGAGAGGCACCGTTCCACACCAGACCGCAACTGCCATTCACGCTTGCAGCTCCAGAGCCACAGGGTTCACCGGCACACGTCGTCTACAAGGTTGGAGGTGATCCTGGCGATTACCAATTCCTGTATGAGCCGCCCAAAGAGAACCCACATGGATACGTGTGCACATACGTGCCGGACTGCAATAACTGGGCGCGCACGAACCAGATTACAGCAGGAGGGATTGCTGGAGCAGGAGGGAGTTCTGGAGCAGACGCTGATAAACACGCGTGGCTAGCTAAATATGCCACCGGAACGAGTCATGAAAGCTCAACTCCTGCAGCTCATACCATGGAACAAATCAGTACGATCTTGAGAGACCAGTTCGGTATCCTGCCAAAGAGGAGAACAATCGGCTATTCCAAGCCGTATCCCAACGAATATGATCTGATTCCGCTGCCGCCCAAGTATCGGCTCCACGAGTTCTCAAAGTTCGGTGGATCGAAGGGTCTAGCTCAATTGAGCATGTGAGCCGATATTTAGCACGGTTGGGCATGATTTCGATATCGGACCCGTTACGTGTAAGGTTCTTTGCACGATCTCTCACGGGACCAGCTTTTGGGTGGTACACCTCATTGCCACCAGATTCGGTCCGGACATGGAAGCAAGCGGAAGAGCAGTTTCATGTACAATATCACTCGGAAGCTACCGAAGGCGGCATTGCCGATCCGACGCAGGTGCGGCGAAGCGGGGAGAGACGGTGTCCGATTACATTCAGCGTTTCGGGATCGTCAAGAACCGATGTTATTCGGTTCGTTTAGCTGAGAAAGAAGCGATCGATCCGGCGGTGGTGGGTCTCGCAGCGCCGATCAAGGATCTGGCTTTCCAAGTGGACTACAATTCACTGGCGCATATGGTCCAGAAACTGACATTGTATGAGCAGCGCCACCCAGAATTGTACCAAGACAAGTTCATCAAGCGCCCGATAGGCCTGGTCGAGGCAGAAGAAGTTGAAGACTTTGCAGAAGATCAGGAAGTCGCCGTGGCTGAGTGGGCTCGGGGGGCAGTACCCGTGTCCTGCAAGTGGGTGAAGCAACCAGGGCCTACGAAAGGGTTTGACTTTGATATAAGCAAAGCTGAGCAGATTTTCGATTTGCTGCTGAAGGAAAAACAGATGAAGTTACCCGAAGACCATAAAATCCCTACGGTGCAAGAGATGAACGGGAGACCGTACTGCAAATGGCATCACACGTTCACCCATGTCACCAACGACTGCAAAGAGTTGCATCGGCAGATCCAAATGGCGATAGAACAAGGCCGATTGATCTTCGGTCAGTCTGCCATGAAAGTGGACACACATCCGTTTCCTGGCGTCAACATGGTGGAACTCAACCACTCCACGAGGCGTAAGCCAGGTTTCTCTTTCGATGTTAACATGGCAGGGCCTGTAGACCACCATGGCAAAGATAAAGAAGAAAGCAGTCACTCCCGTGGCAAGGATAAGAAGGAGGCCGATCCACGCGATCGGCCCCGATATGATGACAGACGGTACCTCACCGAGGAACAAGTGAGAAGCGTGCGGTACCAACGACCACTCTCCGCGCATCTCCTTAACAAATACGAGCATCAGTACGACCGACGCCAGCGGTACGACGTAGATGCCGAAAGATATCGTCGGTCTGATGCAGACAACAGAAAACACCGTCGATATGATAGAGACGACGAAGGATATGAACATCGCGCCAAGGGAAAGTCAAGAGAGCAGGAAGACATGGACAGGCACTGGGATTGTCCTTTCTTTAAGCACTGCTGGGACTCAGGAATGAGCCGATTGCCTACAATCGAGAACTGCCCAGAATGTAGACAGCAGAGGAAGGGCACAAGTGAGGTTTCAGTGTTCAAGCGTCTAGGGCCTCTCCCACCTCAGAACAGACGAGCTGAGTCATCTCGAGATGAAGACTTCGAGGAGTCAGAAGTGTAGGATAACGTTGCATAGAAAACAAAAATTTTCCTACCGCGAACACGCAATCCAAGCCAAGATGCAATCTAGAAGACGGTAGCAACGAGGGGGTATCGAGTCTCACCCTTGAAGAGATTCCAAAGCCTACAAGATGAGGCTCTTGTTGCTGCGGTAGACGATCACTTGCCGCTTGCAAAAGCGCGTAGAAGATCTTGATCACGATCGGTTCCGGCGCCACGAACGGGCAGCACCTCCGTACTCGGTCACACGTTCGGTTGTTGATGAAGACGACGTCCACCTCCCCGTTCCGGCGGGCAGCGGAAGTAGTAGCTCCTCTTGAATCCGACGGCACGACGGCGTGGTGTCGGTGGCGGTGTAGAAGTCCGGCGGAGCTTCGCTAAGCTACGCGGGCAATATGAAGTGGAGGAGCAAAGCTAGGGTTTGGGAGGGGTGGCCGGCCACTCAAGGGGGGCGGCCAAGCTATGGTCTTGGGGTGGCCGGCCCCCTCCCTTGGCCCCTCATTATATAGGTGGATCCCAAGTGTTGGTGTCCAAGTCTTCGAATAAGACCCGAAACCAAAACCTTCCATAGGAGGGGGAAACCTAGCCCAACTAGGACTCCCACCCAAAGGTGGGATTCCCACCTCCCATGTGGGGGTGGCCGGCCCCCTATGGTGGAGTCCACTTGGGACTCCACCCCACTAGGGCTGGCCGGCCATGGAGGTGGAGTCCCTTGTGGACTCCACCTTCCTTGGTGGTTTCTTCCGGACTTTTCTAGAACCTTCTAGAACCTTCCATAGAACCTTCCGCGACATTTTATTTCACATAAAATGACATCCTATATATGAATCTTATTCTCCGGACCATTCCGGAACTCCTCGTGATGTCCGGGATCTCATCCGGGACTCCGAACAAATATTCGAACTCCATTCCATAATTCAAGTGCTACCATTTCAACATCCAACTTTAAGTGTGTCACCCTACGGTTCGAGAACTATGCGGACATGGTTGAGTACTCACTCCGACCAATAACCAATAGCGGGATACTGGAGATCCATAATGGCTCCCACATATTCAACGATGACTTTAGTGATCGAATGAACCATTCACATATATTACCAATTCCCTTTGTCTCGCGATATTTTACTTGTCCGAGGTTTGATCTTCGGTATCACTCTATACCTTGTTCAACCTCGTCTCTGACAAGTACTCTTTACTCGTACCGTGGTATGTGGTCTCTTATGAACTCATTCATATGCTTGCAAGACATTAGACGACATTCCACCGAGAGGGCCCGAGTATATCTATCCGTCATCGGGATGGACAAATCCCACTTGTTGATCCATATGCCTCAACTCATACTTTCCGGATACTTAATCCCACCTTTATAGCCACCCATTTACGCGAGTGGTGTTTGGTGTAATCAAAGTACCTTTCCGGTATAAGTGATTTACATGATCTCATGGTCATAAGGACTAGGTAACTATGTATCGAAAGCTTATAGCAAATAACTTAATGACGAGATCTTATGCTACGCTTAATTGGGTGTGTCCATTATATCATTCACACAATGACATAACCTTGTTATTAATAACATCCAATGTTCATGATTATGAAACTAATCATCCATTAATCAACAAGCTAGTTTAAGAGGCATACTAGGGACTTCTTGTTTGTCTACATATCACACATGTACTAATGTTTCGGTTAATACAATTCTAGCATGATATATAAACATTTATCATAAACATAAAGATATAAATAATAACCACTTTATTATTGCCTCTAGGGCATATCTCCTTCGAGTCTCCCACTTGCACTAGAGTCAATAATCTAGATTACATTGTAATATACCTAACACCCATGGCATTTTGGTGTTGGTCATGCTTTGCCCTAGGGAGAGCTTTAGTCAACGGATCTGCTACATTCGGATCGGTGTGTACTTTGCAAATCTTTACTTCTCCATCTTCGATGTACTCGCGAATCGAGTGGTAACGCAGCTTGATATGCTTCGGCCTCTTGTGTGACCTTGGCTCTTGTGCATTGGCGATGGCACCCATGTTATCACGGTAAATGATTAATGGGTCCAATGCACTAGGAACCACACCGAGCTCTACAATGAACCTCTTCATCCATACCGCTTCGATGAAGCCTGCGGAAGCCGCTATGTACTGCGATTCTGTTGAAGACTTCGCCACCGTGCCTTTGCTTCGAGCTTGCCCGACTTACTGCAGCACCATTCAATATAAACACGTACCCGGATTGTGACTTAGAGTCATCGGGATCGGTGTTCCAACTTGCATCGGTGTAACTTGTTACAACGAGCTCTTGGTCACCTCCATAACAAAGAAACATATCCTTAGTTCTTTTCAAGTACTTCAGGATATTCTTGACCGCTGTCCAGTGTTCCATTCCTGGATCACTTTGATATCTGCTAGTCAAACTAACAGCATGTGCTATATCCGGTCTTGTACATAGCATGGCATACATGATAGATCCTACTGCCGAGGCATAGGGGATGTTACTCATCCTTTCTCTTTCTTCTGCCGTAGCCGGTCCTTGAGTTTTACTCAATACCTTGCCTGGTAACATAGGTAAGAACCCTTTCTTACTTTCGTCCATTCTAAACTTCTTTAGAATCTTGTCCGGATATGTACTCTGTGATAGCCCTATTAGGCGTCTTGATCTATCTCTATAAATCTTGATGCCTAATATATACGATGCTTCACCAAGGTCTTTCATTGAAAAACTATTATTCAAATAACCCTTAACACTGCTTAATAGTTCTATATCATTCCCGATCAATAATATGTCATCTACATATAATATCGGGAATGCTACGGAGCTCCCACTCACTTTCTTGTAAATACGAGCCTCTCCATGACCTTGTATAAACCCGAAGTCTTTGATCACCTTATCAAAGCGTCGGTTCCAACTTCTTGATGCTTGCTTCGGTCCATAGATTGAACGCTGAAGTTTGCATACTTTGTCGGCATTTTTAGGATCGACAAAACCTTTGGGTTGTACCATATACAACTCTTCCTCAATGTCTCCATTAAGGAACGCCGTTTTGACATCCATACGCCAAATCTCATAATCGAAAAATGCAGCTATTGCTAACAAAATCCTCACAGATTTTAGCTTCGCTACGAGTGAGAAAGTCTCATCGTAGTCAACTCCTTGAATTTGTCGGAAACCCTTTGCGACAAGTCGAGCTTTATAGACGAGTAATATTACCATCGGCATCTGTTTTTCTCTTGAAGATCCATTTATTCTCGACAGCCTTTCGGCTATCGGGTAAGTCTACCAAAGTCCATACTTTGTTATCATACATGGATCCCATTTCGGATTTCATGGCTTCTTGCCATTTGTTGGAATACGGGCTCATCATCGCTTCTTCATACGTCGCGGGGTCCTCATCATTGTTATCTACAATCATGACATTTAGACAAGGATCATACCAATCGGGAGTGGCACGTTCCCTTGTCGATCTGCGAGGTTCGAGTAGTTTCCTCGTTCGAAGTTTCATGATCATTATCATTAGCTTCCTCTGTTGCCGGTGTAGGCGGTACGGGTACAACTTCCGATCTTGCGCTACTGCGATCAACGAGTATAGATTCATCAATCTCATCGAGTTCTACTTTTCTTCCGAGTCACTTCTTTAGTGAGAAATTCTTTCTCAAGAAAGGTTCCGTTCTTAGCAACAAAGATTTTGCCTTCGGATCTGTGATAGAAAGTGTACCCTATAGTTTCCTTAGGGTAACCTATGAAGACGCATTTCTCCGCTTTGGGTTCTAGCTTGTCCGGTTGTAACTTCTTTACATAGGCTTCGCAACCCCAAACTTTCGGGAACGACGACTTAGGTTTCTTATTAAACCATAATTCATACGGTGTCGTTTCTACGGATTTTGATGGTGCTCTATTTAAAGTGAATGCGGCTGTCTCTAATGCATAACTCCAAAATGATAACGGCAAATCGGTAAGAGACATCATACTACGAACCATATCTAAGAGAGTTCGATTACGACGTTCGGACACACCGTTTCGTTGAGGTGTTCCCGGCGGTGTCAATTGTGAAAGTATTCCGCATTTCTTTAAATGCATGCCAAACTCATAACTCGGATATTCACCTCCACGATCGGATCGTAGAAATTTGATCTTCTTGTTACGTTGATTTTCTACTTCACTTTGAAATTCCTTAAACTTCTCGAAAGTTTCGGATTTATGTTTCATGAAATAGATATACCCATATCTACTCGGATCATCTGTGAAGGTTAGAACATAACGATAACCACCGCGCGATGCTACGCTCATTGGTCCACATACATCGGTATGTATGATTTCCAATAAGTCGGTAGCTCGCTCCATCATACCGAGAAAATGGAGTCTTTGTCATTTTTCCCATTAGACATGCTTCGCATCTATCAAGTGACTCAAAGTCAAGTGATTCAAGTAATCCATCGGTATGGAGTTTCTTCATGCGTTTCACTCCAATATGACCAAGACGACGAGTGCCACATATAAGTAGAATTATCATTAAGTTTAATTCGCTTAGCATCAATGTTATGTATATGCGTATCACTACTATCGAGATCTAACGAAATAAGCCATTCTTTTGTGGTGCTCGACCATAAAAGATATTATTCATAAAAATAGAACAACCATTATTCTCAGACTTGAATGAATAACCGTCTTGCATTAAACAAGATCCGGATATAATGTTCATGCTCAACGCGGGTACATAATAGCAATTATTTAGGCTTAAAACTAATCCCGAAGGTAGATGTAGAGGAAGTGTGCCGACTTGCGATCACATTGACCTTGGATCCATTTCCAACGCGCATCGTCACTTCATCTTTCAGCGGTTGTCGTTTATTCTTTAGTTCCTGTTTCGAGTTACAAATATGAGCAACCGAACCGGTATCAAATACCCGAGGTACTAGAACGAGAACTAGTGAGATAAACATCTATAACATGTATATCGAGATATACCTTCTTTCTTCTTCTTGACAAGGCCGCTCTTCGGATCAGCCGGATACTTGGAGCAATTACGCTTCCGGTGTCCCTTCTCCTTGCGGTAATAGCACTCGGCATCGGGCTTAGGGCCGTTCTTAGGTTTCATAGGAGGCGTGGCAGCTTTCTTGCCACCCTTCTTGAATTTTCCCTTAGACTTGCCCTGTTTCTTGAAGCTGGTGGTCTTGTTGACCATCAACACTTGGTGCTCTTTCTTGATCTCAATCTCAGCAGCTTTTAGCATGCCAAAGAGTTCGAGGTAACTCCTTGTTCATGTTACTGCATATTGTAGTTCATCACAAAGTTCTTGTAACTTGGTGGCGGTGATTGAAGGACACGATTAATCCCCGATCTGTTAGGAATCACTATTCCCAAGTCAACGAGTTTCTTCGCATGCCCGGTCATGGCGAGCATGTGCTCACTAACGGAGCTGCCTTCTTCCATCATACGAGCTGAAGAAATGTTTCGATGCTTCATAGCATTCCACGGCCGCATGAGTCTCGAATATAGCTTTCAGCTCATTCATCAACTCATGAGGATCATGGTGCTCAAAACGTTTTTGAAGATCGGATTCCGGAGCGCACGGGATGGCACACTGAACTTGAGAGTACCGAGTTTTCCGAGTCGCGTAAACAGCTTTTACTTCATCGGATTCATCTTCTGCGGGAGGGTCACCTAGCGGTGCATCAAGCACAAATTGCAGATTTCCGCCGGAGAGGAAGATCCTCACATGACGGAACCGGTCGGTGAAGTTGCTACCGTTGCTCTTAAGTTTCTCTTTCTCTAGGAAGCTGATTAAAATTGATTGGGGACGCCATCTCTACAACATATATTTGCAATAGTTTAGACTAAGTTTATGACAAATTGAGTTCAAATTTTAATTCAACATAATTAAAAACCTAAGTGAACTCCCACTCAAAACAATATCCCTCGCATTGTCTTAGTGATCACACGAACCAAATCCACCGCACCTAAACCCGATCATCACGAGAAAAGGTGTGATTTCAATGGCGAACACTCAAAGTGTTCATCATATCAACCATATGATTCATGCTCTACCTTTCGGTATCACGTGTTCCGAGACCATGTCTGTACATGCTAGGCTCGTCAAGGCCACCTTAGTATCCGCATGTGCAAAACTGTCTTCCATCCGTTGTATGTACTTGTCGAATCTATCACATCCGATCATCACGAGATGCTTCGAAACGACAAGACTTGATAACGGTGCTACTAAGGATGAACACTTTATTATCTTGAGATTTTAGTGAGGGATCATCTTATAATGCTACCGTCGCGATCTAAGCAAAATAAGATGCATAAAAGGATTAACATCACATGCGGTTCATATGTGATATGATATGGCCCTTTTGTCTTTGCGCCTTTGATCTTCATCTCCAAAGCACGGACATGATCTCCATCATCTTCGGGCATGATCTCCATCATCGTCGGCGTAGCACCAAGGTCAATGGCGCCGTCTTCATGATTGTCCTCCATGTAGCAACTATTACAACTACTTTGAAATACTACTCAACATGAAATTTAAAGACAACCATAAGGCTCCTGCCGGTTGCCACAATACAATAATGATCATCTCATACATATTCATCATCACATTATGGCCATATCACATCACCAAACCCTGCAAAAACAAGTTAGACGCTCTCTAATTTGGTTTGCATATTTTACGTGGTTTAGGGTTTTCGATATAGATCTAATCTACCTACGAACATGAACCACAACGTTGATACTAATGTTGTCAATAGAAGAGTAAATTGAATCTTTACTATAGTAGGAGAGACGAGACACCCGCAAAGCCTCTTATGCAATACAAGTTGCATGTCGAACGAGGAACAAGTCTCATGAACGCGGTCATGTAAAGTTAGTCCGAGCCGCTTCATCCCACTATGCCATAAAGATGCAAAGTACTCAAACTAAAGATAACAAGAGCATCAACGCCCACAAACCATTGTGTTCTACTCGTGCAACCATCTATGCATAGACACGGCTGCGATACCACTTGTAGGATAACGTTGCATAGAAAACAAAAATTTTCCTACCGCGAACACGCAATCCAAGCCAAGATGCAATCTAGAAGACGGTAGCAACGAGGGGGTATCGAGTCTCACCCTTGAAGAGATTCCAAAGCCTACAAGATGAGGCTCTTGTTGCTGCGGTAGACGATCACTTGCCGCTTGCAAAAGCGCGTAGAAGATCTTGATCACGATCGGTTCCGGCGCCACGAACGGGCAGCACCTCCGTACTCGGTCACACGTTCGGTTGTTGATGAAGACGACGTCCACCTCCCCGTTCCAGCGGGCAGCGGAAGTAGTAGCTCCTCTTGAATCCGACGGCACGACGGCGTGGTGTCGGTGGCGGTGTAGAAGTCCGGCGGAGCTTCGCTAAGCTACGCGGGCAATATGGAGTGGAGGAGCAAAGCTAGGGTTTGGGAGGGGTGGCCGGCCACTCTAAGGGGGCGGCCAAGCTTGTGGTCTTGGGGTGGCCGGCCCCCTCCCTTGGCCCCTCATTATATAGGTGGATCCCAAGTGTTGGTGTCCAAGTCTTCGAATAAGACCCGAAACCAAAACCTTCCATAGGAGGGGGAAACCTAGCCCAACTAGGACTCCCACCCAAAGGTGGGATTCCCACCTCCCATGTGGGGGGTGGCCGGCCCCCTATGGTGGAGTCCACTTGGGACTCCACCCCATCTAGGGCTGGCCGGCCATGGAGGTGGAGTCCCTTGTGGACTCCACCTTCCTTGGTGGTTTCTTCCGGACTTTTCTAGAACCTTCTAGAACCTTCCATAGAACCTTCCGCGACATTTTATTTCACATAAAATGACATCCTATATATGAATCTTATTCTCCGGACCATTCCGGAACTCCTCGTGATGTCCGGGATCTCATCCGGGACTCCGAACAAATATTCGAACTCCATTCCATAATTCAAGTGCTACCATTTCAACATCCAACTTTAAGTGTGTCACCCTACGGTTCGAGAACTATGCGGACATGGTTGAGTACTCACTCCGACCAATAACCAATAGCGGGATATGGAGATCCATAATGGCTCCCACATATTCAACGATGACTTTAGTGATCGAATGAACCATTCACATATATTACCAATTCCCTTTGTCTCGCGATATTTTACTTGTCCGAGGTTTGATCTTCGGTATCACTCTATACCTTGTTCAACCTCGTCTCTGACAAGTACTCTTTACTCGTACCGTGGTATGTGGTCTCTTATGAACTCATTCATATGCTTGCAAGACATTAGACGACATTCCACCGAGAGGGCCCGGAGTATATCTATCCGTCATCGGGATGGACAAATCCCACTTGTTGATCCATATGCCTCAACTCATACTTTCCGGATACTTAATCCCACCTTTATAGCCACCCATTTACGCGGTGGTGTTTGGTGTAATCAAAGTACCTTTCCGGTATAAGTGATTTACATGATCTCATGGTCATAAGGACTAGGTAACTATGTATCGAAAGCTTATAGCAAATAACTTAATGACGAGATCTTATGCTACGCTTAATTGGGTGTGTCCATTATATCATTCACACAATGACATAACCTTGTTATTAATAACATCCAATGTTCATGATTATGAAACTAATCATCCATTAATCAACAAGCTAGTTTAAGAGGCATACTAGGGACTTCTTGTTTGTCTACATATCACACATGTACTAATGTTTCGGTTAATACAATTCTAGCATGATATATAAACATTTATCATAAACATAAAGATATAAATAATAACCACTTTATTATTGCCTCTAGGGCATATCTCCTTCAACGACAGGGATGAACGGGGAAGACGAGAGTCGAAGATAGGCCACTCGAGACCACCGAGAGGTGGTGCCACCGATGGACTCAGTCATTCCCAGAAGCGTAGGGTTCAGCGACTACGTAACTTGGAGGAAGCCGAGGCGCAGTACCTGTACACGTTGAGGAAAGCGCGGCCCGATCTGGCCGTGAAAATTCAGCAAACGTTGGAGACGGAGACGCGGCCACAGAAGAAAGAATGGCGCCCCAAGCAGACAAAAGCCGATGCAAAGGCATCGGCTGATACAAACATGGTGTTCATACTGCCATCGGAGTTTTGTGCTCCAAGAACTGAAGAAGTGTCGGTAGCACAGTTTGACTGCGGTCCACGGCCGGTTATCTTTGAGAAGGCACGAGAGAAGAGCTACAGGCATTTGAAGGCCCTGTACCTGAGAGGTTATATCAATGGGCAGCCTATCAGCAAGATGTTGGTTGACACGGGAGCGGCAGTCAATATAATGCCATACTCCATGCTACGGCATTTGGGACGCTCTAACG
The DNA here is from genome assembly GCF_022539505.1 of Lolium rigidum. Taxonomy (NCBI): domain Eukaryota; kingdom Viridiplantae; phylum Streptophyta; class Magnoliopsida; order Poales; family Poaceae; genus Lolium; species Lolium rigidum. The sequence continues at coordinate 252,278,717 of NC_061512.1, forward strand.
AAGATCTGATCAAGACCAACGTCACACTAAGCGATTTCAACGGCCAAGCATCGAAGCACAAGGCGTTACGAACGTAGATCTAACCGTGGGCCGAAAAACTATCCCTACGTCATTCTTCATCGTCGACAGCAAAAGCACCTACGCTGTCCTGCTAGGGAGGGATTGGATTCACGCCAACTGCTGCATTCCATCCACGATGCACCAATGCCTGATACAGTGGGATGGAGATGAAGCGGAGGTCGTTCATGCAGATGACTCGATCGAGATCTCACTAGTTGGCATGAATATTTGGGATGCGGACGACCAAGAGCCGATCTACGGAGTCGGTTTGGACGAGCTGTGAGCGCATCGAAGCTTCAAAAAACGGGGTGAGGCTGGTCTTATCCACCGGCACGACGAGTAGCAAGACCAAAATCAATGGACGTACGTGGCAAGGCCGATCCTCGCGATCGGCCCCAAAAATAAAAAGCAATGATCTCACCTCAAGCATGTCACGTAGTCGTCGTAGGAGACTCCTCCGTAGTAGAGCACCAATAAGTTGTAAACCCTCATTGAGCAATGCAATGAAAAAGGGGGCCGATTCCAGCAATCGGCCCAAATTATCCTCACCATATGTTTTGCATGTGTTCAGCATCGATTTAGCAGGCGACGGAAAGCTAGGATATGGGTGTACATCGGCTGATGAGCTAGAGGAGATTGACATTGGTCCTGTGGATAAGCCACGACCAACATTTATCAGCAAAAAGTTAGATCCGCATCTGAGGGGCCTGATGATAGCTTTGTTGAAAGAGTACCCAGATTGCTTTGCACTGGGATTACACAGAGATGCTCGGGTTAGACAGGAGCATCATTGAGCATCGGCTCCCTCTCAAGAAAGGATTTCGGCCGTTCCAGCAGCGAGCACGACAGATGAAGGCCGAAATTTTAGAAGAAGTCAAGAAAGAGATCGAGAAAATGTTGAACGCCGGGTTCATCAGGCCATGCAGGTATGCTGAGTGGATTTCTAACATCGTACCTATGGAGAAAAAGGACGGCCGATGGCGCGTCGCCATAGATTTTCAGGATCTCAATAGAGCCACTCCAAAGGATGAGTACCCAATGCCGGTGGCAGAGACATTGATCAATGCAGCTGCTGGTCATAAGGTTTTAAGTTTCATGGATGGCAATGCCGGCTACAACCAAATTTTCATGGCTCCAGAAGATATACACAAGACTGCATTCGGAGTACCGGGTTCGGTGGGCTTGTTTGAATATGTAGTCATGACATTTGGGCTAAAAAATGCCGGCGCATAGTACCAAAGAGCCATGAATTACATCTTTCATGATCTGATCGGCAAATTGGTGGAGATTTACATTGATGACGTGGTAGTCAAGTCTGTTTCAGTGGAAGGACACTTGGAGGATTTGTGACACGTCCTGGACCGAACTAGAAAGTTCGGACTAAGAATGAATCCAAAGAAGTGTGCTTTTGGTGTAACGGCCGGTCAATTCTTGGGATTCTTGGTTCATGAACGCGGAATTGAGATCGGCCTAAAAAGCCAAGAGGCAGTACGAACAATGAAGCCACCTACCACAAAGAAGGAACTCCAGTGTCTCATCGGCAAAATCAACTTCGTCAGAAGGTTCATCTCCAATCTGTCAGGGCGAATCGAGCCGTTCATGGGATTGGTCAAAATTAAATCTGATGAGGAGTTTCGTTGGGGGGCAGAGCAATAGCAAGCTTTTGACGAGATTAAGGAGTATCTAACGAAGCCACCTGTGTTGGTTCCGCCCCAGCAAGACAGGCCATTCTACATTTACTTGTCAGTAGCTGACACCTCCATCGCCTCAGTGGTGGTGCAAGTTTATGATGGTCTGGAGAGAGTTGTTTTCTACCTCAGCAGAAGGATGTTGGATGCAGAAACGAGGTACCTTGAGATCGAGAAGTTGTGCCTCTGTTTGTTTTTCACCTGCACCAAGCTTCAGCACATCTTGCTGTCAGCGGAAATTGTCGTCATATGCAAATCAGATGTCATCAAGCATATGCTGTCGGCTCCTGTGTTGAAAGGCCGACTCGGTAAGTGGATGTTTGCATTATCGGAATTCGATATCCGGTATCAGCCTGCGAAAGCAGTCAAGGGACAGGCGTTGGCCGATCTTATTGCTGAACGAATAAACACTGATATAGCAGCACTGTCTGTGCGTGCATGGGCCATGTTCTTCGATGGATCGGTTTGTGAGGATGGTTGCGGCATCGGCGTTCTACTCGTGTCGCCTCGGGGGGCAACATATTCCTTCTCCATCAGGCTACATACCCCTTGCACCAACAATGTCGCTGAGTATGAAGCAATCTGCAAGGGAATGGAGTTGCTATTGGAAGCCGGGGCAGAGGCAGTGGAACTTTTTGGAGACTCCAAATTGGTGATTTCCTAACTCACGGAGGAGTACAAATGTGAGAGCGAGTCGCTCTTCCCATTATGGATGCAATGCCGTGAGCTGATGGCACAGTTCAGGTACATAAACTTCAATTGGATCCCAAGGTCGCAGAGTACCGAGGCAAACGATCTCGCACAGATGGCGTCAGGATACAAGGACGTAGCGGGTGATGCCGATGTTCAGGTACAGTTCATGGAACCAGATGACTGGAGAGCCGATATTTTCAATTACTTGAAAGATTCGGCTCGGGGGCACCTAAACGGATAAGATACAAGGCCATGAAGTATGTCCTGATTGGGGATGACATGTTCTACAGGACTTTGGAAGGGTTACTTCTCAAATGTTTGGGACCAGCCGAGTCCAATCGGCTCTTACATGAGGTACACGAAGGTGCCTGTGGAACTCACCAATCGGCTCATAAGATGAAATGGTTGATCAGGCGATCGGGGTTTTATTGGCCCACCATGCTTGAAGATTGTTTTAAGTACTATAAAGGGTGTCAAGCATGTCAGAAGTTCGGGAGCATTCAGATGGTACCCGCATCAGCAATGAACCCCATCATCAAGCCTTGGCCATTTCGAGGTTGGGGCATGGATATGATCGGCAAAATCAATCCTCCATCGAGCAAAGGCCATGTGTGGGTTCTGGCCATTACAGATTATTTCACTAAATGGGTGGAGGCCGTCCCTATGAAATCAGTGGCATCGACAGATGTGATCAATTTCGTGAAAGAACATGTCATTCATAGATTCGGGATTCCCCAGACTATCACGACCGATGGAGGTTCGGTCTTCATCTCTTGCGAGTTTAGAGAGTTCTGCGAGGACATGGGAATTAAGCTGATCCGATCGTCTCCATACTATGCTCAAGCAAACGGGCAAGCTGAAGCGTCCAACAAGAGTCTTATCAAGCTGATCAAGAGGAAAATCGATGAGTACCCTAGACGTTGGCACGAGGTTTTGTCAGAGGCTTTGTGGGCTTATCGCATGTCATGTCATGGAGCGATAAAAACCTCGCCATACCATCTGGTCTATGGACAAGAAGCCGTGTTGCCCTGGGAAATCACGGCTGGGTTGAGACGGATTATGTTTCAGAATGACTTAACTACTGAAGAATATGCAGCCCTGATGAGTGACAGCATTGAGGATGTAACGGAACTCAGACTATGGTCGCTTGAGAAAATTAAGAGAACACAGCCAAGGTAGCTCGCGTGTATAATAAGAAGGTGAGACCAAAGGAGTTCCACGTTGGTGATCTGGTATGGGAAGTTGTGTTGCCGTTGGGGACTAAGGATAAAGTGTATGGTAAATGGTCTCCAAATTGGCACGGGCCGTACAGAGTCGACCAAGTTTTGAAGGGTAACGCATACATGCTCGAGGAGCTGAGCGGTGAGAAGTTCCCAGTGGCTGTCAATGGCCAGCATCTCAAGAAGTATTTCCCAAGTATGTGGGATGATGTGCAGTAAAATATGGGGGCCGATGTATGAAATCGGCCGGTACAAATTTTTTTTTTTCGCAAAGTACAGCCGATGCACAGACATCGACTTTAGAATAAAAAAGCCGATGCGCAGCCATCGACTCTAGAGGTTACCGTTTGAATTTGGGGAAAGTCTGCTTGGACCTGTCAAATTAGGTGACTGAATTTGGCCTTATTGGCGTTGCTTTTGGTGAAAGACCGATGCGTTGCTATCGGTTCATGGTGCGTGGATTTACTTTGACAATCAGAAGAGTCAAATTGGAAAAATTGGAGAAATGAAATTGGGAAACATTCTTCATTGATAGGAGGATTTTTTACAAAGTAAGAGCCGATTGCTCTCAAAAGGATGATCTACTGCCTAATGCACTACTTCTAGCCCTACTAGTCCCTAATCTACGGGCCGTCGCTGCCCTCGTCGTCGCCGTCTGCGCCGCTGTCGGCGCTACTGCCGGCGACGTCCTCGTCGCTGCTGCTGAAACCCTTGGCAGGGGCTTCGTCTTCTTCATCTTCATCGTCGTCGTCGTCGTCTTCCGACCCGGCGCGGAAGCGTTTCCCCGGTGGGTACTCGTCGGAGGAGGTGTCCTCCTCCGCCTCCTCGTCTTCCTTATCGGAGGAGAGGCCCGCATCCCAAGAGAAGGCGTTGTCGTCGCTTGCCTCCTCCAAGGCCCCGTCCACGAGGAATTGGAGGTCGTCTTCCCCGTCGGTCAAGGAATCATCGTCCTCGGACTCGACGGAGAAGTCCCAATCCCTCTCATCCCACCACTCCGGGGCGCGGGCCTCGTACGCCCTTATCGGGTCATACTCTGGCATCGGCTCGCTGGAGGAGGAGGACTGGAAAGAGAGACCGGAAGAGGAAGAGGAGGAGGAGTCCATGGTGGAAGAAGGGTTTTCGAGTGCTACAGAGGAACAGAGGATGAGGAGGCGATGAGGGAGCAAACTGCTCAGATGAGTTTAAATAAAGGGGATCTAGTGAAAGACGATTCAATGCTGTGGCAGTTTCGAGGATGCGGTGCCAAAACTGTCAAATCGTGCAGTGCAGGGAAGTTGAGAAGACAAGGCATCATGATGAAAAAGCACTGTAGCGGTTCTGCTCTGCAACGCATGACCCGATGAAGGAAAAACAGAGTGGTTTTGGAATTATTATTGCCAAAACCAGGGGGGCATGTGTTATCACCAGATTTTGGCCAAATCAGGAGATGGGCCGTAATTGAGATGGGCTTGGAGGATATGCGCATGAAGTGTCTCTAAATCGGCCTTGTACGAGAGTTTGGGGTAGATTGCCCGTGTATCTGTATATTATGGTAGATTTCGTTAGAATTAAGAGATAGAGTTTAACTCGTACACGGTTAGGTTTATTCCCGAATTAGAAAGTCCACGGACTATAAATATGTACCTAGGGTTATTGAGAAAGGAGGACGATCATGTTCACAACAAACACAATCTAGGCGCATCGCCACCCCTTGTTTCGAGGGTTTCTTCCGGGTAAGCATCATGCTGCCTAGATCGCATCTTGCGATCTAGGCAGTATAGGTTTATTCGTTATCTGGTGTTGCTCGTACTGAAGCCTTGTTGATGGCGAGTAACACTACTTATCGTAGATGTTTTGGGGCTTGCATCGATGTTTTTCTGATATATTTGCTTAGCTATGCCGTCCCTCAATATCTAGCTGCCTTTACACCTATCTTAGGTGTAAGGGCAGCATCTTGCTTTGTCTTTATTTAGTAGATTCGATCTGTTATAGTTGTTCCTTGTTCTTCAAGGATTAGTTTGATATCCGTATGGTTAGGCCTTGCAAACGGGTTGAACGATCCAGTAGTGCGTAAGGTATGGTTTGCCGATCCTAGAAGGGATGTTCCGGGAATCGACTCCATGTTGGTTTTTAGGCCTCTTTTAGGGTTAGTTTTCTGTTATCTTACGTATCTGCCAGGCTCAACTACGTGTAGGATGTTCCGGTTATGCGGTGAAAACCCTAAACTGTCGTAGATTGATTTAACTTAGTATTGATGAAGCAGGATACCCATGTTATTGCAAGATCCAATATGAACCATGGGTCAATCGGCTCTTTGAGCCGATTAGCAGGGTAACCTGAGAGCCGATCGAGGCTCATTTAATGTTTACGTGTCTACCATGCAGAAACTAATCGAAGCGATCCAACACCTTCCCGACCGGGTATAGGTCGGTGGCACGCCCTTGCGACCGTCAGGACGTGTGCCAGAGCATTGCGGGCCGTCGCCCGAGGGACCAGGGCCCACCAGCAGTCCTGGGAGCCTCCCGGCTCTTCATGTTGCTCGTCGCTGCTCGTCGGTGGGTTTTGGCAGGCAACAAAATGTAATTAAATCCTCACCTTTCTTGAACAGATGTTTCAGGAATGCCACACAGTCTTTCTGGTAGTGGCCCTTTGACGAGGCGGTTCCTCGGTAATGCCCACCATGAGGGGCTTGGGTTTTAGAGAAAGGTGACGACGGAAGTTCCGGGAGCGATGCGGTACACGACGTACCCAGGTTCACATCCCCGCGGTGGAGGATCGCTACGTCCTGCTAGCAATCCACTATATAAATATATGTGTACAGGGGCCGCCATAGGCGGAGTTGTTGGATCTACTCTAGTTCTAATCTGCGGGTTGCGATGTCTAGGCGTGTCGCCTCTATGATCTATGTTTCTGAATATATGTGTCCCTAAGGGGTGCCCCTGCCTGGCTTTATATATCAGCCAAGCTAGGATTTACAAGAGTCCTAGTAGGATTCGTATTGGAGTCTTCTTTCCTTGTTGTCCAAGTTGATATTCCTTGCGGGCCCAACTCGTCGAGTCCTTGTGCTAGTCTAGCTTCATAATTTGCACCGGGTATGGTAATGTCGATTACCCGAAGGGTTATGCCCACGTTAGTAGCCCCCGAGTGTCTGGCCAAAGTGAAGCTTCGGGCAGGGACTAAAGTTGTCTTCGCCGAATGTCTTGATCATCTGTTGAATCTTGTGCTTGATGTAGAGTCGAGGTTGCTTTCTGTCGGGTGCGCGAAGCGCTCCCGATGGGAGTAGCCCCGAGTCTATGGGCGGGTGCTTGCAGCCACGCATAGACTCAAGTTGTACTACTCGAAGATCTTGATTGTTGATGCCAACGTCTTCAACTTTATTCTTCTTTATTGGCGAGGTTGCCATATTTTTCTCGGGTGCGCGACCAGCGCTCCCGATGGGAGTAGCCCCCGAGCCTGTAAATAAATATGAAATAGTTATGTACAGGGTGTAAAAATACTGAGTCAAATACCGTACATTTCTTCGAGTTCCGAGAACATGATGCTGATGACTCTGATGATATCATAGATAGAGTAATTGATGATTTGGAAGATATCCCAGAGGGGCCGATAATTTGGATGATATTCCGGAGGAGCCAATGATTTGGATGATGGCCCAGAGGAGCCGATGATTGGGGTGATATCTCAGAGGAGCCGATGATTTGGATGATATCCAAGAGGAGCCGATGATTTGGATGATGGCCCAGAGGAGCCGATGATTTGGATGATGGACCAGAGGAGCCGATGATTTGGATGATGGCCCAGAGGAGCCGATGATTGGGGTGATATCCCAGAGGAGCCGATAATTTTATCGGGTGCGCGTCCAGCGCTCCCGATGGAAGTAGCCACCGAGTCTGGGCACTGATGCTTGCAACCGTGAGTAGACTCAAGTCGAGCAACCCGATGTTTATAGTTTTCTTCAGGTGTCGTTGACTGATACGTCCAAAACGTATCTACTTTCTCGAACACTTTTGCTATTGTTTTGCCTCTAATTTGTGTATTTTGGATACAACTAACACGGACTAACGCTGTTTTCAGCAGAATTGCCCTGGTGTCTTATTTTTGTGCAGAAAATCAACTTTCAGGAAAATCCCCGGAAATAATTGCAATGGGCCTATTTTTACAGATGACCCACGGAGCCAAAAGACGTGACGGAGGGGTGCCACGAGGCGCGCACACCACGTGGCGGTGCGGTGGGCCCATGGCCGCGCCGCCACATGGGGATGCCACCTCGGCCAGCCCCCGGCGCTCCCCCATGGACTACTTAAAGCCCTTGACCTAAAAACGCACGGGGGGTTCGACCAATTTTCCAGAAGACATCCAGAACTCCGCCGCCATCGAAAACCCTATTTCGGGATCAGAAACTCCGTTCTGGCACCCTGCCGGGACGAGAAATTGGAGGAGATCATCGCCATCATCGCCACCGACGCCTCTCCATCGACCATCCATGTTTCCCCCATCCATGTGTGAGTAAATCCCCGCTGTAGGCTGAAGGGGATGGTAGAGATTGGATGAGATTGTTCATGTAATAGCCATAAGATTGTTAGGGCATGGTTCCTAGTATCCGTTGTTGGTACTTTTATGATACTGTTGCGACTTGTTATGCTTAATGCTTGTCACTTAGGGCCCGAGTGCCATGATTTCAGATCTGAACATGTTATTGATTCATGATGATATTCATTGTTTTATGATCTTACCTGCAAGTTGTATACACATATTGCTTTCCGGAACCCGAGGCCCCAAAGTGACAGAAATTGGGACAACCGGAGGGGAAGGCTGTGATATGAGGATCACATGTGTTCACGGAGTGTTAATGCTTTGCTCCGGTACTCTATTAAAAGGAGTACCTTAATTACTAGTAGTTTCCCTAGAGACCCGGCTGCCACCGGCTGGTAGGACAAAAGATGTTGTGCAAGTTTCTCATTGTGAGCACGTACGACTATATACGGAACACATGCCTATGGTTATTTAGTACTTGGATAATGTTTTATTATTATCTGCAAATGCCTAGTCTTGATTATTACATGAGTTATCTTATCCATGCAGCGCCCGTTCATCCATCCCTATGCCTACAGTATTTTAATCCTGCTGTTTACTATAATCACTACTGCTGTCTTTATTACACTGCTGCCTATATTTCACTACTGCTACTGCTATAAAACTGTTGCTACTGATAAACTATTGCGAGCAAGTCTGTTTCCAGGTGCAGCTGAATTGACAACTCCGCTGTTAAGGCTTACAAATATTCTTTGTCTCCCCGTGTGTCGAATCAATAAATTGGGTTTTACTTCCCTCGAAGACTGTTGCGATCCCCTATACTTGTGGGTCATCATTGACACATTGTTGTTTATTTCAAGGGGCAATTCTTAATGCACCTTGAGCATCGTTGATGTCATTGTTTGTAATTTTATCCGCAGCAAATTATTTGAGTGATCAGCTCGTGTTGCAGGTCTTGCTAAACCCGTTGTATGTGCAATTTTGCTTTCAACCGATGCATGTCTTGACAGCAGCTCCCGAATAGATCGGTGGCACTAGATCTGTCGATGACTTCGTCACTCTTTGATACTTCTGCAATGTAAAGTATCGAGCGTGGGTCGTTTTCGTATGTGTTTCATGATCCTTGCTATCTCATGGCACTCTTTGAGGCATCTATAGCAAAGGAAAAGAGTAAGGTTCCCGTTGTTTTATGATCCTTGCTATCTATGGCACTCTTTGAGGCATCTATAGCAAAGGAAAAGAGCAAGGTCCCCGTTGTTTCATGATCCTTGCTATCGGCGGCACTCTTTGAGGCATCTATAGCAAAGGAAAAGAGCAAGGTCCCCGTTGTTTGATGATCCTTGCTATCTGCGGCACTCTTTGAGGCATCTATAGCAAAGGAAAAGAGCAAGGTCCCCGTTGTTTCCCATCCATTGCAGCACTCGTATTTTCAGAGGCTTTTAGATGATTTCTTCAGGTATAAAGAGTCTTCAAATCTTGCTTGAATTTCAGCGAACCAGCGCACTGGCGATCTTAAAAGAGTCCCCAAGTAATTCCAGCACACCGGCGCTCCCGATGGGAGTAATAATTCCAGCACACCGGCGCTCCCGATGGGAGTAATAGTGTAAGGAGTCTTCATATTTCTTTGAATTCCAGCGCTCAATAATTCAATGATAATCCAGGCGGCGGGCGCAGCCGAAATAGTTGCGCCACCAAAGATAGTCCATGCGGCGGGCGCAACCGAAATAATTGCGCCATCCAAGATAATTCATGCGGCGGGCGCAGCCGAAATAGTTGCGCCGTCCAAGATAATGTATGCGGCGGGCGCATCCGAAATAATTGCGCCATCCAAGATAATTCATGCGGCGGGCGCAGCCGAAATAATTGCGTCACCAAAGATAATCCATGCGGCCGGCGCAGCCGAAATAATTGCGCCATCCAAGATAATTCTTGCGGCAGGCGCAGCCGAAATAATTGCGCCATCCAAGATAATTCATGCGGCGCCTAGCTGACGTGGCCGATGACGACGACGCGGTTGACATAGCCGATCCGCCGCGGGTGAGCATCCGAATATATCGGGTCCGTAATGTCGGGTCCGCGGCAGGAGAGCCCCCGAGTAAGAAGAGTGCGCGATGGCGGGCGCAGTCGTCCGAGTAGAGTAATCGAAGCTTTTCCATCTGCAGTTATATTGTGGCGTAAAATCCTGCGTGCAAATAATAGTACGAGCCGAATATTTGGCGAAATAAATTCTGCGAACGGTAATTAATTGAAAATATAGCACCTGATAATCTTTGCGTCGGATGATGAGCGGCGCCTGGCCGGCGATCGGGTCGGATTTTATTCAGCTGCATTGCGGTCGCCAAGTCGCTATCGAGTACTCCGTTGTGTCTCTGCGCTGCCAAGGTTCACGAACCGTCGCGTGTCTGTCGCGTGTCTGATGATCGTGGAGGCCAACGAAGATACACCGACCAAGCAGCCGAAAGATTTGGTTGACCATGAGACTACGTTGAGCGATTCGTATTGGGGTCTCGCCGGCGCGTCTCGCGGATGCATGCGCGTAGCCTCCAGCCAAATTTCTTTTTCCCCTAGCTCGCCGGCAGTCTTGATATCCCGTTTTTTGCTGATTTCTTTCCAAAATGTGCTCTATCTTGATTAATCTGCAGCCGACCAGTACGTCGAGTTTCCATTCAGGCAACGCCTCTCGTGAATATCAGCTTCTTTGTTTCCTTGAAATTCAGTCTACATGCAAGCAATCGATTGCCTCTTTTTTTTTCTTTTTCTTCACGTCATTCCGTTATTACCCAATTTGGATGAGCTTCATAGACGGAAAATCCATGCATGATCCTTGTCCTGATCAAGGTGACGATTAACATGTTTGGCCGGCAATCCGTGGCATGCCATCAATCAATCTATTGAGGAGTAGTGGAGCGATTTGTATTGCTCCTATGCCTGTTCCTGCCCTGGGAAGAGACACGTCTACGTACGCCTCGCGAATCACCAGACTGGATCTGTTCGGTTGAAGGTGATGAAGCCTCCGCGCTGACTCGCACGGCCCCACGAGGAGGTTGAAGACGCTAGCGTATACAAATCGGCTGATGAGGAATTTGATGGATCCCGCCCAGATGACAAAATCCGGTCGTCGTTCTTCCCACAGACGACACCAATTGACGAGGCGGTTTCTTGGCAATGTCCACCATGAGAGGCTTGGGTTTTAGAGAAAGGCGACGACGGAAGTTCCGGGAGCGAGGCGGTACACGACGTACCCAGGTTCACGTCCCCGCAGTGGAGGATCGCTACGTCCTGCTAGCAATCCACTATATGAATATATGTGTACAGGGGGCCGCCATAGGCGGAGTTGTTGGATCTAGTCTAGTTCTAATCTGCGGGTTGCGATGTCTAGGCGTGTCGCCTCTATGATCTATGTTTCTGAATATGCGTGTCCCTAAGGGGTGCCCCTGCCTGGCTTTATATATCAGCCAAGCTAGGGTTTACAAGAGTCCTAGTAGGATTCGTATTGGAGTCTTCTTTCCTTGTTGTCCAAGTTGATATTCCTTGCGGGTCCGACTCGTCGAGTCCTTGTGCTGGTCCAGCTTCATAGTTTGCACCGGGTATGGTAATGTCGATTACCCGAAGGGTTATGCCCACGTCACCCTTTTCCTTGAACCACTTGCAAGTGTCCTTGGCCACCTCTTCATGCGGCTGGTGATCTTGAGCCTTTCCATGCTGTAAGGGTATTTTACCCTTATCCATTGTTTTGGTTACAATGACACCGTGCTAGAGTATTTGGCCTAATACATGTTTATAAAGATAATCCCAGGTATTAGCCAAAGAGGCATAAATGGTGTATCAAGGAACAAGAAGGCTAAAGGAGACCCCCACTTCGACTACAATCAAAAGGGTTCTCCGACGGGCCGTCGGTCATAGGTCCGGTTGGACCGGCCCGTGCGCCGGCAGCTTCCGGTTTGCCATCCGGTCGGCCAGGCGCTGGGCCGGGCGCTCGGCGCCAACCGGCTCCTGCGGCTGACGGCAACCGGGCGACGTACTGGAAGACATGAAGAAGTCCCCGGTCAAGGTCCGGTCTACCGCCCGGTTTGGACCGGCGGGTCCGGTCCCTGGCCCGGTCCGACCGGGCTACCGACCGGGCGCCCCCGGCGCCAACCGAGCTCTGCGGCCGGCCGCAGCCGGAGGGATGCTGCGCGTCACTTCGAGGGTCCGGTCATGATCCGGTCTGTCGTCCGGTTTGGACCGGCGGGTCGGTCCCTGGTCCGGTCTGACCGGCCCCTGCGCTGGGCTGTCCGGTCTGTGGTCCGGTTGACCGGGTTTCTCGGGAGAAAGCTGATGTGTCAAGTGAGCAACGGCCATATTACAAGTGACACTATAAGTAGCCCTTCTCCTACCTCTGAATAGTTAGGCATTATACTACAAGCTGTTCTTGAGCTCTCTCTCTCTTACTCCATTGCTAGAAACACCAAAAGCCTCAGATCTCCCTCCTCCTCCACCCAAACTCAAATCCCTCCGGGGAATCATTAGAGGAGGACCCGATCTACCGTTCTACCAAGCCAAATCTTATTCCCCCTTGTATTCATTGAGAAGCTTGCTTCCTAGGGTTCCTTGGAAACCCTAGGTAGGCAAGAGGAGTCCGGAAGCATCCGGGCCGTGGATTTGCTCCGGGCAAGATTGTGAAGGTTTGGAGGCTACCTCAAAGTCTACCACAAGTGAGTGAGCTATTCCTTCGTGGGATAGGCTCCGGAGAATAGGGTGAGCCTTCGTGGCGCGGGGAATCCTTCGTGGGACCTCCACTCCTCCAAGCGTGACGTACCTTGTTGCAAAGCAAGGGAACACGGGAATACATCCTCGTCTCCGCGTGCTATCGGTTATCTCTAACCGAACTCCTTACTTGTGATTTAACGCACTGTGAGAGCCATCGTGCTCGAGTTAGTTGTATCCTCATATAGGTTGCTTCACCTAGTTTGCATTAGGCTCATCTTTATATTCCGCAAAGCCTAATATTGCAAAGAAAGAATTAAAACTTGTAGAAACCTATTCACCCCCTCTAGGTTTACCATCTCTATACTTTCAATTGGTATCAAAGCCTGGACTCTTATTAAGGGCTTCACCGCCTTAAGAGTGAGATGGATAAACTCTTCGAGGGTCTAGATGATGACTCTAACCTTTCGGTTAAAGAGATGAAATCTAGATTCTTGGCATATGAGGCCGAGAAGAAGAAAAAGGAGGATGAGTTACAAAACCAAATGACAGAAATGTCTGCCATGCTTAAGAACCTAACTGCGGGTGGAACTCCTAGTGGGGCTTCGGCCTCTAAGGAAACCTACCATGATGTTAACCATGACTATCCCAAAAACACTTCACCCATGCCTCATATAAACCATAGTGGGACCGTTCCCCATTATGATGGAACTCACTTTCCACATTGGAAATCTGCTATGGAATCTCATATTCGCAGCTGCAGTGTGGAGCTATGGGAGCTCATTGTTCATGGACATCGGGAGCCACAAGATCCTACTCGGTTGACCTCCACTGAGTTCTACAACCGTCAACTCAATGCATCCGCACGTGACAAGATTAGAAGTGGCATCAACCGCAAGCTTCTTGATCAAGTCGATGACATTGTCTCCGCTAAAGAGTTGTGGGATCGGATCGTAGTACTCCAAGAGGGAACCGATTTGATCCAATCAGCTCTCTATGAGACCGCAAAGCAAGAGGCCCACCAGTTCATGATTCGAGATGGAGAATCCGTATCCGATGCCTATGCTAGGCTTCGTGCTCTAAAAGTAAGGGTCAAGGGACTTGGTGCTGAGAAGTACAATGACGGCTTCGAGATGAACGAAGCCTTCATAAAATCCAAGGTCATTGCTATGATTGCCGTCAAACAAGAAGACACCAACCTTGCACTCAACTTGCAAATCATGACCAAGAGTGCCGATCTCAACTCCGATGATCTAGTCTCCTATGTGGCCGCCAATGAAAGCATGGCCAAAGCCGGAAAGAGGCTCAAGGCAATGAACCGTGTTGATGAAGCCTCACACAACCATGAAGCGTCACACAACCTAGCTCTCAAAGCTAGAGCCGACCATGGAAGCAAAGAAGACTATGAAATTGAAGAAGATGAAGAGATGACTTCAACTAGTGACATTGCTACCGACTTTGCTTTCTTTGCCAAGAAGTACAAGGCAAAGTTCCCAATGCTCCTCAATGACAAGAAGAAGAAGAGAACTTGCTACAATTGTGATGAAGATAACCACTTTGCAAATGAGTGCCCTTATGAGAAAAGGGTAGACAAGCCAAAGTTCATCAAAGGGGTCAAGCCAAGATTGAAGCCGAACCCAATCAACGATCGGTACAAGAAGAACAAGGGAAGAGCTTTTGTTGGGGCCGAGTACTTGTCCGATGAAGAAGAGGAAGATGAGGAGAAGGAGGTCGGAGTGGCCGGTTTAGCTTACTCTAAGCCCGGGTCACTCTTCACATATGACTACTCCAAAGATTACTCCACGGAGAATGATGTTGGCTCTTCCTTCATGGCAAGAACAACTCAAGATGATGACTCCGATGACTCTCCCTCCTCTCCAATCATTGGCTCTTGTCTTATGGCAAGGGAAACCAAGGTAATGGAACCTCCACCTTCCCTATCTAGTGTTCTTGATGATGAAAACGAAGATCTAGAAGAATTAATAGTGCTTAAGGAACTCTATGATGTTAGATGCACCCTTCGTGGTGAAGCTCTTGTCAAGTTTGATTTCTTGATGGACTCACTCAAAGAAAAGGATGAGTCCATTGAGGAATTAGAATATCAATTGAATGAGAAGGAACGGAGATTCAATCTCCTAAGACAAGAGCTAAAAACCGAAAGGTGCATATCTCAAGGCCTTAAGCAACAAATTGAAACTTATGAACTTGATAAAGTTAAGGACCTAGAAACTATTGATAGGGCTCAATTATTGACCCAAGAGCTCAATGCCTCAAAGGAGGAACTTGAAGTTGCTCATGCTTCTCTCACTAGGGATCTTGACCACCTTGAAAGAGCTAACAAGCTTGTCAAGGATGAGCTCAAGAAACTTGGAGAGAACCATGATCTACTTCAAGAATCCTACAAAAGGGCTCTTGGATCAATGAAGGATCCCATTGATGTTGAAAAGCTTGCTTGTTCCTCCATTTCCTTTACTAGTGAGCATGCTAAACTTGTTGAGGAACATATTCGTTTACAAGAGGAACTTTCTTTGCATGTTGAGACCAATGCGTATCTTGAGTCCTTGGTGACCAAATATGGTCTTGACTATCATCCTAATGAATCTTCTTGTGAGCAAGCATCTATTCTTGAGGAAAATGTTAGGCTAACAAAGGAACTTGCAAAGTTCACCACCGCCAAGAACAAGATGGGATTGGATGACCTCTTGAGTAAGCAAAGGTCAAACAATCAAAAGTATGGACTTGGATATACTCCCAAGTCCCACAAGAAGAACAACTACAAGAAGGAGAAACCCGCTCAAGATAAGAACAAGAAGGTCACTAACAATGGCAAAGCCTCAAAGGGCAAAGCCACTAGTGGTGACCGCACGGGGCCAAACGATCACTATGCATTATTTGTTGATTATTATGGTGATGTCTATGCTAACTATGTTGGCCCTCCTAATGGCTATGCTTATAGAGAGTACTCAATTTGGGTACCAAAAGATATTGTTGCCATTGCAAAGGAACCCATTAATCGATGGGTTCCTAAATCCTCTACTTGATTTTGTAGGGGTATTCCTCCAGGTGGTCCAAAATGGGTGTTTGATAGTGGATGCACCAATCATATGACCGGAGGAAAAGGTGTGCTTGATCAATTCATTGAAGATATCAACAAGAAGTCAAGCATTACTTTTGGTGACAACTCAAAGGGAAAGGTACTTGGGTATGGCAAGGTAGCAATCTCTAAGGACTTGTGCCTTGAGACGGTTATGCTTGTTGAACACCTTGGCTATAACTTACTTTCTATATATCATCTTGCCGATGCCGGTTACAATTCATATTTCACTAAATATTATGTGCAAGTCTTTAGGAGTGACAATCTCAAATTGGTCCTTGTTGGATATGTGGAGAACAACCTTTACGTGGTTGACCTCTCGAAAGAGAGCCCATCCTTCTCCACATGTCTAATGGCGGCCAAGCATGACGAAGGATGGTTGTGGCATCGCCGCCTTGGTCATGTTAACATGAGGAATCTTAAACAACTCCTAAAGGGTGAGCATATTGTGGGACTAACCGGCGTTTCTTTTGAGAAAGATCGTGTTTGTAGTGCATGTGTAGCCGGAAAGCAACTCAAGAAGAAGCATCCCATCAAGAGTATTGTTACCACATCTAGGCCTTTGGAGCTCCTTCATTTGGACCTCTTTGGGCCATCACATTATGATACTCTTGGTGGGAGCAAGTATGGACTTGTCATTGTTGATGACTACTCAAGATACTCTTGGGTCTTTCTCCTTAAGTCTAAGGACGAGACCCATAGAGAGTTCATCACCTTCGCCAAGAAAGCTCAACGTATGTATGAATCCGAGATCAAGGCAATTAGGACCGACAATGGCACCGAGTTCAAGAACTACACTATGCAAGAGTTTGTGGATGATGAGGGCATCAAGCATGAGTTTTCGGCGCCATACACCCCTCAACAAAACGGTGTTGTTGAAAGGAAGAATCGAACTATCATTGAGATGGCAAGGACCATGTTGAGTGAATTCAACTCACCCCACAATTTTTGGGGAGAAGCCATCTCTACGGCCGTCCACTACTCCAACCGGCTCTTCCTCCGTCCCCTCCACAACAAAACCCCATACGAGCTCCTTACCGGTAACAAGCCTAATGTCATGTATATTCGTGTCTTTGGATGCAAATGCCTTGTTAAGAACAACAAAGGAAAGCTCGGTAAATTTGAAACTAGAACCATAGAGGGTATATTTGTTGGATATGCGGAGAACTCTCATGCCTATAGATACTACAACCGGTCCTCCGGGACTATTGAAGTATCTTGTGACGTGGTGTTCTTGGAGGATAATGGCTCCCAAGTGGAGCAAGTTGTTCCATGTGTTGCAGGTAATGATGATGATCCATCTAGTGCCATCAAGCATATGGGCATTGGACACATCCGGTCCATGGAGGTTCATAATGATGATCAAGATGATGGAGTAGATGTCTCAAGCACGCCACAAGTGGAGCCTAGCTCAACTCAAGCCGAACCATCAAGTGCAACTCAAGAACCATTCTCTACTCAAGATGAGTCGCAATCCGAAGAACAAGAAGAAGATCCTCATTCCATGGAGCAAGATCATGATGACGATCAAGAAACATCCTCAACTCATGATCAAGCTCAAGTGGTCCCTCATGATCAAGTACTAGCAAGAGATGAATTCATTGATCATGAAGGAACCGTTCGGAAGATCAAGGCCGCTACAAGGGCAAGTGACATGAAAGTGGATCAAGTCCTTGGTAGCATCTCAAGAGGAGTGGTAACTCGTAGACACCATGCATTACTTATCACTTATTGTCAACATCATGCTTTTGTGTCTAGTTTTGAACCACTTAAGGTACATGAAGCCTCGGTCGATCCGGATTGGGTAATTGCCATGCAAGAAGAATTGGAGTGCTTCACTCGTAATGAAGTATGGTCTCTAGTTGAGAGACCCAAGGATCATCGCATCAATGTCATTGGGACCAAATGGGTATTCAAGAACAAGCAAGATGAGAATGGCATTGTTATACGAAACAAAGCAAGGTTAGTGGCGCAAGGGTTTGCCCAAATAGAAGGTATGGATTTTGAGGATACCTTTGCGCCGGTAGCCCGTCTTGAAGCTATTCGTCTTTTGCTTGCATTTGCATCTTTCCACAATTTCAAATTATATCAAATGGATGTGAAAAGTGCATTTTTGAATGGTCCCCTAAAAGAAACCGCATATGTGGCTCAACCCCCGGGTTTCGAAGACCCATGCCGACCCAACCACGTGTATTTACTCCATAAGGCACTCTACGGTCTCAAGCAAGCTCCACGTGCTTGGTATGAGTTCCTTAGGGATTTCTTACTACATGATGGGTTTTGCATGGGTACGGTCGATTCCACCCTTTTCACCAAGCGGGTTAAAGGGGGTGGCCTCTTTATATGTCAAATATATGTTGATGATATTATCTTTGGTGGAACTAACCCCAATCATAACAAAGCTTTTGAGCTATTGATGACTAGGAAATTTGAGATGTCCATGATGGGAGAGTTGAAGTTCTTTCTAGGCTTCCAAGTGAGGCAACTTGCAAAAGGCACCTTCATCTCTCAAGAAAAGTATGTGAAGGACATGCTCAAGAAATTCAACATGACCAATGCGAGTCCAATGAAGACACCCATGCGCGTAAAGGGGCAACTTGGTTCATGTGACGGTGAGAAGGATGTGGACATAAAGGTATACCGCTCCATGATAGGATCCTTGCTCTACCTTTGTGCCTCTAGGCCGGATATCATGCTAAGTGTAGGGATGTGTGCTCGTTTTCAATCCGCTCCCAAGGAGAGCCATTTAGTGGCGGTGAAACGGATACTAAGATACCTTGTTCTCACTCCTACTCTCGGGCTATGGTATCCAAAGGGGTCAACCTTTGAACTCATTGGCTATTCGGATTCCGATTGGGCCGGTGATAAGGTTGATCGGAAGTCTACCTCCGGGGCTTGCCAATTTATTGGCCGGTCATTGGTGAGTTGGTCATCTAAGAAACAAAACTCCACCGCCCTATCCACCGCCGAAGCCGAATACATATCCGCGGTATCTTGTTGCACTCAATTGTTATGGATGAAGCAAACCTTGAAAGACTATGGTGTGTCTCTTGGTACGGTGCCTCTTCTTTGTGACAATGAAAGTGCAATAAAGATCGCCAATAACCCGGTTCAACATTGTCGCACCAAACATATTGACATTCGCCATCACTTCCTACGTGATCATGTTGCCAATAAGGATATTGATCTCACTCATGTGGGAACAACCTACCAATTGGCGGATATTTTCACTAAGCCTTTGGATGAAGCCCGCTTTGTTAACTTGAGAGGAGAACTTGGTATTCTTGATCCTAAAAATTGGATTGATTAACTTCTTGCACTATATTCTTGCATTTATCTTGCTATCTAGCTTAGAGGCATAGCACATATAGGGATAGTCATCTTACCATGTCTTGGTATGATGCATACCTATGTGTGCAACATAAATAGACCCAATGTCATTATGTGGACCCAAGCATGTCTCTTCGCGGTCACATGACATTTGCGCTTTCACATAGGGGGAGTAATCCCCCGCCCCTCATTGAGCCTTCATTACAAATTGATTTGACTATATAAGGCCCAATGATTTTAGTGCGAGCATCATTTCCAAAAATAAAAAAAAATGACTTATGATTCTTGATATACACTTCGAATCATGCCCATTGTTGCTATTCTCATCTTGTTTGGATTTTCTCTCCAATGGGTATGCCTAGAGAACTTTGTGTTTCCAACCCCATGTCTATGCTCATCTCATCATCATCTATCTATCTATATGTACATGTCATCATTTGAGCTCTCACACACATTTACACAAAGAATAGGGGCAAAACGAGGCAAAATGACACATTTTTGGGCGAATTGTCTCTGGCCGGTCACTGGCCCGGTCGGACCGGCCTTTGCGCCGGGTCGTCCGGCGTCTGGCCCGGTCGACCGGGTGCCCGACCGGCCGTACGGGCTGTTATGTCTTGGAGAGGATACCCCTTGGGGATCTTCTTCCTCATTATCCCCCATCTCCCAAACCTCCATGGCCGCCGTCCCCATCTCCTCCCACATGCTCTAGGGTCTTCCCACCACAAGCAACCCCTCAAACTTCACCAAATCATAGATCGGGCCCCTTGGAGCAACTCCACCAAAGGATTTGGTCCCTCTCAACCTACTTTGGGAAATCTTGGAGTTCTTGGGTTTCAAGACCTACCTCATGTTCTTCTTGCTCTCTTGATCAAGGAGGACCATGTCTTCGGGTAATGTGGTCTATCTTCCTCCCTATCCTCTAGTTCCTCTCACACCTTGCAAATTTTGGACAAATTTTGGAAACTTTTAGGGTTAGGGTTAGGGTTAGGGTTTGTAAGTCCTCCTGCCTTTAGAGTGTCTCACAACACAATGCTATAGTCTATGTTCAAGTTTATGAGTTTTTGCATGATTTTGTGGTAGAATATCTGGGCAACATCTCACAATTCGACAGACCCGGTCATCCGCCCGGTCGACCGGCCTCTCAACCGGCCGGCCCGGCGTGCCGCCCGGTCAACCGGATTGGCAACCGGCTCGTCCGGTCTGCCGTCCGGTTGGACCGGCCTGTGCGCCGGATCGCCCAGTTCTTCGCATGACCTCATCAAAACACTTGAATATATGCTATGCTTTTTGGCTTCCCTACTTACTGATGACATGTACACTTACCCCACTGCTATCCTCGCTTTATTTTCTCAATCACAGATAGTTGGAGTGGTGAAGACCGTGGCACTGTTGCCAAGCGAGGAAGGCCCACGGTGCATCCACCACGCCGTTCTAGTGGCCGCATGCCTCCTAAAGCACCTCAGACTATCGGCACACTGCCCGGCTCGGTGGGGAAGAAGCAAGAGTGGTAAGAGGAAGGACAAGCATGTCCCCCAAGAGGGTGATGAGATAGTGCCAGCCTTTAATGTGGGAACAGCACATCGTGGTGATTGGCAAAGTGTGAGGATGGAGAACCCATATCACTTTGAGCAACGGACTTACACTGGTGGGGACAAGTTCTTCTGGACCAAGACTCAAGCACAACTTTGGGAAGATTTCTATAACACTAGAGAATGTATGAAGAATGGTGCTGTGGTGATGCCCAAGGTCATCAACCCCGACGAGCTTAACTTGTATGCAGCCACAAAGTACCGCTTTGTGGTTGATACCTTGCAGGGTTTGGGTCTATATGAGCTTGTGTGCCTGAAGCCCGATGATGCCCAAAAGGAAAGCATCTATTGTCCACTTCTAGTCCGTCAGTTCCACTGCACCGTCTTCTTCCATGATGATGAGGATCGCACTATGACTTGGATGACTGGCAAGGAGAAGTACTCATGCACCTACTCTCAGTTTTCTGCAGCCATGGGCTTTGGTGGTGGCCTTGCTCAAGGGTTCAAGATTCATTCTCGACCTAAGCTTGCTAAAGGTGACATCTCCTTTTGCTATCCCTCGAACCCTACAGCTGGGCCTCCCACTATCTCAGGGATGTACTACTCTTACTATGTCCTTGCCAAGATGTTCCGTGAGAATCTCATCAGCAAGTCAGGCGACACCAGTGAAGTCAGGAACTACCACTTGAATCTGATGTACTACTGCCATCCTGACAGGATAAGGAAGATTGATGGCTGTGATTTCATTCACTGTGAACTGAAGCGTTCAGTTTTGGGCCGCATGACTCCCAACTATGCTCAGTATGTTCAGCGGCTCATCAACTATATAGTTCCTCCTCCTCTCAACACGCTAGAGGAACGGATCATCATGGATACATTCAAGTTCCCTCTTCAGGACACACGTCCAGAAATCCCCTCCATGATGCCTTCTGAGCGCCGTTCCAAGGAACACCATGATCATGATGCTAGTTCCAGCTACTCTCGGCGCCCCAAGCGCGGTGCCGCTCGTTTCCTCTCCAGCTTGTGGCAAATGTGCAAGAACACCAATGATGTTGCCCATCAGAGTCTTGCTTTGAACCAGGAGACAAGGAGGCGACAGAATGAGTTCATGGCTTCAAGAAATGCCTCTGTTCCTCCTTCTGGACCTGAGATGGAGCCTGTGATAGCACCACAGTGGGAGATGCCTCCCCTAACCGATGAGATGATCCAGAACTTCGACTTCTCCATGTATGCTCATGGTGGTCTTCCTCCTAGGACTGCTCGTGCCCCTACTGATGCTGCTGCTGATGACGAGGAAGAGGATGAAGGTGATGAGGATGATGATGCCGAGCGCGCTGGCGAGAGCTCATATTCCACTGGGCATGAGTTCTACTGATGGGTGCGATAGCATGTCTTCTCTTTTCTTCGCCTTTTTGGTGTTCCGATGCCAAAGGGGGAGAAGAGAGTAGAGTCTAGGACCACGGGGTTCTTTGGTTGTCAGAAGCCATGGGTGTTGCTTTATTTGATTCTTATATGGCTTGTGCTTATTTGCTTTAATTTCTCAAGAACCATTTGCTACTTCGAATAATTCGTGTATGGATGACTATTTGTATGCTTAATCACTCTATTAGGATGATCATGCATTATGCCTATATATCTTGATATACTTGTCCATATCATGCTTGTTTCCTAAAGATATTGGGGGAGCTTCTCATACTCCACAAATGGTGCACTTTGTATTCAAACACAATTTCTCCAAGTGCACACATTATGGGGGAGCTGTCGTAATATCTTATATGGAATCAAGATTTAGAGCTTATCATAATATCTATATGTGACTCTAGCTCGGTTTGTCATCGTATACCAAAAAGGGGGAGATTGTAAGGGTATTTTACCCTTATCCATTGTTTTGGTTACAATGACACCGTGCTAGAGTATTTGGCCTAATACATGTTTATAAAGATAATCCCAGGTATTAGCCAAAGAGGCATAAATGGTGTATCAAGGAACAAGAAGGCTAAAGGAGACCCCCCCACTTCGACTACAATCAAAAGGGGTTCTCCAGCAGGCCGCCGGTCATAGGTCCGGTTGGACCGGCCCGTGCGCCGGCAGCTTCCGGTTTGCCATCCGGTCGACCGGGCGCTGGGCCGGGCGCTCCGGCGCCAACCGGCTCCTGCGCTGACGGCAACCGGGCGACGTACTGGAAGACATGAAGACGTCCCCGGTCAAGGTCCGGTCTGCCGCCCGGTTTGGACCGGCGGGTCCGGTCCCTGGCCCGGTCCGACCGGGCTACCGACCGGGCGCCCCCGGCGCCAACCGAGCTCTGCGCTGACTGCAACCGGAGGGAGTACTGCGCGTCACTTCGAGGGTCCGGTCATGATCCGGTCTGTCGTCCGGTTTGGACCGGCAGGTCCGGTCCCTGGTCCGGTCAGACCGGCCCCTGCGCTGGGCTGTCCGGTCTGTGGTCCGGTTGACCGGGTTTCTCGGGAGAAAGCTGATGTGTCAAGTGAGCAACAGCCATATTACAAGTGACACTATAAGTAGCCCTTCTCCTACCTCTGAATAGTTAGGCATTATACTACAAGCTGTTCTTGAGCTCTCTCTCTCTTACTCCATTGCTAGAAACACCAAAAGCCTCAGATCTCCCTCCTCCTCCACCCAAACTCAAATCCCTCCGGGAATCATTAGAGGAGGACCCGATCTACCGTTCTACCAAGCCAAATCTCATTCCCCCTTGTATTCATTGAGAAGCTTGCTTCCTAGGGTTCCTTGGAAACCCTAGGTAGGCAAGAGGAGTCCGAGCATCCGGGCCGTGGATTTGCTCCGGGCAAGATTGTGAAGGTTTGGAGGCTACCTCAAAGTCTACCACAAGTGAGTGAGCTATTCCTTCGTGGGATAGGCTCCGGAGAATAGGGTGAGCCTTCGTGGCGCGGGGAATCCTTCGTGGGACCTCCACTCCTCCAAACGTGACGTACCTTGTTGCAAAGCAAGGGAACACGGGAATACATCCTCGTCTCCGCGTGCTATCGGTTATCTCTAACCGAACTCCTTACTTGTGATTTAACCGCTCGTGAGAGCCTTCGTGCTCGAGTTAGTTGTATCCTCATATAGGTTGCTTCACCTAGTTTGCATTAGGCTCATCTTTATATTCCGCAAAGCCTAATATTGCAAAGAAAGAATTAAAACTTGTAGAAACCTATTCACCCCCCTCTAGGTTTACCATCTCTATACTTTCACATGCGGCTTAGCAGGAGGAGGATTCCACTGAGGTTTCCCTTGTGGCTTGGAACTCTGAAAGTTCCTCTTCTTGGTTGGGCTTAGGTAATTGACAGAATCACCAGATTGCCCTTTGATCCTCTCTTCTTCTTGCACACACATGGCAATCATCTTCTCAATGGCCCACTTTTCTGGCTGTGCATTGTAGTTTACAGCAAATGTCTCAAATTCTTTTGGGAGTGAGGCAAAGATCAGATGGATGAAGAACTGTTCTGGAAGCTCCATCTCCATAGACTTGAGCTTGGAAGACATATGGCTCATCCTCAATATGTGATCCCTTACTCCACCACCAGTGTACTTTGTAGTAACAAGCTTTCTTATGAGAGTGCTAGCATAGGCCTTGGAAGACCCAGTAAACTAACTCTCTACCTTTTTTAGGTACACACTAGCGGTGTCACATTGTGGGATTGCTCCCCTTATAGCCTCCAAAATGGAGCTCTTGATCACCATCAAGCACTTTCTGTTGGACGAATCCCACTTAGCACGATCAAGATCGTACTTCATTATTTTTTGTCCATGGTCAAGAACCCTTTTGTTGAAGTCATCTTCACTTTCTTTGTCACCCCTCACGGGGTCCTTAGGTTCTATGGGACAAGCCTCTATCAGTGCCAGGTCGAGGTCAATCAAAGCAAGCCCCACCTCAATCTTCTCTCGCCATGAGCCATAGTTCCCTCCATTGAGGGGCTCAATAGCCGAGATAAAACTCATAGGATTTCCTGAAACAAATTTTCCATCAAAATGAGTTAATTCAACGTTGGTCAAATTAAAACATGGCACTTCTCAATATTAATTCTACATCACCGTTGGGCAGAAATAGAACCAATAATGATAACTCTGAATCTTGCGGAATACAATTTTATTAACAACGTTGGTCATTAAATAAAATCATCATACTCAAAATTAACTCTCATTTCCTAATTCAATTTTCCCGTTGGTTCCAATTAAATCAGGGAACATTAAAATATGACTTCAACTTAACTAGCACAACGGAAACTTAACTTAATTTTCGAATTTTAACCCACTGGAAAAAATCCCATATCTCACTTTATTCATATTACTAAATTATTTCCAGAAACTAAAAACAGAAAACAATTACTGGAAACAAAAGCAAAACATGCCAAAACAGCCCAGATGGGCTCTGTCTCTGTCTTTCTGTTAAAGAAAAATAGCGCAGTGGGCCGAAATGGGGCCGCGTCGCTAGATGGGCTACGCCTAGCACCGGCCCATGGCCTCACCTTTATGTCCCTTTGGCCCATGGGCAGCTGCCGGCGGCTCCGGACCGTCGGATGCGATCCGACGGCTGTGCGCCGATCTCGGCCACACAAAACTGGCCGGACAGCCCGAAACCCTAGCCCCTTCTCTCATTTCCCCTGCCTCCGTCTCTCACACCAGAAAACAGCGGCGCGAGGCAGACGAGTACGGCGACGGTGGCCGCCGAAACGAGCCGTCGCGCGGGGAGATTGCGGTGCCGTAGCCGGTCCTCTCGCCGGTGCGCGCGTTCCCCTTGCGGGTGAACGCACCGCCGTCGAGCGGACTAGCCGCGGTGCCCTCGCACGACGCCTCTGCGGAGGCGGACGGCCCTTCCCGGAGTTCGTCGGTAGGTGGAGGCCGGCATGGATGCCGCCTCACTTTCTCTGTCCCCTTCTTTCTTTTCTATTTCATGCTGCTACTCGGTTGGAACCGATCTAGGGTTAGGGTTGGTTTACAAACTAAAGCTTTCTGTTTTAATTGATCTTTGATTCTATCCCGGCAAACATCTACCTCAACTAGATGAACAAAAACTAGACATGCTTTGATACCATTGTTAGATTTCTAGGACCTCTAGCTGTTGCATCTAGTGAGTAATTGCATCTAGCCTAACCGGGATGAACACTAGAGGGGAACAACAGGGTGCATACCGTCGGTCTTCGTCGACGAGGAGCTCGCCATGGCGGCGACGGAGGAGTGGCGACGATGTCGGTGGTGCTTCCCGCCGCTATAATGCCTCACCAGATCGGATGGTCTAGGGTTTGGTGTGTCGGTGGGGAGGACAGCAGCGGACGAACCTTGGCGTCCGTGCCCCGACCCCCACCTCTTTTATATGGCGCTGGCGACAGGGGCCCACCAACCATACGAGTTGGGCGCCCCCGATCAGGGCGCGAGACAAGGTCGTGCGACCGTTGGGTCGTACGTGGAGATCAAACTAACAGTACTAACACCACCAAAATAGTAGAAATCTCTTTCAAAAAAAGTAGAAATCTAGCTTCTTCAAATGCGACACCTCCAAAAAAAGGAACAATGCAGTCGCCCGATCATAGATCTTAGATTTTCATCCTGAGGAAAGTTCTCACTTAAAACAATGCTTTCAACAAAGACATTGCCAGACACAGTTAATTAAGGTCAGACCTTGGATTTTCACCCTAAAAGGTAAGACTATGAACTTCTTGTGTGCATTCACTCTGACTAGCATGCCGCTGCTCCAAGCCATGAATCACCAAGCCAATTCCTTATCGCCGCCTAGATTCGAGCCACCATTGCTAGTCCTTAGATCTCGACCTCCATGACATTCCTCATTGCCGCCCAGAACTCGAACCCACCCTGCGAGGGAGAGGGAGTGCCCCGTTGTTGCCCATGCGCCCGGCCTTTGCCAACAGCACCGTCGGGCGGCGGCGAGGAGAGGGAGGGGGTAGGGAGGCTGGCGGCTAGGTTTCTTCTCCCGTCGCCCGTGGGAGCGAGGCGACAAGGAGAGGCCTAAGCGTTTTCCCAGAGCATAAACACATATACCTAATAATAAAGTATGAAGTGTTTCCGTTGTTCGGCAAGAGAGGATGTAACAAGGAGTTAGTCCATAGTATAGAGCCATCTAGACTCATTAGATCCGTTAGTTTTGCCATGTATATATTTTTACTACTCATACCAGTATCATCAATACGTGCGGAAATTCAATTCGGCTCCCGGGTGCGTATGCTCCCTCTACCAAAAAAACATATTTCGAAATGTCAAAAAATTTGGATAAAAAATTCTACATGTACATCTCCATAATGTATGTGCATTCGCTAAGTTTCACGAAAAACCAATATTTTTTGTGGTCTATGTAAAAGGAGAAACTTTATCTTGTGAAAAGCATTATTTTTAGCACTGAATTTTATCTTTTTTACACACGTCACATGATAAGTCGATTTTTTATGAAACGACTTTCTGAGCGCGTAGCACGTGAAGATGTACGTACAAATTTTTTGTTTCAATTTTTTTGAAATTTAAAATGTACATAAGATGTATTTCAAAATATAGGAAGCATACGCACCCATGTTCCAAAACACCACTCCCATGATACTATCAGATTTCCAATCTATCTTCGCTTGTTGTTTTATGTGGAGGCAAGAAGGTGAAGTACACTATTGTTCTGAGTTTGTTTTCTGAAATATTCTTCTACTGCATATCGTCAATTAGTAGCCTGATCTACACCATTGATCTGGTACTAGAATTTTTGTTTCTCCCACGACAAAGTTATTCAAAGGTAGGAGTGCATTCAAGCTTGTATTTTTTTTCGAAATGGGGGTATCTCCCCAGCCTCTGCATCAATCGATGCACACAGCTGTTTTATTTCATCGTTTCAAAATTCAAGATTCATACAACTCATGGATCACACAAGGTGTACATAAAAATTAACCATAGAAAAACAAAAAGGATGTGACTCTTATGCATGTTGTAATCTTCTAGTGAGCTGCCAGCCACCCTGGTTGTAGATATCCCGAGCGACCGTCTCCAGACGGGTACACCCAAAATTCATATGTGCACGGTGAGACTCCGGTAGAAGATAAGACCACTCGTGAATCCAATGTGTAACCATTCGGATAAACTGTAGAAAATGAGAGTTCGTGCTTTTGTTAAAAACAATATCATTACGACAATTCCAAATAGCCCACATCAAAGCACAAATACCCGTACGTATTTGTTCCTTTGATTTTTTCTCCACTCCATTTAGCCAATTTCCAAACATATTTGTAACATTAGCTGGTGGAGGAACATTGAAAGTATATTGAATGGTTATCCAAATAAGCGTTACGAAGGGACAATCAAAAAATAAATGGTTTATTGATTCATTATCATCACAGAAAACACACTTTTTACATCCATTCAAGTTTCTTTTAGCAAGGTTACAAGCTTGTATATATCATGCAGCGAAACAATAATCGTGAATTGAAAGTGCAGTATGTATGTGCTTGTCGTGAACAAATAAGTTAGTACTCATCTCTTTTCGAAAAGAATGAAACGCCCTGGATTTTGCATCGAGCGATGCATGAAACCATATCTATGACAAGTTACAATTTGGTAATTATGCCGCACACGCACATATACATATACTCACTCTACAGGGACCGCTGCCGATTTGATCGGCGTTTTAGTTAGGGAACTGGCAGCAGGAGCATCTGCAGGCTTCTTGCCTTTCTCCCTCAGCTTGGCCGTGGCCTCCTTCATGGCCTCCTTCCTCTTCCTGCTCGCCATGACTTTGGCCTGCACGCCGCTCATGTTGGGGTCCTTCTTCTCCTTCTGCTCCGCCGGCGGCGGTGCCCGCCTCTTGGAAGCCGCCGGCGCGGCATCGACGTGGCCCAGCAGCGTGCCGGCGCCGGCGGCAGCGATCATCACTCCCTGAAAAAACGCCCTGCAAGAAGAGCACATCAAAGGATATTACTGATACGCCTCAGAATTTCACAAGAGAAAAACAGCTGAAAATTAACTGAACCTTCTGGTGTCGCATCTGGCTGGAACGCTGCTGCTGCTCTTCTTCGGAGCAGCATTTGGAGCCGCGCCGACGGCTGCGTGCTGCACGGCGGCGGCGGCGGCGGTGTGGAGGGGCGCCATGGACTGGAGAAGCATTGCTCGCCTCGAGTTGCCGCAGTAATGGTGGTGCGGCGATTCGCATAAGCGTGTCTCAAACTCTCAATGTGCAGATGCAACCATTCGAGGGAGATAGAGGTGGCCCCACGCAGGCGTCACGTCAGCTTCCTATTGGCTGCAGACCAATGACATGGATAAGGTGCCGGAGCATATGCCATCGTTGTACTGTCTTTGTCTTGAGAAGCAACACGTACATACGAACACAAGCAGAAAATAATGACATTCAGTTTTTTTTGGTAGCTAAATAATGACATTCAGCATTAGTACACGGGAGAAGGCCCTCTCCAAAGCCCATACGACGAACTGGGCTGGTACCTGTGAACACTCTGGAACTGGAAATTCTACAGGGCTGTATTGTCCGAGAGACTGGAGCCATGGAAAGTGAGATGGCACAGTGCTCCTTTATTCATGAGGGGAGACTTTCCAACGAAGAGGTACATCCCTAGCAAAACATGCTTTAGGTTTAGATGAGGGTCGCCATTGTGGCTGATTATGCTTCCTTAGTTTATTTCTACTCCCGTAAACATCAACATTCATCAATAAAATTTCCCACCATTTTTTCCCTTCTATAATAACAAATGTCTAGTCTCTTGCTATAAAAAAGTGTCTAGTTTCTTTTTTCTATCCGATCCAATAAAAGGTTGGGCTCCACTATCATCAACATATCAAGGACAACCCTATTAAGTTTAAGGTGACTAACGAAAGCAAAATCAGGATTACAACATCACACGGGTCGATCGCAAATGTGCATAGGTAATTGCAATGACCTCGATTTCCTACCACAAAGGCACAAACGGCCATTCATATGTGCATTGGTTAGACTAGGACGACTCTCTAGCACAACCCTTTGTAGAAACATCGCCTCCATCCTATAAGAAAAACACGAGAATAGATGGCGTACTTGTCTCTTCTTCCGTGCAGAATTAGCAAGTTACTCTTTCAATCCATTACATTTTCACCATGTTAGAGCATCTCCAGCCGTCTCTCCGACGAGGCTCCCGACATCCCTTTTTTTTTTATCCGGATAGCGTTATTCGGCCCAGTCACGCCCCCGGCTCCTCGTTTTCACCCGGAATACGTCCTTAATCCATCCAGAGAGCCTAGGCCATCCCCGTGCCCCGGGAAGCGCCCGGGGACTCCGGACGAAACAAAAACGCGCGAAACATCGAGCGGGCCAGCGATGTCGGTCGCAGAAGGGCTAGTTCCCTCCATTTTTTTGTTTTCCCTCCAAAATGCGTCGCATATCCCCATTTTCTCCGCCGAATGTCGGTCGCAGAAGGGCTAGTTCCCTCCATTTTTTCGTTTTCCCTTCAAAATGCGGTGTCGGTCGCAGAAGGAGATGCTCGCCAACTAGGGCGTCCGGATCGCATTGCTGAAGGCAACCTCTGCGGCGAAGAAGAGGAACACTAACCTGGCATTCCTGGTCGGCGGCAACGACGACAAGATGGACGAGGAGACGAGGGCTTGGTACGACGCCCATCGCCAAGACATCGTCCGGCCTCCGTCGACTTCTTCGCCCCCCTCTTCGACGTCCACTCCCGCCGCTGCGACACCGGCGACCAACGACGCATCGCTACCCGATTCCGCGCCATACGAGGCGCATGAAGGGACCGCCGATGTTCCTATAATTATCTAGTTTCTGTTTCGATCGCCGGAATGTGGCTAATCCAATCGCCAAACTATTGTGCGATGCTTTTGTGTAGCGGGAGGATGATTTTTTTAAACTATCCCCGCTGATGGCGAATACCGGGGTGCGACTGGGGAAACGTTGCCACCCACGCCCTTTTTTCATCCAATCCGGCGTTTGTTAAATCCGGATTTCCGCCTGGGGGGCTCAAACGGCTGGAGATGCTCTTATCCTTAGTGGTAATGCCATTGTGCCATATTAGCCAAAGCCAAAATTTGATGTTGAGGGATATCTTAGCTTTCCTCACATGTGTTTGAATGATCTTTTAAATTTTATTGTTGAAAATATGGACATTGACTTGACAATGAACTTTTGAGATTTAGTAACCAACTTCCATTTAGATTGATGACGGTCATCGTTAAGCGCCACCTCCAATGACATGATTTTGATTAGTGTGACTCTCCATTTAGGTGCCGTCTCCTAAAGCTTTAAAATTCTATCTCGTGTCTGCTAGTACATCCACAGAAACAATATAAGAAATGATATTTAAGATTAGTAGGTCCACAAAAACACCTTCTCGATAATCAGTTGACCGTTCATTTCCCACTTCCACTTCCTCCCCTCCAAATGTGTTGTTCCCATTGGGTTTTGCCATATAGGTCGACGGGGTGGCTGAACTCCGTGTAAACGATGAGTACCCATCACTTCCCAACATAAAATAAGCATCGTTAGGCTAGATCGAGGTGCTAACCTTAATTGAAATCCCCCCACACAAGCTCATACAATCTTTTTTCTTGTTTCTTTTTGACTTTTAGCTTGACCATTGCCATGTTATTTTTTGTTCATCATATCCCCTTTTCTTATAATTAAAGCACGCCGAGCTTCTTGAAGAAAAGATGAAGTCGAGCCCCATGCACCGCGCGCCTTGATGATGTCACTACAAGTCGAGGCACGGAACTAGGGGAAGAACACCACGGGAGAGGAGGGCGACGATGCGGTGCTGACAAACGACGAAGTGCAAGAAGGGAGAAAGGGCCAGATGAGTCGAGAAAAACGGAGGTACAGAATGTTGTTTGTGCTCGAAAGGATATATACAAGGGCGGATTCCATTCCTTTGTAATTCTCGAATTGTCGCCGAGGGTTAACCCAACGTTCCTTGTGTCCGAAGGAAAAACAAGTACCAAACGGAAAGTTCCAAACAGAGAGAAAAAAAAACGGTTTTGACCCCGTGCCGGAGCGCGACCGTCGGTCGGGCCCACCCGACCAGCGTCCTGTCTCGACTGTCCCCGGACCGCATCAAGATTCGCGCCACCTCAACGTCCTCGCACCGCCAGCCGTGCGATCGGTCCAGTAACCGCAGGGAGCGCCACGCGAGCCCCGACCGGTTCCACCTTCCCCGCCCCGTCGCCTGCTCTCCCATTCCCACAACTACCTCCATTCCCCTCCCATGGCCATCGCGCGCTTGTCCCTCCCCTCCTCCTCCCAGAAACCCTAGCGCCCCGCTCCCCGCTCCCCGCCCCTTCCCCCACCATGTCGTCGCAGACGGCGTCGGCGGCGCTCGGGTTCCTCCTCCCCACCTGCTGGGAGATCGAGGTCACCTGCGCCGCGGCCATGATCCTCGTCGCGCTCTACGCCGCCTTCGAGCTCCTCGCCCCGCGCCCCTCCTCCCCGCCCACCGCCGACCACCTCACCCTCGCGCGGGACCTCGACGCCGCCGACAAGGTAACCGCCTGCCTGCCCGCCTGTCCCTCCCTCCGAAATTTCCGCGAATGAATGCGGCTCGTTTGTGCGTGCTGATCGGTTGGTTTCGCTCGGCAGTACAAGGGAGGCTCCGGCGGGCCCTCGGCGTACGTCGTCAAGGTGACCGCGCGCTCATCGCCCTCTTGTCTCAATTTTTGTTGTTGTTGCGGCCCTGAATTTTTTTTTGTCTGAGCGGCCGTGTGTGTGACTCTGCTCTGCCTGTCTGTCCAGCTGGAGCTGCTAGCGGCGAAGAACCTCATCGCGGCCAATTTGAACGGGACGTCGGACCCTTACGCACTGATCACCTGCGGCGAGGAGAAGCGTTTCAGGTGATTACTTGCTCATGGTGATTGGGAAATTCTTTAGTACTACTTTATGCGATCAATCTGATCAATTGGGTGGATACTTGATTTGGATGATTGACTGAGGGTGACAGCATTAACTGAATATGTTCGGAACGCATTTCTGAAACCAGAAACGCATACTATAGCTCAAGAAAGTTTTTTTCTTCTTCGAAAGTTGTGTAGTTCAAACTGAACAATTACCCAGCAAAACCATTTTGGTGCAAAATGTTAACTGATTCAACTGAACTATCGAACTATGGAGGACAGGACTGTAGCGACATTTTCCCTAAAAAAGGACAGTAGTGTCATTCCTCTGTAAATTTTGGTGCAAACATGTTTACTGATTGAACTGAACTATCAAACTATGGAGTACAGGAATGTAGTATCATCTTCCCTGGAAAAAAAGACTGTAGTGTCATTCCTCTGTAAATTTGTGCAGCATTAAATAATCTAGGCTCAAGCTTTCCCAACAGCAAATCTAATTGTGTCCAAAAGTTTTTGCTGCAATTTGAAGAATGAAAATTGTTCAAAAGCTAAGTGAAATTAGCTGTCCAGTTGTTACTCCATCAGCCCATTATACAAGATATGGAGAGGTGGAATACCCTATCATTACACAATCTTGTTCAAGCTGAATTTGGATCTAGGAGTTGCATAGGGAATAATTTGGAGAGGGCCGAATGGGTGTGTGCCCTCAAGATTGTGCCAACTGTCAAATATGTCATTTAAATCTGAAGTAACTGATCCACATGACATCCTGAAAACATTTCTGTGGGAAAAGCTTTGGTGTTAGATGGTCGTTGGAAACAATTTTAAATGAACACACTTCGTAATACAATATACTATTGTTCTTCTTGACAATTTTATAGATAGCAGCAACCTAACATTGTAGTAGTCTACTGACCCCCTTTGTTTTTTCTCTTACACCCTACAGCTCCATGGTCCCTGGATCAAGAAACCCAATGTGGGGAGAGGAATTCAATTTTGTTGTTGAAAGTCTTCCTGTAAAGGTTACTGCCACTACTTCCTCTTCTGGCCTAGTTTTGATTCTTCTTTAGAACATGAAGTTTCTGTTAGTAGCTTTTACTGGTAAAACAGTTCATGCACTGTGGCTACTAGATATTCAAACTTGGCGCACCACTTTGAAGCGCATTATTATTG
The DNA here is from genome assembly GCF_022539505.1 of Lolium rigidum. Lineage (NCBI taxonomy): Eukaryota > Viridiplantae > Streptophyta > Magnoliopsida > Poales > Poaceae > Lolium > Lolium rigidum. The sequence continues at coordinate 252,312,531 of NC_061512.1, forward strand.
ATATAATAGCACAACCTTGTCACACAATTGGCTTATGGTACTTCATCTTTTGCTTTAACAAAATGCTGGCACAAGTTTGATAGTAACTTCATGATGGTTTACCATCACCTTGATGCAATTGCGCCCTTGCTCTTTTTTTTTCCACTAAAAGAATACATGCATTTTTGTTATGAAAATTCTTCAATACAAGAAGATCATTAAATAGAGAAAACCTGTACAAAATGTTAAAATACAAGGAAATTCGAGAGTATTGAAAAAGTTCCACAAGCCAGGGAAGACTAATAACCCCTAAGCAAAGCTTTGCCAAATGAGGTATTTAACTGTTGCTGTTCTCAAGCTAGAAAGTCAGTTCTGGCAATATTGTCGTAGACCCTCTCCTTAAAAACAGTCATATTAATACAAGAAGACTTCTCCAACGTAGTACTTCAGGAAAGTGTAACTCATGCTTCTTGCTGTACATTGCCATAGATAAAGGTGAAAATATATGATTGGGACATTGTATGGAAGAGCACAACACTTGGTTCAGTTACTGTTCCAGTTGAGTCTGAAGGGCAGAGTGGACCAGTTTGGCATACGCTTGATAGCTCATCTGGCCAGGTAATTGATTTCTACATACTCACTTGGTTTCAAAAAATGGCTTTTTCCTTAATCTTTTGGTACTTTTATGTATTGACAGGTGTGTCTTCATATTAAGGCAATCAAGGTTCATGAGAGCTCCTCCAGGTCTATATCTCTCTTATTCATTACATCTTACTTTTCGTAGTCTTGTTCTTATTATTAGTTTGCTGTTAAGTGTGATATCCTATTATGTTAACTGTGAAATTTTGCATGCTTGAAAAGCTTTCACATGTTTTAGTCACTTGCTTGATTGCTTCACTACTTTACTTTGCCTTTTTGGACAACATAAGTGACGCTACAGTATTGCCTTCCTGTTGTGTTCATTAAGCCAATAGTGCTCTAATTTACGATTTCTATATGAATACCCTGATGCGGTACCTTTTGTTGCCCAATTCTGTTGGTTTCATTTATTAAATCAGTAAGCTCCATCGAGAATTTTCTGACATATCAAACATTTTATGCTTTAGGGTTCTAAACAACTCTGCTGAGGCTGATGCTCGTAGAAGGATCTCCATGGACAAACAAGGCCCCACTGTAGTTCACCAAAAGCCAGGTCATTTGCAGACAATTTTTGGGCTCCCTCCAGATGAGGCAAGTAACTATTTAATTGGATTCGTGCATAGATCTAATACTAGAGTCTCCAACTTCCAAGAGTTATTGTGTCCTTGCTTTTGTCTTTCAGGTTGTTGAACACAGCTATTCATGTGCACTTGAGAGGTCATTTCTGTATCATGGTCGCATGTATGTTTCTTCATGGCACATTTGCTTCCATTCAAACGTCTTCTCTAAGCAGATCAAGGTTAGCTTACATACAGTATTCAACTGAATCCTTGGTTGATGCATTTGTTTGGTGTTTTATTTAGAACACTTTATTTTTCTTGTGTTCACCAGAAAATGTTCAATTTTTAATGCCCTGTTGGTTTCATTGTGTATCTAAATTCTAAAGAGGCAATTCGGGAGATATGAAGATATTATATAGATGTTTTTAAGCTATATAAGGAGAGCCTGTCTTGGTGTTCATCTACTAAAATGTGTATGTTCGTTTTTGCAAATATGTGGTAGTTCCCCCATTCTGAAAATATTTTGAGATCTTCTTGTGTTGCCTGTTTATTTGGTAACAGGGTGAGGAAATTATAGGATAACAAAGTACGTGATGAATCATTTTGTCGATTTTTATTTTGTTGAAGTTGGTTTTAGTTAGATGATCAGATCCTTTTGTCCTGGTTCTTAAATGCTGACATAGTTTGGTATTATATATATTCATATATATGGCCTTGTCCTGCTGCTTGAGATCTAGTGGACACTATCGCTAATAAATATGCTGAGTTTCATGGCCTGATATTTTCATAGCTCATGTGCGAATTGTTCTTTAATGTACTTGTCAGCAATCATTTTAGAAACCAATGTTCCCTGACATTTTCTAAACTAAATTTACCTATTTGGGTTGAATATCGTGTCATTGTTGATGTGTTCTGTAACTTATACTTTGGTAAAACTAGATAGCTTGTATTGGAAATGAATCTTTTTGTTTCATTGGTTGATAGTTGATATATCGTGTGACTAAGAACATCCTTTCTCATCTATGAAGGTTGTGCTCCCTTTGAGAGATATTGATGAGGTGAGCCTTGTCCTACACCTTTCTGTGTTCTCTATCATTTCCTTTGTAAAAATGTTAATGTTTTTTTTGCTTACAACTAGATAAGGAGAAGTCAACATGCAGTTATTAATCCAGCAATTACGATATTTCTTCGGATGGGAGCTGGTGGACATGGCGTTCCTCCCTTAGGATACCCCGACGGTAAGATTTAAAACTCACGGATGTTGCATAGTTCTTAAACAAACAGATTTGCCTCTTTCTTGATTGTTGCTCTTGCACTCATGCATAGTAATGCAAACTTAAAGCCTTCCACTGATTATTAGCCGCGTACCAACTACCCTGGGATTATAATTAAATCATAATGACCACTGTTTTCACTAGGTACGTACATAATGTGGTCTTCATTATTTTGCATCTAGCTAATATTTAGGTGCATACACGTGATGTATTCCCTCCATCCCCAAATAGGTGAAGTATAAATTGAGTCAAAAAGCCATTTCTTTTTATGTTTGACCAAGTATATATATATAAATATGAAGACTTACAATACCGATCAATAGACCCACCATAAGATATATTTTCATGATGTATTTATTCAATATTGTAGCTGTTGATAGCCCCTTCTATATATTTGTTCAAACTTAGAAAAAATGACTTTTTAACTAAATTTATATGCCACCTATTTGGGAACGGAGAGAGTAGTTTTCTGCACTGATTCTAGCTTAAGCATACCTTGGATCTTGATGCTTTCTTCTGTTTGGTATTTCTTTTTGGTGAATGACTCCATGTAAATTTGAGTTTTGTGAGTGTAGTTGTGTAGCTTGCAAGAGTTCACTATCAATTGAGTTGCAAGTTTATGTTGGCGCAACAACATTGACTGCAACCTAAAAATTTAATAAATGCGTGTATAGTGCTAATGGTCATGCATCCGTGCCACAAAACAGATTAAAAGAGCTCTTGGTAGCCAAAATTGTGTAGAACAAAAACCATACCTTTTTCTGCAGGCTCAGTAAGGACGGGTAATGGTTATGTAGACTGGGAAGTGTGGTCAATTGCTTTATTTCACATTTTTTATAATATTTCTGCAGGAAGAGTCAGATATAAATTTGCATCGTTTTGGAACAGAAACCACACTATTAGAGCATTGCAACGAGCTGTTAAGAACTTTCATACAATGATAGAGGCCGAGAAGCAGGTATTGACAGTTTGACACCCTCGTCCTCTTTTTGTACATATTTTCTGATTAAGAACTTTTTGTACATATTTATGATACATGATGCTTATGCTGTTTGCATATTTGGATTCTTACTGTTGGAGCACTAGTTTAGAATGACCTTTCTGGACTTGTTCATGATAGGTGGTAATCTTCATAAGTTGTTTATCAGAATTGATTGTTTTAATATATTTGGATTTTGGATATTGGATTATTAGGAACGTGCCCAATCTGCATTGCGCGCCCTCAGTAGCTCAAGAAAGAATAGCAGGAAGGAGATAAATGTTCCAGAAGATTTTGCTGATTTAACAGGGCAACTACAACCTTTTGTGAAAGAAGGAGTTCTAGTATCTGTATTCGATGTAATAATGGCTAACTATATCTTCAATGAATTTGCAATTGACAAGACAACTAATCCTTAATCGAATCTCATTTCAGGGAACATTTCCGTGTACAGCAGAGCAGTTTTTTAATAATCTACTAAGTGATGACTCAAGCTACACAACAGAATATCGGACAGCTCGTAAGGATAAAGACATCAATGTAAGTATCCAGCACAATGCCAGCACTTTCGGACAGGAATCATTGTCCTTAGTACACATCGTTCGAGCTTTTCCAAGAAAGAACATTCTTACGTTCCCAGCTGTTCATGGATGATTGAACATTGGCCAAAAGGTGCATTGATGAAAAGTTTAAAACTGTGGATGCGGTTAATATCTTGAACCCGGTAAATAGTATCTAATAGTAATACTCCCATCTTCAGGAAAAGGATGTCTCAACTTTGTCTAGATATGCATGTATCTAGACAAATTTTAGTGTGTAGATCTAGATACATGCAAATTTTGACAAAGTTGAGACATACTTTTTAGGATGGAGGGAGTACTAGATTGCCAAAATTAATGCTCAGTTGCACTAATACGTCCTCATTGCCCCTATTTTATTTTTTCGTGGAAGTAAAACATTTACTTTTTATTTGTACTTTTTGATATAACCATTTTCTTTCTTGATAGATACTCCCTCTCTCCCAAATTAGGATGCATATTAGTTTTGGTCAAAGTCAAACTATGTAAATTTTAATTAAATATATTGGAAACTATAGCATCATCTACCCATTATCTCTATTATTAGAATCATCATGAAATATATTTTCATATTATATGTATTTGGTATTATAAAAGTAAATATATTTTCATATATAATGAGACCAACTTTACGAAGTTTGACTTTGAGCAAACCTAATATGCATCCTAAATTGGGAAGGAGGGAGTAGTTGGTTCAGTTTATTTTTTTTGCTTTATAGTCCTTTCTAGAGCTAGTTACATTGTTGTTTTCTGTTTACTATTTTCAGTTTTTCTTTCATTCTTTGGGGTTTGTACCTTAACGCTATTTCGATGGGCCTCATTTTTTGTAACATCCCGAAATCTATGCACTTTCAAATTCATGCATTGCAGCATAACAACATGCCAAAGTTTCAGGTTTGAAGAGTTTTAATTCTTTTCATGCATAAAAATCAATTTCTATACTCCCTCCGAATTCATATTAATTGACTTCAATATGGAGGTATCTAGAACTAAAATGTGTCTAGATACATCCATACTAGAGTCAATTAATATGAACCAGAGTGATACCAAGTTTTGCTAATAATCAGTTCAAACGTATAAACTATATACGTCTGTGTGTCTTGTTGGACTGGAACAGTGCTCCATAATGTCCAAATACTACACTAGATTTTTGCAAAAATTTCATAATTTATTTGCGTCAGATAGAGACCTAAAACTAATACAACAGTTAACAAAAAAATAAAAAAGGGAACACACCAGCAGGCCAAGTTAACAAGGTTGCGCGCACGCACATGCGGCCGTGCCGGCCACGCGGAGCAGCAGCACCAGCAACGCACATGCCGCTTGCTGCTTTCTTTTTTTTCTTTGACAGCTGGACCCACAAGATCATCTTCTACCTCCAGCAGTTTTCTGTTCCTGTACGAGTCGTAACAGACTCAAAACAAAATCCGATTTCCTCTCAGATTCAGTCCCGTTTCTGCCTCCTTTTGCATGGAACTTTTCCTATATATACCCCAATATCTCCTCAATATTTTGACACCAAAAGCCCTAATTTTTGCGCCGCTAGGCTGCGCAAATTTCTCACCGAAGTTCTGATCTGCAGCCACCATTGTTGGAGCTCGGAGGTTGATGTCGCCGACGAATCTGACCACCTCCGTCTCTCCTTTTTGTTCTAAGCTCTTCCCCACTCAATACAACATCGTCTTAACCTTTTCCCCCATCTTTAGGGCACGGGAACGCCCATTATTCCTCGCCGGAGCTTCGCCGGAGGCCGAAGCATCCATCCGCTCTTCACGGCTGTTCCGGGAAGGAGACGACATCGAGGATACCTTCGTGACCGCCTGGAGGAGCTGAAGACCGTCGTCAACTTCGCCGACTCGGAAGACCATCGGAACCACCGCCACCGTCGAAGCTCCGGCGAGGAAAAACGGGCGTTCCCGTGCTCTAAAGATGATGAAAAAAGTTTAGGATGATGTTGTACTGAGTGGGGAAGAGCTTAGAACAAAAAGGAGGGGAGAGGTGGTCAGATTCGTCGGCGACATCAACCTCCGAGCTCCAACAATGGTGGCTGCAGAGAACTTCGGCGAGAAATTTGCGCAGACTGGCGGCGCAAAAATTAGGGCTTTTGGTGTCAAAATATTGAGGAGATATTGGGGTATATATAGGCAAAGTTTCGTGCAAAAAGAGGCAGAAATGGGACCGAATCTGAGAGGAAATCAGATTTTGTTTCGAGTCTATTACGACTCGTGCAGGAACAGAAAACTGTTGGAGGTAGAAGATGCTCTTGTGGGTCCCAGCTGTCAAAGAAAAAAAAGCAGCAATGCGGCATGTGCGTTGCTGGTGCTGCTGCTCCTCGTGGCCGGCACGGCTGCATGCGCGTGCGCGCAGCCTCGTTGACTTGGCCTGCTAGTGGGTTCCCTTTTTTTTTTATTCTTTTGTTAACTGTTGTATTAGCTTTAGGTCTCTATCTGACGCAAATAAATTACGAAATTTTTGTAAATATCTAGTACTCCGTACAATATTTGGACATTATGGAGCACTGTTCCAGTCCAACAAGACACACATACATATATAGTTTATACGTTTGGACTAATAGATTATTAGCAAAACTTGGTATTGAAATTGATTTTTATGCATAAAAAGAATTAAAACTCTTTAAAACTGAAACTTTGGCATGTTGTTATGATGCAATGCATGAATTTGAAAATGCATGGATTTCGGGATGTTACATTTTTATTTGAAAAGAAACTGTAGGGAAAAATCCCATTTCGACGGGCCTCATCTTAATAGGAAGATGATGCATGTCCTGGGTAATAAATAAATCATATAACCATTTTCCCTAGATATTATTGTTTAGGCCTTATGTGCTTTCATTTAAGTAGGACTTTCTTGCAATTCTTCCATGCAATCAGTGCGATGCCAGGGTTACTGCCCTGATTCAACTTGCCTCATTCGAAGTTTTTAAACTCTTTAAGTTTGCATATATTGTATGCTAGTCTATAACTCTATATTGATCCGTCCAAAACTTTACATGTGTATTAATTTGTTGTCCATCCCTCATGCATGTTTCTACAATCGATAAGCTTCCGTATTCTGAGTTCTATGGTTTTTTTCGAAAAGGGGATATCACCCCAGCCTCTGCATCATGATGATGCACACGGCCTTTATTAATAAAACTCAAATCATAGTAGTACTTAATGTATAAACATTTCCTGAACAGCTGGATCAGTTACAAAATACAAAAGCTTATATTGCTCTTCATCCTCTTATTATCAACTGGTTCTTTTGACTTGATACTGGTCTGAACAAACATGGTCCTTAATGTAGCTTGGCCAATGGCATGTCGCAGACGAGTATGATGGTCAAGTGAGAGAACTGAATTGTAAATCCATATGCCACAGTCCTATGTGCCCTCCGTATTCAGCAATGACAGAGTGGCAGCATATGGTTCTTTCAGCTGATAAAACAGATCTGGTATGTTTGTATAAAGCTATTATTTCTGAAATCGTACTCCCTCCATCCATAAAAGTATGTCGGAGGTTTGCCCAAATTTGGATGTATCTATACACTAAATAGTGCCCAGGTACATAAGAAATTAGATAAACTTTCGACATTCTTTTATGGACAGAGGTAGCAGCAGTTACATTATGTTATATATTTTAGATCACAAATTATATTTGTTTCCACTGGTTAATATGTAGGTATTTGAGACTGTGCAGCAAGTACATGATGTTCCTTTCGGTTCATTTTTTGAGGTACTTAGTTCAGTTCGTTTATGTGGCTGATACATTTACATTTTTCATTTCGCACTTAGTTGCAAGCTGATGCTATCACAATTTTGGGCAAGCTCAGTTTTAATCCTCGCTTGCTATTATGATTGTATATATTTTTATTTTACAGTTCTACAGATACAACTGTGTTACCACTAAGTGCTATATTTAACTGATGTGTTACTTTTCAGATACACTGCAGATGGACTGTGAAAACTGTTAATTCTAGTTCGTGCAGTCTTAAAATAAGTGCTGGTTGGTGCTTCGTCTTAACTCTTGTCTTTTCTCAAAACTGCAAATGATATTTTGCAATTTGATGAATGTGGCGGTGACTCTGAACTTTCAGGTGCACATTTCAAAAAATGGTGCATAATGCAGTCTAAGATAAAGAGTGGTGCTGTGGACGAGGTATACGTTTACCTATTAATTAAGATTTTGTTTGTAGATGATCAGTCGACGATAATTTTTTCTGAATTTCGGACTAACAAACTAGTGAAATTTTAAATTTTAAGATTAGTGTTGAACTTGCATGCTATTCAGTTCACATTTTTACCTCCGTTTGGAAATAAGTGAATCAGCTTTAACTTAGATATGAGATACAAATGGTCACCCAGATTAGCAGTGCATTTCTATCAGAGTGTGCACTTGCACTTGGAATACAAATCACTGTTTGATTGGCAGCTTATGTAGTTTTACTGATTTTCTTGCTATAAGCCATCGAATGTTGCAGTTTCTAAGAGCCTCTTTAAGACTAAAATAGCTTAGGACACATGGGTCAAGATCCAAGTCTTGAATTTCGAAATTTAAGATAGAAGTGTCCTGGGTAAATCTGTGCTTAGTAATCTTCAAAGTTGACGTAACTATGTTCAATATCCTGCAGTACAAGAAGGAAGTTCAAGAAATGTTAGGATTTGCAGAGTCCTATATGCTCAAAGCTAACCCCCCTAACCAAGAAGACGATGTTCGTACCGAACAAGACAACATGGCGGCAGATCCAGATAACATACCTGGTGATCAGTAACTATTTGTGGTTATGCTGTCGTATGTAGGATTATAGCAACTGTCCCCTAATAGTTTATAATGTTATACCCAGATGAAGGCACGGTGGTTTTGTAGCTGTAACTGTAACTAGTCCAAAATTCCATATGATCAGCTGCCTTCAAGAACAATGTTTACGAGATCTCATACTAGTATATAAACTCTTTTCCAATTGGTTAATTTATATTTGTAAAGTGGCCAACATAGTGCAGGCAATAAGGATGTCAGTACATGGTTCTCGTGGGTCTGGTACCTGGGGGTTGCTCCGAGAAGAAAAAAACTTTTTCTTTCTCGTCCACTACATGTTCCTTTTAGGCAGTGGCAGTTTAGTCCATCGTTAGTTGGATGGTTGGTGCAAGGCCAGAAATTGGACCACATTGATTCCGCTCTTTCCTGTTATTCGCCTCAGGACATGTTTTCAGTTGCATTTTGTGAAAATTCCTCCCTGACGTCAGATCGAGTTTCCCCTGAAACACAGCTGTGTATATATTGAATAAAATTCGAAAATCCATTGCATGTTTTTTTTCCCATTGCAGGCCTTTTTTTTTCTTCTTTCCAGAAAGCGGTTTTCCAGCCTCTACATCAATTGATGCAGACAGTATTTTATTACTTTATTAAGACAAGTATTACAAGTTACTACACATGGAGCAGGTAAGGTCTCAATATGAACGAGCCATCTAAAAATGGCAAACATATGCAGCGCTGTTGTGTCCAATATCCATAGTTTGATGGGTCTTTGCGGGCTGCAAGCCTCTTATTATGTAGTATAACTTATAACTGTGTGTGAGCACGCGGTTATGGTTTCTCCGTGCCGGGCATTGCTAGACTGCTGCTAGTGCTAACCGTAGCTGTATTTTGTTCCACTATATTTTGAAAAGAAAGAGACACAATGCCAACGGAATTTCCTTAAAAAACATGTACAACTCTTCTGTATATAATTTTTTTATTCTATCTAATCCATCTCTGCAGATGTTCTGCCTTTATCCTTAAAAAAAGAGGGAATTTTGGCAGTCCACCGTTCATGCTCCCTTGTGCACTTAAGATTGTCGAGAGCCTCATGTAAATGCCTAGATGCATTGTTCCCAAAGCCTACTACCTGCAATATCAAGGGTATCACTAGCTAGAGACCGATCTTCGCGAAGGAAAACTTCGTCCCGCACAAGTACGTACGGTTGACACGTGTCAGCCCCGCGTGACACGATCGTCCACGCGAGTAGAAACGTGAGCATCTCTACTACTTACATCCACGCGCGTACATCTACATACGTCTGGTCGCGCACATACAAACACGTACGTACGGCCACGCGCATGAGCAAGTACAGATACGTTGCGCACACGAGCAAGTGGAGGTACACTCGCGCCAACAAGCAAGTATAGTCACGCACACGAGTAAGTAGATGTCGTGAAGTACAATCCCTAGGGGTGTAAATAGATAGGATAATTTTCGTACCGAAACCAGCCCCAAATCCCCCCGTTTTAAGGTGTCCATTATCGATTTTAAAGAATCCGATGGATAAGGATGTCCGATTTCGAAGTGGTGCTCCGGATACAGTATAGGATATGGTATAGCAAATAACATGCTGATATGGATTATCCGAAATTTAATTAGGATAATCCGAAGGTTTTAAACCGGATAATCTGATTTTGAGTAGACCCAAGGCCAATCTCACAAGGTTAGTAGTTATTGAGTTACCGAATTCATTTGGTGAACATGTTTAGCTCTAAATTCTATCAGTATTTGCGTAAATTGTGTCTCTTTTTTTCTTAACTACATAAGAATTAAAAGTTCAAATCCCTCTCAAGATTTGTAAAAACTATACTATGTATCAACCGATAAGAGCATACATCTGAATATTTTTGTTTCCGGTTCACATCGGCCTTGTTTACGATTCGAATCTGCAGTCCTATATATTCGCATTCGAATCCGTAGATTCGAATCTGAAACCGGTTAATATCCGCTCCGATCCGAATCCGAGAAACATATGTGGTAAAGGATATGGTATGAGCGAAATCCGATCCGATCCGTTTACACCCCTAAATCGCGCACACGAGCAAGTACATGTACATAAGTACAATCGCGCACACGAGCAAATATAGGTACATAAGTACATCTATGCACACGAGGAAGTACATGTACAGTCGCGCACACGAACAAGTAAATGTAAAGAAGTACAGTCACACACACGAGCAAGTACATGTACGGAAGTACAACCGCAACAAGTACTGGTACAAAAAAGTACACTCGTGCACATGAGCAAGTACAAGTACAGAATTACAGGTATAGTCATACACATGGGCAAGTATAGAGTAAAAAACTGCACTAAATACACTAAAAACAAAAGTATTGAAGGAGTACAATTAGGTACACAACATAAGTACAATCATATTAGTATTGGAAGTACGAAAAAAGTATCTTGAAACATATCAATATGAGATCTAGTTTTGAAGGTCTTGACGTGAGGGTCTTAAAAGTGAAAACGGTTCGTAATTTGAACTTACGGTCCTCAAGATATTTCATTTTGAAAAAACGAATCTAAAAAACAAAGGGAAAACTGAACCATCACCTCACCTGTGCTTCTCTCTCCTCTCTCATCCCCACCCTGCTTTCCTTGCACACTTGGTGAGTAGGGAGACCACTTCCCAGCAAAATTCTCACACCACAACGCGCCACGTGTCGCATGCGGAGAGACTTTCGAACCTTCGTGAAGGTCGGAAGGTAGTTAAATTAAATAATTTATGTTGAATTCATTCCATATTTGTAAGTTTGATTTGTTTGTGGTGAACTATTCTGTGTTTAATCACGACAGACATGATCGAAACATGACCGTCTCATGGCTAAAATAAAGTTGCGCACCCAACCAAGCAGGCTTTTCTCCATTCTTCAAATGTATGACTTCATACTTGTGTTGATCAAGTAGCAGATTTGTTTTTCTTGTACGAGCAATTAGCAGCTGAATATTTTCCATTGTGGCTGTTCAATGTTTAAGTATATGATCCAATGGTATACTTGCATTATCACCGATCCTCTTACTGTGGAGGATAGTTCTGCGTTGTAGTTGGAGATTGGGACGGTCGAGGACTTGGTACAGTTAAGCTGACTTCTCGCCAATTCCAATCAAGAATTTATCAGGAGATCGCTTCCGATATGGTATTTTATTCAGATCTCTAAACATCCATCGTCATAGCGGTGTAATGTGTTAATCTAGGAAATAGTATCTGCCACTTGAGAAAAAAAAAAATCAAGTGCCTACCGCTTTCAAGGGGTTGGATAAAGGTTCAATCCAAATTGTCTGGATAGATGAACCACCTGATGCAATTATACCTCTTTTTCCAATGAATAAAGAAGAAGTATAAGTTATAGGAAAAAACCATAGTATGCATGAATAGTGAATTTTCTAATCTAAAGATCTTATGTCGACCATGATGTCGTAACTGAGTAAAGTTGATATATACGTGCATAGTAAATTATGCAAAAAATAATTTCTACACAAAAAAAATATAGGTAGAAACGTCTGTGTTTGGAATTTTGGTACAGTATGAAAATATGATAATTTTCAAGTTGGAGAAAGTAACAAATTATGTCACTTTACACCGAGCTACAGTAACTTACGGTGGCGTGGTATAAAAAAAGTATTCAAGTTATTTTTTTAAAACAAACCATAAATTATCTTACCACTTTTATTTTTATTCGCAACTTACAAGTAGTTCATATGATACACTGGTTTGCCATATTTCTCAGGGGTTAAGTGCTGAAGGGAAACGAATGTCGAAGGTAACCAGACAAGCATGAGCCAAAATATCTTGTGAAGTAGGCGTGGGAGGAACGAGTAGATTTCCGTGAAGAAAAATAATCTTATATCCAACCAAGCGAGCTCCAATTTTTTAGACACCACCAATTTAATGCCAAGAAGTATGGACACAAACCAACCATTCATGACAACTTCATGAAGCACCGTTAATATTTCATTCTTTCTATGAACGCGAATATTTCACGGTGGACAGTGGACTGTGGTTAATTAACGCGTTGGCCGTCGAGTTCGACCGAGTCTAGAAGAGCGTCGTCAGATCGATGAATTAAAGATTGTCCTGGATAGCGCGGCCACCGGCCAGATGTCCCAAGATCAATACTTTTTCCTGTGTTCCTTTACTAACAAGTAACAGCGCAAGGTATATTCCTAGTTACTATACCTCCGTTTCAGAATTTAATTAAAATGTCTTGGGTTGGTTAACAAGGGTAGTATATTTTTATTGAGAGAAAGCCACCACGGAAGATTATATTAATTTAGGGAACTGTCGTTGCCTATTCGACGGTACCTCGGAGGAGGGATCCTCACGAGGGGGAGAAGAAGTAGGGGCCATAGGGCGGAGTGCACTCGGGACGGTGGTACGCGATTTACCCAGCTTCGGAACACCTGCACGATGACAGGGCCTAATGCTGCTTGTCTGGAATTATCTGGGCGCTTTCAAGTTATTACAATGAGTTGTGGTTGTGCCTCTAGGGCTCCCGGGATCCGGCTTATAAAGGCGCACGGATCTAGGGTTTACATGGAGAGTCCTAGCCGGATTAAAGATTGCCTAACTACGGTACAATGTCTTGCCGTGTACGTCAAGGATCCGCCTTCCATATACGCCGTACTGGATCCGGGTTCCTCATGGGCCTCCCTGGATCCGGCTTCCTCCGAAGGTCGGTCCGGATCCGGCTTACTGATCCTGGGTTGGACTTCATCCTTCATGATCAACAGCAACTGGGCCGCCCGATGCTGGCCACATGCCACACCACCGTCTATGGGCCACCCGGGCTTGCCGGATCTAGGCACTGTCGATGGTACACCCATGAAGTATACCCACAACAGTAGCCCCCAGAGTTCTCCGAGATTCTCCTCTTGTTTCCGCCTTGCTAAAACTTTAAAGCTTCCGTCAATCTTGGTAACATGGGGAAACTTGAAGAACTCCAACTTTACATTTTTCTCTTTTCCAACTCTCAGTCGGAAATCTTCCCCATCCTGCGGGACTTCATTCATCGACAGCACACAGCATGTCTCCGGGTTACCCCCCTGCGACGAACAAGAGTTCATTTATCTTCACGCTGCAACCCAGAATCTTAAAAGACTCAAACGGTTCCGCCAATTCTGGCGCCATTTTCGCGCGATTTGAGCGGTAAATTAACCTTAGCCATTTTTTACCGTTAGGGTTTCGACACGTGTCGCGCATCCAACGGTGCGACGCTTGCGTTCCGACCACAGGATGCGGAGCACGAATCTCCTCCCACGGCCTATAAATATCCACCGTCAACCCTAAACTCCTCATTCACCCCCCCCCTTTCACCTCTCTGCGAAGCGCCACCTTCGAGCTCTTTCTCCACCGTGCCGGAGTCTGCCGGAATCCCGCCGGAGTTTCGCCGGAGCTGCTTCGCCGCCGCGGAGAGTTCGTCCTGTTCTTAACTTCAGCGAGCCACCGCGCAAAAACCTCGTCGCCGGCGACTCCGACCACCGCGGAAAACATTACGGTGAGTTCTCGAGCTTCGTCCTCTCACCGTAGTTGGTAGGGATGAACTTTAGGGTGCTGACGTTGGATCCGACTAAGCAATATTTCCGCCATGGTTTCTTCTTCAGATGTCTTCTACGACTCCGCCTCCAACCTCCGAGCCAATCATGGCAACCCCAATTGCCTCCGCCCCTCCTCCCTTCGTCCCAGTCCGACTGGATCCTTCCAAGGATTTCGGCAAGGATGTCGAGGGGACCTCTGCTAACCCGGAGAAAACCTCAGGGGCGGATTAAGCGGAGCATAAGGCGGAAGAAACAGCCGCCAAAAAGTCCAAAGCTCGTCAGCGAGATTCTGAAGCTAAGGGGAAATGGTGGCCCTGCACCACCACCGAGATGGAACTCAAGAACCTCGAGGCGGAAGGCTTCCTGAAGCCCGGATCCTGGCGAACAGTTCCGGGTTCTCTGGCTCCAGCCCCCCAGGATGGCGAGATGGTGGTGACCAAGGCGCTGGTGGAACGCGGTTTCTCCTTTCCGCCATCAGATTTCTTCTCGGAAATCCTGAAGGCATATGGACTCCAGCCCCACAACATATTGCCAAACAGTGTCTTGGCGATCAGCAACCATGTCACTCTATGCGAGGGCCATCTCCGGATATCTCCTGAACTTCCTCTATTTCAATATTATTTCTCCGTCAAGAAGGAGAAGATCCGACAGACCTCCGAGTTGGCCACTTGCGAGTCCATCACGTTAATGCTCCGCCCGGGCCGCGTCTACCCCCCCAACCGACTGCCACGAATCCGCGCGGTACTGGTCCTGGGGTTTCTTCTATCTGAACGACGTCTCCGACCCAGCGAGCGAAAAGATGCTGCCGCCCTTCAAGAACAGCCCCGCCAGCGAGACTTCGGCTTGGACTCAATGTCCTCATCTTTCCGAGTCGCCTCAGCTGACTCGGGCAGTTAGGCGGATCTGCAAGCTGACGGAGGAAGGCCTGACGGGGAAGGACCTTACCATGTCCTGGTTCACCAAGCGGATCCAACCACTTCAGCATCGGGACCGCTTGATGTTCCAATACACGGGGCGTGACGATCCGATGCGCGCTTCCAAGGACAACCTTTCCGCCGACGCCATCGACAAGCGGATCCGGCTCCTCATCAAAATTCCGCGCGATCTTCATGTTCACGTGTGTAACAAGGACATGCATATCGACGGCTCCGGGACCGCGGTATGTTGTCTTGTTTCAACTGCTGATTCATTTACAACCAAAATTTTGTCTAAGTGTTGGCTCATTGTCATAGCTCGAGGCCCTCGAGGAAGGTGATCTCGGAACTCTTCTCCGAGCCCCTCAAACGGGCAACACTGATCCGGAAGCCGCGTCGGAGGCGGAGGCTCCCGAGGTCCCGCGCCCCTCCAAGAGAAAGAGGGCTGCTCCCGCCAGCCCCGCAGCCAAACGCGCCCGCGAGGTGCTTAGCACCGCGGCTACCCGTAAGGCGGAGGCGGAGAAGAAGCGCCTCAAGCTAATCGACACCAGCAACAGAGCCCAACCTGACATTCATCATTTCTTCAAACCTTCCGGGTAAGTGCTCGATTTCCGAATTTAAATCCCTCTGTCACCATGGATCGGCACTTAGTCATTATGCCTTTTCCTTTTTCGCAACAGAAGCTCCGGAAGCCAGCCCCCCAAGGCCCCTAAGGCCCCCAAGAAGAGAACCAAGCCATCTCCGGCTTCCATACCAGTCACACCAGAGGTCGAGGTTCCTCCCAAGGCCTCCTCCACCGTCAAGCCGGATCCCAAGGACGTCATTGATGTCTACGCCCCCTCCTTTTCCTGTAGACAGTGTTGGGCCTCCAAGAGCAGAGGTTTGTAGAACAGCAGCAAGTTTTCCCTTAAGTGGATCACCCAAGGTTTATCGAACTCGGGGAGGAAGAGGTCAAAGATATCCCTCTCATGCAACCACCGCAACCACAAAGCAAGAAGTCTCTTGTGTCCCCAACACACCTAATAGGTGCACTAGTTCGGCGAAGAGATAGTGAAATACAGGTGGTATGAATAAGTATGAGCAGTAGCAACGAGTGCCGAAAAATAGCTTGCTCGGCGTGTAGTTGATGGTGGTAGTATTGCAGCAATGAGTAACGCAGTAGAAACAAGTAAACAAGCAGCGATAGCGATATTTAGGAACAAGGCCTAGGGATTACACTTTCACTAGTGGACACTCTCAACATTGATCACATAACAGAATAGATAAATGCATACTCTACACTCTTGTTGGATGATGAACACATTGCGTAGGATTACACGAACCCTCAATGCCGGAGTTAACAAGCTCCACAATTCAATGTTCATATTTAAGTAACCTTAGAGTGTAAGATAGATCAAAAGACTAAACCAAGTACTAACATAGCATGCACACTCGTCACCTTCATGCATATGTAGGAGGAATAGATCACATCAATACTATCATAGCAATAGTTAACTTCGCAATCTACAAGAGATCATGATCATAGCATAAACCAAGTACTAACACGGATGCACACACTGTCACCATTACACCGTGCAGGAGGAATAAAACTACTTTAATAACATCACTAGAGTAGCACATAGATAAATTGTGATACAAAACTCATATGAATCTCAATCATGTAAAGCAGCTCATGAGATTATTGTATTGAGGTACATGGGAGAGAGATGAACCACATAGCTACAGCGGAGCCCTCAGCCTCGGGGGTGGATTACTCCCTCCTCATCATGGAGGCAGCGATGGCGGTGAAGACGGCGGTGGAGATGGCTCCGGGGGCAATTCCCCGTCCCGGCAGGGTGCCGGAACAGCGACTTCTGTCCCCCGAATTGGACTTTCGCGATGGCGGCGGCTCTGGATGGTTGTCTCTATTTTCGTCGAACCCCCCGAGATTTTTAGGTCAGGGACGATTAAATAGGCCGAGAGTCGGAGTCGGAGGGGCCACGGGGTGCCCACACCATAGGGGGGCGCGCCCCCCCTTGGGCCGCGCCGCCCTGGGGTGTGGGGCCCCCCTGGCACCCCTCTGGCCTTTCTCCGGTGCTTTGGAAGCTTCACGTATTTCTAAGACTTTCGGTGTTGATTTCGTCCGATTCCGAAAATATTTCCTTACTAGGATTTCTGAAACCAAAAACAGCGAGAACAACGACAGCGGCCTTTCGGCATCTCGTCAATAGGTTAGTTCCGGAAAACGCATAAAAATGATATAAAGTGTGAACAAAACATGTTGGTATTGTCATAAAACAAGCATGGAACATCGGAAATTATAGATACGTTGGAGACGTATCGGCATCCCCAAGCTTAGTTCCTACTCGTCCTCGAGTAGGTAAACGATAAAAGATAATTTCGAGGTGACATGCTACCAACATAATCTTAATCATACCATTGTAAAGCATATGAGATGAATGCAGCGATTCGAAACAATGTAAATGCAATGAGTAAACAATTGAATCATATAGCAAAGACTTTTCATGAATAGTACTTTCGAGACAAGCATCAATAAGTCTTGCATAAGAGTTACCCATAAAGCAATAAATTCTTAGTAAAGGTATTGAAGCAACACAAAGGAAGATTAAGTTTCAGCGGTTGCTTTCAACTTGTAACATGTATATCTCATGGATATTGTCAACATAGAGTAATATAATAAGTGCAATATGCAAGTATGTAGGAATCAATGCACAGTTCACACAAGTGTTTGCTTCTTGAGGTGGAGAGAGATAGGTGAACCGACTCAACAATAAAAGTAAAAGAATGGTCCTTCAAAGAGGAAAGCATCGATTGCTATATTTGTGCTAGAGCTTTTATTTTGAAAACATGAAACAATTTTGTCAACGGTAGTAATAAAGCATATGTATCATGTAAATTATATCTTACAAGTTGCAAGCCTCATGCATAGTATACTAATAGTGCCCACACCTTGTCCTAATTAGCTTGGACTACCGGATCATCACAATGCACATGTTTTAACCAAGTGTCACAAAGGGGTACCTCTATGCCGCACGTACAAAGGTCTAAGGAGAAAGCTCGCATTGGATTTCTCGCTATTGATTATTCTCAACTTAGACATCCATACCGGGACAACATAGACAACAGATAATGGACTCCTCTTTTATGCATAAGCATGTAACAACAATTAATAATTTCCTCATATGAGATTGAGGATATATGTCCAAAACTGAAACTTCCACCATGGATCATGGCTTTAGTTAGCGGCCCAATGTTCTTCTCTAACAATATGCATGCTTAACCATAAGGTGGTAGATCGCTCTTACTTCGGACAAGACGAACATGCATAGCAACTCACATGAAATTCAACAAAGAGTAGTTGATGGCGTCCCCGGTAAACATGGTTATCGCACAACAAGCAACTTAATAAGAGATAAAGTGCATAATTACATATTCAATACCACAATAGTTTTTAAGCTATTTGTCCCATGAGCTATATATTGCAAAGGTGAATGATGGAATTTTAAAGGTAGCACTCAAGCAATTTACTTTGGAATGGCGGAAAATACCATGTAGTAGGTAGGTATGGTGGACACAAATGGCATAGTGGTTGGCTCAAGTATTTTGGATGCATGAGAAGTATTCCCTCTCGATACAAGGTTTAGCCTAGCAAGGCTTATTTGAAACAAACACAAGGATGAACCGGTGCAGCAAAACTCACATAAAAGACATATTGAAAACATTATAAGACTCTACACCGTCTTCCTCGTTGTTCAAACTCAATACTAGAAATTATCTAGACCTTAGAGAAACCAAATATGCAAACCAAATTTTAGCATGCTCTATGTATTTCTTCATTAATGGGTGCAAAGCATATGATGCAAGAGCTTAAACATGAGCACAACAATTGCCAAGTATCACATTACCCAAGATATTTATAGCAATTACTACATGTATCATTTTCCAATTCCAACCATATAACAATTTAACGAAGAAGAAACTTCGCCATGAATACTATGAGTAGAGCCTAAGGACATACTTGTCCATATGCAACAGCGGAGCGTGTCTCTCTCCCACACAAGCATGATGTAATCCAATTTATTCAAACACAAACAAAAATAAAAGCATACAGACGCTCCAAGTAAAGCACATAAGATGTGACCGAATAAAAACATAGTTTCAAGAGAAGGAACCTGATAATTTGTCGATGAAGAAGGGGATGCCTTGGACATCCCCAAGGTTAGACGCTTGAGTCTTCTTAGAATATGCAGGGGTGAACCACCGGGGCATCCCCAAGCTTAGAGCTTTCACTCTTCTTGATCATAGTATATCATCCTCCTCTCTTGACCCTTGAAAACTTCCTTCACACCAAACTTCTCATAAACTTCATTAGAGGGGTTAGTACATAATCAAAAACTCACATGTTCAGAGGTGACACAATCATTCTTAACACTTCTGGACATTGCTCAAAGCTACTGGAAGGTAATGGAACAAAAAAATCCACCCAACACAGCGAAAGAAGCGATGCGAAATAAAAGGCAGAATCTGTCAAAACAGAACAGTCCGTAAAGACGAATTTTTAATAAATACTTCCGTTGCTCAGATCAGAAAACTCAAAACTAATGAAAGTTGCGTACATATCTGAGGAACACGCACGTAAATTGACATATTTTTCTGATTTTTCTACAGAGAAAACAGCCCAGATTCGTGACAGATAGAAATCTGTTTCTGCGCAGAAATCCAAATCTAGTATCAACCTTCGATTAGAGGCTTCACTTGGCACAACAAAACACAAAACTGAGATAAGGAGAGGTTGCTACAGTAGTAAACAACTTCCAAGACACAAATATAAAACAAAGTACTGTAGCAAAATAACACATGGGTTATCTCTCAAGAAGTTCTTTCTTTATAGCCATTAAGATGGGCTCAGCAGTTTTAATGATGCACTCGCAAGAAATTGTATTTGAAGCAAAAGAGAGCATCAAGAGGCAAATTCAAAACACATTTAAGTCTAACGTGCTTCCTATGCATAGGAATCTTGTAAATAAACAAGTTCATGAAGAACAAAGTAACAAGCTGTTGCGGTCAAAACCCACCGGCGGGCAGCGACGGGCAACACAGTAGAGCCGGGAACAACTTAGGGCTGCGGCTGGCCCTGGTCCCTCCGAGCGACGGCCCGCAAAGCCTCTGGTACACACGTCCGATGCTGGTGCGAGGGCGTGCCACCTGACCTATACCTGGTCAGGAAGGTGATGGAGATGCCTCGCTTAGTTTCTCGCATGGCATACACGTAAACATTAAATACGAGCCTCGATCGGCTCTCGGGTTATCCCGTGAATCGGCTCAAGGAGCCGATCCACCCATGATTCGTACGAGGTGCACGAATATATGGTGGTCCTGCTTGATCAAGATAAAGCTAATGCGATCTACGACGATTTAGGGTTTTCACCGCATAATCGGATCGTCCTACTCACGATTGGGCCTCGTGGCCACGCACGGTGATCGTAAGCCGATCCTAGACAAGGCCTAAAAACCAACACGAGGTTGATCCCCGGAACATCCTGTCTAGGGCTAGCAAACGACACCCTACGTGCCGCTGGATCCTCCAACCCTTTGTAAGGCCTAACTATTGCAGATATTAAACTAATCCTTGAAGAACAAGGAGCAACCGTAACGGATCGGATCTACTAAATAATGATCAAGCGGGGTGCCACCCCCACACCTAAGATAGGTGTGAGGGCGGCTAGATATGCAAGGGTTGCACTACGATAGCATATGATACGAAGAACAATGCTAACCCTAACATATCTAAGATAACTACGTTGCTCGCCATCAAAAAGGCTTCGATACGAGCAACGCATGAACAACATAAAGCTTGTGCTGCCTAGATCGCAAGATGCGATCTAGGCAGCATGATGCTTACCGGTAGAAACCCTCGAGACGAAGGAGTTGGCGATGCGCCGAGATTGATTTGTGGTTGAACGTTGGTTGTTGTTTATTCCATAAACCCTAGATACATATTTATAGTCCAGGGGACTTTCTAACGTGGGAATAATCCCCACCGTGCACGAGACAAACTCTACCTAAACGACACGTATCCTACTATATTACAGATACAAGGGCCAACTAGCCCAAACTTTGCATAACAGGCCGATTCACGTATTTCTTCCATGTATATTCTTCAAATCCAATCTTGATCGCGGCCCACCTCTGACTCGGTCAAACTCTGGTGATAACACATGCCCCCCTGGTTTTGGAATTGGTAATTCCAAAATCACTCTGCTTTTTCTTCGTCGGGTCATGTCGTGGCAGAACCGTCGCGGTATCCTTCATCATGATGCCTTGCCTTCTCAACTTCTCCGCGTGACCTGGCAGTTTTTTTTTTCTTTTAGGCACCACTTCCTCGGAAACTGCTGTGGCATTGAATTTCCACTATATCCCCTTTTATTTAGTACTCCAAAAGCCCTCCTGCGCCACCATGTCTTCTTCCTCCTCTGCCTCATCGGATCTTTCCACCCAATCCTCCTCCTCTCGCGAGCCGACGCCGGATCCGAACCCGGCGGAAGTCCACGCGGCCAACACCCGCCGCGCCATTGAGGCCGGGGAGGAGTCTAGCCATGACTTCTCCATCTGGTCAGAGGACGACAAGTCCCTGACCGACGGGGAGAGCGACCTCCGTTTCCTCGCCGACGGGGAAACGGAGGAGGAGAGCGATGATGATCGCTTCTCCTGCGACGACTTCACCTCCCCTGAGGAGGAGGAGGAGGAGACGGAGGAGGAGGAGGAGGAGGACGACACCCCCTCCGACGAGCCGCCGGCCAAGCGGTTCTGCCCCTGGCCGGGGAACCTCGGCGACTTCGACGGCCGACGATGACGACGCTGACGAGGAGGATGAGGACAACGAAGGCCCGGTCGGCGGCCACTGGAGCAGCGACGACGAGCCCGCCGGGAGTAGCGCCGACAGCGGCGACGATGGCGATGACGAGGGCAGTGACGGCCCGTAGACAGGACTTCTAGCATAGGACCAGTAGTAGTAGATGGGGCAATGTACCCCCTAGTATTTCCTTTTGAGAGCAATCAGCTCTTTATGTAAGAAATCCTGCTTATCAATGAAGAACTTCTCCTAATTTGATTTTGCCGATTTCCTTTGAGCTTAAATTAGCAGATTCCCCTTTATACTGACCTTGCCGATTTGTCCCCTTAGCCAATGCTTCATGAGCCGATAGCAACGCATCGGCCCTTTAAAATCCATCCTTCGATTCTTCAACTGATGATCCTAAGATCTGGTGGATAATGTGGAATCTTCAAGAGGGCCCTTAAATTTCTCCCACCAGTTTCAGCGATCCTCTTCTGCCTGCACTCATCATTCTGTGAAGAAGGTTGCCACGAATGATGAGCCGATGATATATCAATCGGCTCCTAAACAGAGCATCTACTGGGCCAGCTGCCCCCGAGCCTCAACCAAGGCGAGAACACCGACGAGGATGCATAGATCAGACTAAAGGCTTGGAACTCAAATAATTCTGAGGTAGCCACCTTGCCGAGTCAGCCGCTCTCGACCCCATCGATTGCCTCTTCCCCTGTTGAACCGATGTTGTACGCCAACATTGACCTCTGATAGTACCATTGCAATCGGCTCATTGCAGCTAAGGAAGCTCTCATTGTTTGCCCCCTCGAGGAAGCAGAAGGCCCCACCTCGGTGAAGCTCTCATTGTTTGAACACGCAGCCAGTAGATCCTGCGTAGTTATACTAGAGTCGATGGCTGTGCATCGGCTTTGTGTCATAAAAAAATTTTTACTGGCCGATTTTTTCTATCGGCCCCCAATGTTTCACTGCACACAGGTTCATCTGCACCTGTTCATCTGATTAGATGCCCCCCGAGCCGAATCTGCCAGGTGACTGCAGATATCGGCTTTGTGGTTAGCCAAGGCACTGTATTTGCACGTCGGCTCCGCTAGGATTCGTGTTGACTCTCATCCGCCGACGTGACCGCTGCCCAATAGATCAATGTTGAACGTAAGCAGAACTCGTGGTGAAGATAATTTTGGCCGATTGCTGAAAATCGGCCTCCATATTGATCGAAACGCTCAATGAAGGTCTTGTAATTTTCCTTCATAGATTTTTTGGGGCCGATCACAAGGATCAGCCTCGCCACATTTGCTCATTGGTCTGCTCCAGTTACATGGTCAGACCAGTGGATAAAACCAGCCTAACCCTGCCCTTTGTCACGTCGATGCGCTCGCAGTCGTCCAAATTGATACCTGAGAGGGGCTCCTGGCCTGCTGCTTCCCACGCGTTCATGCCAGCCCGTTGAAATTTCGGGCTGAGTCATCGGCACCGGACGACCTCTACCTCATCTCCATCCCATTGTATTATGCATTGGTGCATCGTGGAGGGAATGCAACGATTGGCGTGGATCCAATCTCTTCCTAACAGAACAGCATAGGTGCTCTTGCTATCGACGACGAAGAACGTCGTAGGGATAGTTTTCCTTCCTACGGTCAGATCCACGTTCAGAACACCTTGTGCGTCAGACGCTTGGCCGTTGAAATCGCTCAATGTCACGTTGGTCTTGATTAGATCCGAGCTAGAGCGTCCCAACCGACGTAGCATAGAGTAGGGCATAATGTTGACTGCCGCTCCGGTGTCCACCAGCATCTTATTGACAGGCCTCCCATCGATGTAACCTCGCAAGTACAAGGCCTTCAGATGTCTGTAACTTCTTTCTCGTGGCTTCTCAAAGATAACCGGCCGTGGGCCGCAGTCAAGTTGTGCCACAGGTGCCTCGTCTAATCCTGGAGCACTGAACTCCGAAGGAAGGATGAACACCATGTTTGTGCCAGCCGATGTTTCATCATCGGCTTTCCTCTGCTTGGGGCGCCACTCCATTTTCCGTGGACGACCCTCTTCATCCAGGGTTCGCTGAACTTTCGCAGCCAGATCAGGTCGCGCCTTCCTTAGCGTATGCAGGTATAACCTTTCGGCTTCCTCCAAGCCGCGCAATCGCTGAACCCTGCGCTTTTGGGAACGGCTGAGTCCGTCAGGGCACCACCTTGGCCGGTGGTACCTGTCTTCTCCTCCTTCTCCCTCGTCTTCTGAATCCTCGAGA
This sequence comes from Lolium rigidum, assembly GCF_022539505.1. Taxonomy (NCBI): domain Eukaryota; kingdom Viridiplantae; phylum Streptophyta; class Magnoliopsida; order Poales; family Poaceae; genus Lolium; species Lolium rigidum. The sequence goes on from NC_061512.1 coordinate 252,336,876, forward strand.
TCTTCCAAACGAGGGGACTCAGCGCGTTTGCTTTGTGTTGGGAGAGGTCCTAGATGTTTGAACACGGACACGTTGGCTGCCTCCTTCTTCTTCTGGTTGCATTCTGGGCAATTGCCGATTGTGGGCAATCGGCTCATTCCTGAATCCCAGCAGTGTCTGAAGAAGGGGAAGTCCCAATGCCTATCTTCGTCGCCTTGATCCCTTGTCTTTTCCTTGGCACGGCGCTCGTACTCCTCCTCATCGCGATCATGCCGACGATGTCTTCTGGCTTCTCTAGCCAGACGATCTCTTTCATCATCATCGCCGGATCGTCGGCGTTGGTCATACTCGACTCACATACTTGTTGAGGAGGTGATCGAGAGAGGGTCGCCGATATCTTATGTTCTTCACTTCTCCCTCGCGTGACGTAGCGCTTGCCATCATGACGGAGCCGATCGCGTGGAGCGGCCTCCTCTCGTGTCCTTGCTGCGAGAGCAGCTGCCCTCGTCTCCATCCTTGCCAGCGTGGTGTCCAAGTCCTACCATGTTGATGCTGAACGAGGATCCTGGCTGGCAACCTTCAGGGTAAGTGCACTCCACCATGTTAACGGCGGGGAAAGGTTGGGTGTCGACCTTCATGGCGTACTGGTTGAAAATCAGACGTCCTTGTTCTATCGCCATTTGGATCTGCTGACGCCACACCCTGCAGTCGTTGGTGGCATGGGAGAGCGAGTTATGCCATTTGCAGTATGGCTTTCCGTTCAGCTCCTGTATCGTGGGGAATTTGAGACCTTCGGGTATCTTCAACTGCTTCTCCTTGAGTAGGAGGTCGAAGATTTGCTCAGTTTTGGTCACGTCAAAATCAAACCCCCTGGGCGGACCTGGTGGCTTAACCCATTTGCAGGACACGGGGGTTGCCCCCGAGTCCATTCAGCCACTGCTACCTCTTGATCTCCCGCGAAACTTCATCTTCCTCTCGCCTCGACCGGGACTACCGCACGCTTGAATTTGTCCCGGTACAAGTCCGGGTGGCGCTGTTCATATGCCGACAGTTTCGAACCATGTGCGCCGGTGAGGGGTAGTCCGCTTGGGAGGCCATGTCCTTGAGCGGCGCTGCCGGGCCTGCTACCGCCAACTCGATCGCTTCCTTTTCGGTCACACGAACCGAATAACATCGGTTCCTAAGATTCTCGAAGCGCCGGATGTATTCTGTCACGGTTTCTCCACGCTTCGACGTATTTGTGCTAGATCGGCAAGGCCGGACTCGGAAGCCTCCGAGTGGTACCGCATATGGAACTGTTCTTCCAAGCTGCTTCCAAGTCCGGATCGAGTCTGGTGGCAACGAGGTGTACCACCCGAAAGCCGATCCCGTGAGGGACTGTGAGAAGAACCTCACGCGTAGTGGATCCGACAATGAGGCCGTTCCTAGCTGTGCCAAATATCGGCTCACATGCTCGATGGAGCTGGAACCATCTGATCCACTGAATTTGGAGAAATCAGGAGCCGATATTTAGGTGGTAGCGGGATCAACTCGTACTCGTCGGGGTACGGCTTGGAATAGCCGATTGCCCTCCTTTTCGGCACCATGCCGAACCGGTCTCTCAGTATGGTACCGATCTGATCCGCTGTGCTGGGCTGCAAGAGTTGAACTGCGAAGATTCGCCGGGGTGGCGTACTTAGCCAGCCATGCTTGCTTTTCCAGCTCCGAGCCAACTGCAGGAGCTGAGCTCTGGAGGTTCGTCGGGGTGGCATATTTAGTTAGCCACGTCTGCTTCTCAAGATCTGTTGCCGACGTTCCTCCTGCTTTCCCAGAAGTCCCTGATGTTGCGGCCTGGTTTGTGAGCGCCCAGTTACCGCAGTCTGGCACGTATGTGCACATGTACCCGTGAGGGATCTCCTTAGGCGCCTCATGCAAGAACTGGCAGTCACTAGGGTCACCACCGATCTTGTAGACGACGAATGCCGGTGAATTCGGCACTTCTGGTGCTGCCAACGCAAATGGCAGCGGTGGACGGGACTGGAGTGGCATCTCTCCTTGGTGTGTCCCGAGAGCTGGTCCTGACGGAGAGTATCGGTGCCTCATGATCTCCTGGATCACCCGGAGAGCGACACGCTCCAGAGTGTTCACCAGGTTCTCGAGTGGCGGTGCGGCGAGTGAGCCACCAAGTAGTTGATCTCCTGACGTAGGGACCTGGTGCGTTCTTCTGATGGGGCAGAGAGGTCTATCCCATCGAGTGCACCATTAGGCGAGAACCCCTTCCACCTGATGCCATGTGAACGGGTTCTGTGGAAAGAGCCGATGAGGTCGGCTTCGAGGATTGCTTTGATCTCGTCATACTTCTTCTTGAGCTCGTCGGTCAGATCCTCGTATGTGACTGGTGTGCCGTCCGCCATCTCAGATGTAGATGGCGCCGTGGTTGATGACGAAGCTCGTCCCACCGGGCGTGCCAGAATGTGTTGCGGTCAAAACCCACCGGCGGGCAGCGACGGGCAACACAGTAGAGCCGGGAACAACTTAGGGCTGCGGCTGGCCCTGGTCCCTCCGAGCGACGGCCCGCAAAGCCTCTGGTACACACGTCCGATGCTGGTGCAGGGGCGTGCCACCCGACCTATACCCGGTCGGGAAGGTGATGGAGATGCCTCGCTTAGTTTCCTGCATGGCATACACGTAAACATTAAATACGAGCCTCGATCGGCTCTCGAGTTATCTCGTGAATCGGCTCAAGGAGCCGATCCACCCATGATTCGTACGAGGTGCACGAATATATGGTGGTCCTGCTTGATCAAGATAAAGCTAATGCGATCTACGACGATTTAGGGTTTTCACCGCATAATCGGATCGTCCTACTCACGATTGGGCCTCGCGGCCACGCACGGTGATCGTAAGCCGATCCTAGACAAGGCCTAAAAACCAACACGAGGTTGATCCCCGGAACATCCTGTCTAGGGCTAGCAAACGACACCCTACGTGCCGCTGGATCCTCCAACCCTTTGTAAGGCCTAACTATTGCGGATATTAAACTAATCCTTGAAGAACAAGGAGCAACCGTAACGGATCGGATCTACTAAATAATGATCAAGCGGGGTGCCGCCCCCACACCTAAGATAGGTGTGAGGGCGGCTAGATATGCAAGGGTTGCACTACGATAGCATATGATACGAAGAACAATGCTAACCCTAACATATCTAAGATAACTACGTTGCTCGCCATCAAAAAGGCTTCGATACGAGCAACGCATGAACAACATAAAGCTTGTGCTGCCTAGATCGCAAGATGCGATCTAGGCAGCATGATGCTTACCGGTAGAAACCCTCGAGACGAAGGAGTTGGCGATGCGCCGAGATTGATTTGTGGTTGAACGTTGGTTGTTGTTTATTCCATAAACCCTAGATACATATTTATAGTCCAGGGGACTTTCTAACGTGGGAATAATCCCCACCGTGCACGAGACAAACTCTACCTAAACGACACGTATCCTACTATATTACAGATACAAGGGCCAACTAGCCCAAACTTTGCATAACAGGCCGATTCACGTATTTCTTCCATGTATATTCTTCAAATCCAATCTTGATCGCGGCCCACCTCTGACTCGGTCAAACTCTGGTGATAACACAAGCATAGGAAGATAAAACAAGTGTAGTTTCAAAAATTTCAGCACATAGAGAGGTGTTTTAGTAACATGAAAATTTCTACAACCATATTTTCCTCTCTCATAATAACTTTCAGTAGCATCATGAGCAAACTCAACAATATAACTATCACATAAAGCATTCTTATCATGAGTCTCATGCATAAAATTATTACTCTCCACATAAGCATAATCAATTTTATTATTAATTGCGGGAGCAAATTCAACAAAGTAGCTATCATTATTATTCTCATCAAGTGTTGGAGGCATAGTATAATCACAACAAAATTTACTCTCCATAGTAGGTGGTACCAAAAGACTACTATCATTATAATCATCATAAATAGGAGGCAAAGTATCATCAAAGTAAATTTTCTCCTCAATGCTTGGTGGACTAAAAAGATCATGCTCATCAAGACCAGCTTCCCCAAGCTTAGAATTTTCCATATCATTAGCAACAATGGTGTTCAAAGTGTTCATATTAATATGTTCCATGGGTTTTTAAATTTTCGGATCAAACCATCCATGTCTTAAATCATGGAATAGAGTAAAAAGCTCATTGTTGTCCATTATGCCTTACTAGTGTAAACAAGAAACAAAAAGATGCAATTGCAGGATCTAAAGGAAATAGCTTTGAGTACTTACAACGGCGGAAAATAGCTTGGTAGCCGAGATCCGGAGTGTGAGTACCTTTTACCTTTCCTCCCCGGCAACGGCGCCAGAAAATAGCTTGATGTCTACGCCCCCTCCTTTTCCTGTTAGACGAGTGTTGGGCCTCCAAGAGCAGAGGTTTGTAGAACAGCAGCAAGTTTTCCCTTAAGTGGATCACCCAAGGTTTATCGAACTCGGGGAGGAAGAGGTCAAAGATATCCCTCTCATGCAACCCCGCAACCACAAAGCAAGAAGTCTCTTGTGTCCCCAACACACCTAATAGGTGCACTAGTTCGGCGAAGAGATAGTGAAATACAGGTGGTATGAATAAGTATGAGCAGTAGCAACGAGTGCCGAGAAAATAGCTTGTCTGGCGTGTAGTTGATGGTGGTAGTATTGCAGCGATAGTAACGCGATAGAAACGAGTAAACAAGCAGCGATAGCGATATTTAGGAACAAGGCCTAGGGATTACACTTTCACTAGTGGACACTCTCAACATTGATCACATAACAGAATAGATAAATGCATACTCTACACTCTTGTTGGATGATGAACACATTGCGTAGGATTACACGAACCCTCAATGCCGGAGTTAACAAGCTCCACAATTCAATGTTCATATTTAAGTAACCTTAGAGTGTAAGATAGATCAAAAGACTAAACCAAGTACTAACATAGCATGCACACTGTCACCTTCATGCATATGTAGGAGGAATAGATCACATCAATACTATCATAGCAATAGTTAACTTCGCAATCTACAAGAGATCATGATCATAGCATAAACCAAGTACTAACACGGATGCACACACTCGTCACCATTACACCGTGCGGGAGGAATAAAACTACTTTAATAACATCACTAGAGTAGCACATAGATAAATTGTGATACAAAACTCATATGAATCTCAATCATGTAAAGCAGCTCATGAGATTATTGTATTGAGGTACATGGGAGAGAGATGAACCACATAGCTACAGCGGAGCCCTCAGCCTCGGGGGTGGATTACTCCCTCCTCATCATGGAGGCAGCGATGGCGGTGAAGATGGCAGTGAAGACGGCGGTGGAGATGGCTCCGGGGGCAATTCCCCGTCCCGGCAGGGTGCCGGAACTGCGACTTCTGTCCCCCGAATTGGACTTTCGCGATGGCGGCGGCTCTGGATGGTTTTCTCTGTTTTCGTCGAACCCCCCGAGGTTTTTAGGTCAGGGACGATTAAATAGGCCGAGAGTCAGAGTCGGAGGGGCCACGGGGTGCCCACACCATAGGGGGGCGCCCCCCCCCCCTTGGGCCGCGCCGCCCTGGGGTGTGGGGCCCCCCTGGCACCCCTCTGGCCTTTCTCCGGTGCTCTGGAAGCTTCGCGTATTTCTAAGACTTTCGGTGTTGATTTCGTCCGATTCCGAAAATATTTCCTTACTAGGATTTCTGAAACCAAAAACAGCAGAAAACAACAACTGGCCTTTCGGCATCTCGTCAATAGGTTAGTTCCGGAAAACGCATAAAAATGATATAAAGTGTGAACAAAACATGTTGGTATTGTCATAAAACAAGCATGGAACATCGGAAATTATAGATACGTTGGAGACGTATCAGTCATCAACATTGATGACCTTCCCGAAGATCCATCTAGCCATGTTGATTCCGGCAAGGGCGCATCCCCGTCTGCACCTCCGCCTGAGCAGCCAATCGCCACCTCTGCTGAGCCTACGCCTGAACAGTATGAGCAGAAGGTGCAACTTATTCATGCCACTGGCACGCCCCAAACTCACCCTCACCCTTCTTCGTCTCTGCAAAAGATTCCCCTCTCACAACGCCACGCGGAAGTTTCCGCCATGATGGAGAAGGTGTGGGGGCCTGCGAATACGGAGATGAAGGAGCTCTCCGACCTCGAGAGTGATCTCAAGGTCTTCTTTGCTAAGCATAAGGAGGTGCGCCAGGTAACACTAGCCCCCAAGCATTGGGTTAGACATTTTTTTTCCGTGTAACATGTGTTAGCCGATGCTTTTTTCGATATGCACCTTTTTAGGTGGAAATTTGAAATTTTTTCCATTCAAGATTTTGAACTCCTCACCAGCCCCCCAGAATTTTGAATTTCCGGCTAACTCCTGTCTGCTTCTCAGAGTACGCGGAAGCTGCATGAGGATCTGCGCGTCCACGTGCTGGAGCAAATGACGGATATAGAGGGGTTGCGCCAGAACGCTGAAAATAGCCAAAAGGCTATAAAGCAATTGGAGACCCGCCTCAGCGGTGAGAACTTCGGGTAAACTTGAATCGTTCTATGAACCTTCCTGATGGATAACATGTGTGATTTTCCGCCAACAGAAGAAATTGCCAAGCGCCCCGCCATCGACAAAATGTCCGCCAAAGTCCAAGTGCTCGAGGAGGAGAACGAATCCCTCAAGACCTTTATTAAAGAATCCTCCGAGAAGGACGCTTTGGCGAAGAAGGAGCTCTTGGATAAGCATGCCCGCGACGTGGCGGATCTTGCCGAAAAACTCAAGAAGAGCCATCAAAGGGTATCAACCTTAGCGGCTAAAAACAAGAGTCAAGAGGCGGAGGCGGAGGCTATCGACAAAATGATCTTCCGTAAGAACCTTTCCTATCTTGACTCCGGCTTCCTCATATTTTTCTACGTCCGCGGAAGAACTGATCAACATATTCGCAGCGAGTCTTGGCTTTGAATGGACCAAGGAGTCAACCCTCAAGAGGACGGAAGCATATGATGAAGCGCGGAGGTCCATTGACGAGCTGGTCGAGGCGTGTCGCGGAATTGCCAAATCCCTGTCCTTAAAGAGAGCCAAAACCACAGTGATTGACACTATGACCAAGCTTATGAGGCAGGTGCCGGAGCTTATCAAATATTGGCAAGAATCTTCTGCTCGCGGAGTCGCCTCCCTCGTGTTAGCCACCTGCAAAGCACACTTCCCCGCCATGAAGTTCGCAGACGTTGCGCGCGGTACTCCTGAGGGTACCAACATGCGCTCCATCCTTGCGGAAACCAAAGGGTTTGATCGGCTCTTTGTTGAGCGAGTTAACCACTCGTTCTGGTATCATAAGTACGATCTCCCCCAGGGCTTCGTGGAAGCAGAAGACGAAGAGGGAGATGCTGAGGAGGACGACGCAGAGGGCTCCGGATCGAGCGCTGATCAATCCGAAGAATACTCCGATGGCAACTCCGGCATTGGCTCCGGCGACGACTCTGGCGACGGCTCCGCCTATGCAGCGTCTGATGAGGATCGGTCCTCCGAGTAGGAATCCTGTGAAACAATCAAACTGCTGTATTATTTTGGCCCCGGAGTGGGTTTGTAAGATAACTTAAATTCTTAAGTAGTTAGGGACGAAAACATGTGTGAATGGGCGGAAACAACTTATCCTGCTATCCGTTTAACATTATTTGCATGTTTCGTTTTGTTGGAAAGCAAGTGCTGATTTCTATGTTTTCTGGCTTATTCGCTTGACCTTCCGCGAGCTGGAAGACCTTTAGCCGGAAACGCTCGCGCCGGCGACGAAGCCCAATGGCAGTCCGTCAATAACCGCGGAAACAAGCCCCCAGCCAAGGTGCCGGAAATCGCTACTAGGAATCCACGAATTTGCAACAGAAAATATGTCCACCAGACGTCCTAAAGGACGATTTTGAAAAAATCACAACTTTCATACACGCCTAGGCGGAAATATCCAGCTATGCGGTTTTAGTCGGAAAACATACATGATCTAAAAATGAACAAGTAAAGGAGGTAAAAGACTCAAAGAGTGAACCAAAAGCTTTATTTCATTGATCATGTATATATGTTACAAAGTATGTAATTTATGCTAAGTGTGGAAAGGACGTAGCTGTGCAATGTTCCAAGGATGTTCTGTTTCATCGTAAATGTCATCCGGATCCTCCCGCTTGCGTTTCCGGTACCAATTGGCAGGTCTGTCCTTTAGCTCTCGGAAATCGACAAGGTAGTACGATCCGTTGTGAAGCACTTTACTGACGACGAAGGGTCCTTCCCATGGAGATTGCAACTTATGATCTTTCACCTGGCGAAGGCGGAGGACCAAGTCTCCGGCCATGAACGAGCGATTCCGAACTCGACGACTATGATAGCGTCGGAGCTTCGCCGGTAAATGGTGGAACGTTGGTCCGCTAAGTTCCGAGCTTCTTCGATCGGGTCCACGATGATAGCTGTCTGGCCTCGTCAGCAGTTTCTTCATTGTAGGCGGAGACTCGCGGTGAATCATGGATGATGTCGGAGGGGAGCACAGCTTCGGATCCGTATACCAGGAAGAACGGAGTGAATCCTGTTGACCTGTTGGGGGTAGTTCGTAAACTCCACAGGACGGAGTCTAGCTCCTCAGCCCAAGCTCCGGCTGCGCGGCGCAGCGGTTCTTCAAGGCGTGGTTTTATTCCGGATAAAAGGAGTCCGTTGGCTCTTTCGACCTGACCATTGGACTGTGGATGAGCCACGGATGCCAGGTCTAGCCGGATCCCAACGTCATGGCAATAATCCTTCAATTCTCCTTGGGCGAAGTTCGTGCCATTATCTGTGATTATGCTATGCGGGATGCCGAATCTCGTCACGAGGCTGCAAACAAATTTGAGTGCCGTAGCACCATCGACTTTTCTCACTGGCTTTGCCTCGATCCATTTACTGAACTTATCAATAGCGACCAGGAGGTACTCAAAACCGCCAGGAGATGATTTCTTTAGCTTACCAACCATATCAAGCCCCCAGACCGCGAACGGCCAGGTGATAGGGATGGTCTTCAGCTCTTGGGCTGGAGCGTTTGGTTGAGTAGCGTAGTACTGACAACCTCGGAAGGTTTTCACCAACTTAGCAGCATCTTCTTTAGCTGTGAGCCAGTAAAAACCAAGCCAGAAGGCTTTGGCAACGAGGGACCTGGGAGCGGCGTGATGCCCGCAATCCCCTACGTGGATCTCTCTGAGGATTTCAATGCCATCTTGATTGGAGACGCATTTGAGAAATACTCCAGTTGCACTTCGTTTGTAGAGCTGTCCATCAACTATTGTGTAGGATCTTGCTCGTCTGATGATCTGTCGTGCGAGAACCTCGTCCTCTGGCAACCTTTGATCAATGAGGTAGTCCAGGAAAGGCTGCGTCCAGGCCGGAATGATGACCATCACTTCCTTTGCCGGAGATACTGCCACCTCTGGGTTTTCCGGGTTAGCGCCCTTGACTTAGGGTATCGGTAGATGCTCCAGGAAAATACCAGGCAGAATTGGTTTTCTACCGGATCCGAGCTTGGATAGCATATCTGCCACTGTGTTATCGTCGCGTCTGACGTATTTGACTTCGTATCCGAGGAAGCACTTGGCGATCTCGTCAACTTCATCTCTATAGGCCGCCATGACGGAGTTTCTGGCGTTCCAGGTTCCGGCTACTTGTTGTGCCACCCGGTCGGAATCTCCGCAGCAAATTATGTGCTTGATCCCAATTTCCTTAGCGATGCGCAGACAGTGTAGTAGAGCCTCGTATTCCGCCATATTGTTTGTAGCTTCGAAGTGAATCTGCAAAACGTACTGCAGTTCTTCTCCGGTAGGGGACTTCAGGGTGACTCCGGCTCCTGAGCCTTGATGCTGCTTGGATCAATCGAAGTGCATGACCCATGTTTCTGGTTCCGGCTCCAGATTTGCGTCCGGAGCCTCTGTCCAGTCTGCAACGAAATCTGCCAAGACTTGGGATTTAACTGCAGTCCTGGCTTTATAAGCGATGTCGAAGGCGGATAATTCGATGCCCCATTTTGCTGTGCGTCCTGTTGCGTCAGCGTTGTTGAGAATCGTCGACAGCGGAGCTTTGCTCACAACTGTTACTGGGTGCTCTTGGAAGTAGTGTCTCAGCTTCCTGCTACCTAGGAACACGCCGTAGGCTAGCTTCTGAAAGTGAGGATATCTTTGCTTGGATTCCGTCAGTACCTCGCTAATATAATAGACAGGCCTTTGGACTCCGTATTCGTGACCTTCTTCCTTTCGCTCTACCACGATGACGAGACTGATGAATTTGTTGGTAGCTGCCAGGTATAGGAGCATGGGCTCTGACTCTTCTGGAGCTGATAGGATAGGTGGAGAAGTGAGTATTTCCTTCAATCCCTGAAGTGTTGCATCAGCTGCTTCGTCCCAGACGAAATTGTATGTTTTCTTCAGCAGCTTGTACAGAGGTAATGCATTCTCACCAAGACGGCTAACAAACCTACTGATTGCTGCGACACAACCGGTTAGTCGTTGCACATCTTTGAGATAAGTTGGCCTTTTGATACACAGGATTGCCTTGATTTTTTCCGGGTTAACTTCAATGCCTCTATGAGAGACGATGAAGCCAAGGAGTTTTCCAGTCGGCACGCCAAAGACGCACTTCAGCCGGATTCAACATCATCTTGTACCGACGGAGATTCTCGAAGGTTTCTGTGAGGTCGCTGATCAAGTCGGATCCTTTCCGGGTCATGACCGCGATGTCGTCGACGTAAGCGTGCACGTTCCGGCCAATTTGGTCCTTCAGGCACCGTTGCATCGTACGTTGGTAGGTGGCACCTGCATTTTTCAAACCAAAGGGCATGGTGACATAGCAGTAAGTGCCAAAGGGGTGATGAACGAGGTCGCCTTTTGGTCGGACTTCTTCATCCGGATCTGATGATACCCGGAATATGCGTCAAGAAAACACAGAAGTTCCGCCCCGCCGTCGAATCAATGACTTGGTCAATGCGCGGCAAAGGGAACGGATCCTTCGGACAATGCTTGTTCAAGCCGGAGTAATCGATGCACATTCTTAGTATTTCAGTGTTCTTTTTGGGTACAAGGACGGGATTTGCGACCCAATCAGTATGGATAACTTCTACTACAAAACCTGCCTCTAGTAACTTAGCTAGTTCCATTCCTATGACGCGGCGCTTCTTATCTCCAAAGCGTCGCATAGCTTGCTTCACCGGTTTAGCCCCCGGATTTATGTTGAGGTAGTGCTCGGCGAGTTCCCTAGGTACTCCGGACATGTCAGAAGGTTGCCATGCGAAGATATCCATATTAGCGCGGAGGAACTCGACGAGCGCGTCTTCCTATTTGGGATCCATGTTGGCTCCGACTGAAACCTGCTTGGAGCCGTCTCCTACAATGAGGTCGTGCTTCTTGGTTTCTATCGCGGCCTTGAACGAGGTCTTCTGTTCGGAGATCTGCTTCTTGGTGGTCTGCATCTCGCCGGATCCACCGCGGCTCTGTAGCCTTGCAGCTCCTCTCCAGATATCACAGACTCTGCGAAGGCGGCTTCGCCTAACTCGCATTCATGAGCCTTCTTGTAGTCTCCGGATACGGTAATCATACCTTTTGGACCCGGAATCTTGAGCTTGTTGTAGATGTAGCACGCTCTTGCGTGAAACTTGTGGTAGGTGGGCCTGCCGAAGATGATGTGGTACGAGCTCTTAAAGGGCACGACCTCAAACGTGATCATTTCTTGGCGGAAATTGTTCGCATTGCCGAAGGCCACGGGAAGTCTGATGCTGCCCAAGGAATTTGCCTTTTTACCCGGAACTACACCATGAAATTCAGTGGTGCTGTGCTTTAGCTGTTCCTTGGTAAGGTTCATCCGCTCCAGTGTTTCCAGGTACATGATGTTCAGGCTGGCTCCACCGTCCATGAGGCCCTTGGAGAAATCATACCCGTCGATGCGGGGACTTACAACCAAGGCATAGCACTCTTTCGGAATGACAGTAGGATGATCCTTTCTATCAAACATACACGGAGTTTCCGACCACCTGACATACTGCGGCACAGCGGGAACTGTGGCGTTCAGGATCCGGAGAGCTGATTTGCTTGCACGGACTGTTGGAGTTCCAAGGAAGGTGTGGTACGCGCCCGCACTCTTTTTATCGAAGGGGTTGGGTTTAGATGCGGATCCGGCTTTGGGATCCGACGAAGCATCATCCTCATCCATCGCCTCGGGACTGTCTTCCTCCTTGTCCTTGTTCTTGCCCTTGCCTCCTTTGCCGCGTGGGCGGTGCTTCCGGGCTCGCTTGTATCCTGCTTTCGGGTCAGATTTGAGATCATTGACCCACTTGCAGTTGCGGTTGGTGTGAGTGGACTTTCTTGTAGCCGGATCCAGATGGGCCAGGCAGGGCATGTCTCTGTACTCTTCATAGGTTTGGGGGGCGCGGGTTCCGGCAGCAGTGATCTCATCGCCACGCTACTGGCCCCTTCCAGCTCCGCCTCTGCGGCCGCGGCCTCTTCCGCCTCCTTGGCCTCCGCGCTGGAAGGCCATGGCGATCAAGTCGGATCCACCACTTTTTTGGTCATCAGGGGGATTTTTCCGCTTGGTGCCGCTGCTGCTACCGTTATCACGGTTCTTCTTTTGCTGATGCAGGGGAATTGCTGTAGCTGCTAGATCTCCGCCTGCGTCGTCATCGGCGGCAGTAGGATCACTGGCGATGGTGATCATGTCATCCAAAGTCAGTTTATTAGCATTGACCAAGCAGGTCAACTTGTGCCGCAGCAGTCCTCCTCTCTGCAAGCCACCAATAAAGGCGTGCATTGCTGTGCGATTATCGACGTTCTCGCACTCGTTCCTGGTTTGCAACCATCGGGTGAGGAAGCTCCTCGATGTTTCACCCTTCTTCTGAATACATGCCCGTAGGTCGCTTGTTGTGGCAGGTCTTTTGTAGGTGCCTCCGAAGTGTTTCTCGAAGGCGTTCTTCAGGTCAAACCAGAAAAAGATGGAGTTCTTCTTGAGGTCACCGAGCCAGCATCCGGGCTGGACCTACAAGGTACAACTGAAGCATGCGGCAGGCAATATTAGGGGTTCCTCCGGCGAAGGTTACTGCATTATAGTAATCCTCAATCCAGGTATCCGGCCTTTCCGTGCCATCATAATTCTTCAGGTTTTCGGGTAGCTTGAGGTTCATCCTTGGCTTTGGTTCCTCTCGAATCATCCTGCCAAAGCACTTTGGGCCGATGTAATCAGATCTGTACTCATTGAGGCGTTCTCGCGCATCGCGTGGGCCGCCGCCCGGGGTTTTTGAGCGGGAACGAGATCTCCGGCCACCGCCTCCGCCTCCGCCACTGGGTGGTGGTGAAGGGGACCTGCGAGGGGGCCTGTAAGATTTTTTGCTTCCTCCCTCTGATTCCCGGCGGTCTTCCCGTGGCTCGCTCCGGCTTCGGTGGCTACCTTCACCTTGGTGATAGTCTCCTCCGTCGTTCCGGCTTCGGCGGGGCTCCGGCTCACGTTCCGCGTTCCGGCTCCTCCTGGGCTCAGGCTCGCGATCGTTGTTCCGGCTCCTTCTAGGCTCAGGCTCACGATCGTTGTTCTGGTTCCGACGTGGTTCCGGCGTACGCTCCCTGGTCCTCGGCGGCGGCATGTTGTCGCGGATGTTGATTCCACCGGCCCCATGGGGCCTGGTGTTTCCGGCTGGACTGCGGCGGCGAGGAGGCGGGGGACGCAGGTACCCGTTAGGCGGAGGTGACGGATTCCGGTACTTGTTCCTACCATTGTACATCGCATCCTTTCCCTTCTTTGGATCTGACGGAGGTGTCTTTCATGGTATGGGGATCGGATTTGGGTGCTCCCTTGCTTTTCTTCTGCGCTCCGTGGATCCGGTGCGCGATTCATCATCGGGATGTCGATTGACATGGGCATCTTTCTGCGCGGTGGATACACGGTGATCCGGATTGGATTCCAACCTGCGCGAAGTATCTGCCTTACTCTGCTGCTGCACTGCTGAAGCAACGAGCTTGCGGACGTAGCTGATATCAGTTTCCTCGTCCTTCTTTTTCAGGATTTCCGCCGCCTTTTGCATGTTATCCTTTGGAGTTGCGAGCGGCTGCTGTTCGATAGGGGTTGCGAAGTTGATCCTGCGGGGAGGGATTGCTTCTCTGACGATTCTATCAGCCTCCGCCTGTGCGTAGGTCATTTTCACCTCCCACTCTTTCCTCATACTCTTGACTTGCTCGAGTGTTTCAGTGATTTCGCGATCTTGTCTTTCAAAGCGATCCATCAGATGTGCAGCTTCCGCCCTCTCATCCAATATTGCAGCTGCGGTATTGGCGAACTTCTTGGCTGTGGCCAGCATCTCCTTTCTTGTGGCCTCTAAAGCCTCCGGATCTGCGGCATCGCCAGGGGTTATGGGTTTGTTGAGGACGTCAGACTGGGCGACTAAATCCATGCGTGCTTGCGCAACTATCTCTTCTGGGGACAGGACGTCTTCGTACGGACGCTCCCGATCTAACGGAGATCCTGCATTGGACGGTCCTGGGTCGGAGGTGGTATTTTCATCTTCCCGCTCCTGCTGATCCAACGGTGCCACGGTTGCGAGAACCTGCATAGGCTGGGCGGAATCGACGTCAGGTTGCTCACCGCCTCCGAGTTCCTCCGAGCTTCGGTTGAACTCTTCCGTGTCCATGGAGGAGGAATCATCGGAAGTTGGGCTCGAGGTTGCCCAGGATCGATTCTTCACCCGGGGCATCGCTTTCTCCGACGTACACGCTACCGATCCGGAGCGTCGCCGTTTTCCGGGGCCACGACCCGCACGGGGCCAGCTCCGACTTCTTGAGGGGCGGCTCCTGCGGTATGGGCTATGAAGTGCACGAAGTGACACCTTTGCTTCTCTAACACCCGGGAGACCCAGGCGGATCCGCATTGGTCTTCCACCGTTGATCTCTGCTCGGGGGCGGA
>NC_061512.1:252351885-252370569 GCF_022539505.1 Lolium rigidum
GCGGAATCTTCCTTAAGAAGTTCCCGCGACTCGCATCGGATCTTCGCGACCGTGTCATGCTCGCCGGCGATCGCGCGCCGTCACTTACCGCTGCGTTCCTCGTCGGAATCGACGGTCTCGCCGATGAAGATGTGTATCCCGCCGATCGGGATGATGGAGAGCTTGACGGGGTTTGTCTTAGCCGGAATCCAGCATTCATCCTCAGGGACGATCGGGAAGTTTCCGGCATACTTGACGCGTCCCACGGCGATGGTGTCGCCGATGCCTCCGAAGGTAGAACCCTCCCGAGCCCGGCCTCCAGACGCCGCAGGCCCCACGGTGGGCGCCAACTGTCGTTGCCTATTCGACGGTACCTCGGAGGAGGGATCCTCACGAGGGGGAGAAGAAGTAGGGGCCATAGGGCGGAGTGCACTCGGGACGGTGGTACGCGATTTACCTAGCTTCGGAACACCTGCACGATGACAGGGCCTACTGCTGCTTGTCTGGAACTATCCGTGCGCTTTCGCGTTGTTACAATGAGTTGTGGTTGTGCCTCTAGGGCTCCCAGGATCCGGCTTATAAAGCCGCACGGATCTAGGGTTTACAAGGAGAGTCCTAGCCGGATTACAGATTGCCTAACTACGGTACAATGTCTTGCCGTGTACGTCAAGGATCCGCCTTCCATATACGCCGTACTGGATCCGGGTTCCTCATGGGCCTCCCTGGATCCGGCTTCCTCCGAAGGTCGGTCCGGATCCGGCTTAGTGATCCTAGGCTGGACTTCATCCTTCATGATCAACAGCAACTGGGCCGCCCGATGCTGGCCACATGCCACACCACCGTCTATGGGCCACCCGGGTTTGCCGGATCTAGGCACTGTCGATGGTACACCCATGAAGTATACCCACAATAGGAACACAAATACATCGTTTGCAATTACATCAATAATGAACTCAGGTGGATCATCTTTCCATATTTGAGGATTATCCACCGTCTCTCTAGCTAAAACATGAGCTCCAAAATTACACACCCTAGAACAAAAATGACATCATTAAACTCTCTACAATGAAACATGCATGCAATCTTCCTAGATAGAAGCTGCAGGTCTCTATGTGTGGCACTCTTCGTCACATCAATAACTTCAGTACAATCTGAATTTATAATCAGCTTTGAATAACTTATAGCTTCAACCATCACATGCAGGGGCATGGTTCAGCGGAGACGGTCACCGCTTTATTTTTCTTCAGAGCGCCCAAGTTGTTGTTTTGAGACCTCATCTCGGGCATAGTTCATTTCAACATGAAATCATGGAACTATACATCATACACTATAACTCATTTAGACCATGTGAATTAAGTACTGTGTTTCATTAGATGATGATGACAATTGCTGTGTTGATGAACATTATCGTAGGTTGAAGGGCAGCAGATCACTGAACATGTTAATTATCTTATAAGAAAGACTCATCATATATGAAAAAACTCACGTGGAAACTCACATGGTTTTAAAACTATGATATCACATAGAGGAATTCGATCAAGCTAGTGTAGATGCTCGATCTAAATGGTACTTGTTTGGGCCTAAAAGTGAATATGAGTGTTAGATTTGGATTCATATGCCTAGAGGGTAGAAGTGGGCCTAGATACCACAAACACATAGTCCGGATGGACTATCCCTGTTCATCATGCAGAAAACGAAGAAGTTGATAGAGATGATGGAGATGCGACCGCACTGTTTTCCCCTTAGATCTTACTCGAAGGACGCTATGTTTCTTCAAGATTCATGCTTTGTCTCGTCCCGCACCTCCTTGTTCATGATTTTTTTGAAGGGTATCGAAATGCGTTTATTTTGTCAAGATAGATTCCTTGGCCAAAAGGGCGGCTGCTGCATACGCTCACGGTGACGGTGGGCAATCGGGCCCGCCTGTTTGCCCCTGGTGGCTCCTCTCAGGTACATTCAACGCTGGTCCTCTTCATATTCGATAATAATAATTTATTTCTATTTTTCATATTTATTTCGCTTCTAGAAGGTTATTGAAATAAATAAATAAATAAATAAATATAAGGGCTTTTGTGCCCTCCATATAAATTAAAACTTAAGTGGGACTTGATAAAAATCCAACAATTACGAAAAAATTAAAGGAATTGTATAATGAACTTTGAAACACATATATATGTTTTGGACGTTCACCAACAGAAGTAGGTATTTTGCCAACCTCTTGATCTCACCGTCTTTTAGCCGATGTCGATGTAGCGCCGATTTCACCCAAAATCACTACTTTTGTTGATGTCGAGCCATGTGGCTACTTCGTTGGATGTTCTCTGATTTTAGCATCGTTACTTTTGTAGCTTTATCTCTATATATGTATAGTAAATAAAGTATTGTTGATAAGGATGACCAAAATGAACCCAATAAAAAATATCACTAGCGCAAAATTGAAAGTCAAATCATTGTTTGTTTGCATGTTGACGAGCCTAGATGTTGTTAGTGATGAAAATGTAGAAGATCAAACGGTAGAGGCTATTATAATATCAAATCTTTCTTAAGAGCACAATGAGATGTCTAGAATAACCTAATGCCATAGGAATAGGATACAATCTAACCCTCCCCTGGCGGTCACGCCGTGCCATTCCGGGGAGCCCCTCCTCACCGGCCCTCTGGCCCCCTCACGCCCCTCCCTCCCCCCCTCGCCGCAACCGGTGGTGTCGCCAGGGAAAGCCAGTGTGGCATGGCGGCAGAGGGGGTTCCATATTGTCGCGGCCCTAGAGGAGGGGCTGGTACCCCTCTCTTCTTCGGTGGTGGTGCGCGGCGTCGGTGGACGGAGGGCTATGCGGCGGTGGTGGTAGGCTAGTGGTGTTCCCTGATCTTGGCCCTTGGGGAGGAACTTTCTATATGACATTGGGCATGATTTCTCTGCATGTCATTTAAGGAGCTGTTTGGGCACATTTTACGGCTTGCCCATGAATGTGCCTCTAGCTGCAATATCAAGCATATACTTAGACATATGATTAAAGATCATTATAAATAAATGGAGAACTAACCATTCCTTCATCCTCTCCCATGCAAGCGCTAGTAGCTCGCGATCTTCCTGCCTAAAGCCTATAACGTTTGATCGAAGTTGCGTAGTCTTAGCTAGAAGAAAAAAAATTATTCATAAAAATATTACATCATTCCTCCCATGAAGTAATAGTGCCTTTAGGAAAAGCTAGCAACCAATATTTTGCCTTTCATCTAAGTGAGCAAGGGAATAAACACAACTTGACCGTTGGGGTCAACATTTTTTATGCGCATCATATCACATATCTCAGTAAATATATTTAAGTCCAAACTTGAATCATCAGCCTCCAAATTAATTATGTTGAACTAAACTTAAAAGTTAGGCTTAATTTCATAGTTCGCCGTTGTTACAATGGGCTGAGTGATAGGTCACGCATAAAATCATCATTATGGGTAGCATAATCCCCAACCTTACTTTCTATCATAGTACTATCTTGGTGAGATTGACACTGACAGTGATGGAGTGGTACACGGAACCCTGCGTATCCTAGAATATTGGCAGGTGTGTGCTACTTTATTTTTCAGCTTATTCAGCCATGTTTGTATGGCATCCAATCAGGAACAACTATACATTCGTGTGAAAACTTTATGGCATGGTTTCCAAACTAAGTTCAACAGGACAATTCTCTACTCCAACAATCATAGTGGATCATTCTGCCGCGCACCACACCATCGAGTCTCAGCCTCTCAGGGGTTCTAAGTGTACTTTGCATATGCATATTTAATTGAATCGAACTCCCGTGTGCAATTGGGGAAAGGACGGGTCTGACCAAGCCTGATCGAACGCCCCCGGCTCTTTCTTCTACCTACCGCTGGCGCCGCACAAGCTGGAGCTACACCGGCCGCAGCGTCGCATGCTATGCCCTCTTTTGGACATGGTGGAGTTGACCGCGCCGCCACCTAACTCCCGCCGACGCACTATATATAAATAACCCACCGAGCTAGTTCATGATCACGTCGAAAGCCGCAGAAGCATTCGATCAAGCAATCGATCTTTCTCTCTGGATTTGACATCGTCACCCTAGCCGCTTCTTCGTCTAGATTCTTGGCAAACCTTGAGCTAACTAAGCTAAGCTAAGCTTGGCTTGCATTGCATTATTCACTTCACCGTCGCCACCGTACCGTCGTCGCCAAAAGCTGTTGACGGACATGGGTGGAGGCAGCCCCATGCAGGCGGTGCTGGTGGCACCAGGGGTGAAGGACAGGAAGGTGTTGGCGTTCAATCGGCACGCGCTCAAGGAGAAGGACGCCGTCGCCGCGCTCATGCGCTCCATCGCCGGCTCCGGCGTGCGTAGCGCGTTCCACGTCCTCGACCTCGCCAGGGTCCTCGACCTGCACGCACGCTGGCGCCGCGAGCTCCCCGACGTGCGGCCCTACTACGCCGTCAAGTGCAACCCTGAGCCGGCGATGCTGGGCGCGCTGGCGGCGCTCGGCGCCGGGTTCGACTGCGCCAGCCGCCGAGAGATCGAGGCCGTGCTCGCACTCGGGGTCGAGCCGGGGAGCATAGTGTACGCCAACCCGTGCAAGCCCGAGGCGCACATCGAGTACGCGGCGCAGGTCGGCGTCAACCTCACCACGTACGACTCCGAGGAGGAGGTGGCCAAGGTGAAGCGCTGCCACCCTGGCTGCGAGCTCGTCCTCCGCATCAAGGGCCCCGTCAACGGCGATGCTAAGGTCGACCTCGGCGTCAAGTACGGAGCGCTAGCCGACGAGGTGGTCCCGCTCCTCCGCGCCGCGCAGCGCGCGGGCCTCGCCGTGGCTGGCGTTTCCTTCCACGTCGGCAGCGGCGGGTCACGCACCGACGTGTACCGGGAAGCCATCAAGGCCTCTCGCGCGGCGTTCGACGCGGCTGAGGCCCTCGGCATGCCGCCCATGCGCGTGCTCGACATCGGCGGCGGCTTCGTGGCCGGCGCCACCTTCCACGAGGCGGCAGCAGTCATCAAGGAAGCGCTCGCCCAGCATTTCGGCGACCTCCCACCATGCATTGAGGTGATCGGCGAGCCGGGACGGTACTTCGCAGAGACTGCATTCACGCTCGCGGCGCGCGTTATCGGGAAGCGCACGCGCGGCGAGGTGCGGGAGTACTGGATCGACGACGGCGTCTACGGCTCTCTCAACTGCGTCCTCATGGACGACTACGTGCCGCGCCCGAGGCCGCTCAACGCCGGCCGCCCCGGTGAGAAGACGTACGCGTCGACGGTGTTTGGGCCGACGTGCGACTCTCTCGACACGGTGATTACGGGGTACCAGCTGCCGGAGATGAGCGTGGGGGAGTGGCTCGTGTTCCACGACATGGGCGCCTACACTACCGGGTCCGGCTCCAACTTCAACGGCTTCTACACGTCTGACATCAAGACATTCTTGGCCTACTGCAGCTAGAGTACCACAGTATATATATGCTGGACGCCACACGTTGTTAATTTGTGTCATGTACATATTCGACATCTTGGGTTATGGCTAAGTTGATGCGGGTTGAGTAGAGAGTGTTGGTCCTACCTAAGGAGGATTGTTCATGCTACTCTCTCATTTCTAAAGTGTTTCAAAATTACCCTGCGTTCTAGCATTTGTCGAAGTATTTTGTAATATTTGACTACGTGTATATACAAAAAAAGTAAGTACCCATATTATCAAATTACACATGTGTTGCATGGCCCCACTATAAAAAAACCATCTATCACTAGTATCGAGCAGCTCCGAATGAAAGCCTCATTTTCTACTAGTGTATGTCCAGTCTTTGGTAGTTTGCCGTGTCTAAGACCACATGTACTCGGTATCTAAAACGAATATTCTTGGGGGAAACAGAGGCTTCTCGGACCACTTGAGGTGGCGAAGGATGAAATAAATTGAGGTCGGACGAACTTCAACGGATAAAAAAGATTGGTGCACAAAAATCAAAATTATATCGACACTTAATATTTTATACGATCTTAAGCACAATTACTTAGTACAATGGTAAATTCAAATTATACTTTAATATAAGTAGGGCCTACAAATGTACCAATAATGAAGCTCTAGTGCCGTCTACAAGTCCCAAGCAATGGCAGAGCTCTACCTTCCTTTTGAAAATCCTTTTTAATTTCAGCAAGATCAAGACTTTTGAATATCCCTCGCTCGATGTAGCACACTAATCAAATCATTAAGACAACCATCAGACATCTTGCTGCACAACTTTGTTGATAATCTTCATAGTTGAGAAGGCCCGTTCAACTGTTGCCGTCGCCACAGGTAAAAGCATTGCCAACTCCATGATGCGGTAAACTGCAGGAAATATGGTGTTCCTTTTAAGTTGAACTGTCTTTTTAGTTAGGCTTACAATATCAAAACAATAAAATCTTCAACTCTTGTCGTATGAACATGGAATAGCTCAAGGGCATGTTGTAAATGCTCACGCTCATAATCAGAGAAATCCTCATAATAAATCTCTGTAAGATGAGCAAGCTTATTCACATTAAACCTGGCAAATGAGTTTCTTGGATCAAGACAAGAAATATTGTGAAGAACCTCTGAAGATGCCTCATTAAAACGATGATCAAACTCAGTGACAATGGATTCTATCCCAACATAGAAGGTGTAAATACGATAAAATGACCAGTGGTGACCTGTTATCTTCCCCCTTTTCTTGTTTTACCCCATTTTATTATCATGGTATCCATACTTGGGATTATGATGATATTTCCAATACAAAATGATTTGACACCTTCCAAGAGTGACTCCCAACCATGGTTCCTCTAATTGACCAAACGTGCCACCAAAATATACATATTGAAAGTAGAACTATAAAATATTACTCATCACATACCTCAACAATATTTTGATTCTTCTTTTGTAGTAGAAAAAATACATCATTTGTCATACAAAGTACTTTTAATATCATCTTCATGATAAACACAAAGTTAAATGTCTCCATTTTATGATCATAAACTCCTGTCTTTGTTGGATTACGCATGCCATCCTCAACAATGCCCAGAACTTCTCCTCCTGTCTTAGTTGGATTACGCATGCCATCCTCAACAATGCCAAGAACTTCTATTATTGCATCCCTCATTGAGTCAATACGAGATAAGGTTGTGTAGTGAGAACCCCATCTCGTATCTCCAGGTCGGCACAAGTGTCTTTCTTGATTTTTCCTTTTTCCCGTGGGCATATCACCTTTCTTATGATTAGGTCACTATGTGATATTGGAATGAAATTGATCAATTGGAATGCGAAGTCCTGGATTAAATTTGATGCCATATATACCAAAATATTGTATACCTTCATCTTGTTGAACATGAGCATTTTGTTTACAATATCGTCTTCCACTTGGTCGGCAGTCCTAGAATCTTCATTATCTTCTTCCACTTGTTCGGCAGCCGTAGAATTTTCCGTCTCCTTCTCTACTTATTGCTATTTCTCTTGATGTACCCACAATCTCCAAAACATTTCCAGTCTCACGTGTGCTTGGTTTAGAGTTGCTGCCAAGCCCATCTTGGAGCAAACCACCGGCCCACTCATCCCGTGGGCGCCCTTGCTGCACCCTGGTGGGTCGATTACCGGGAGCACCTACTCTCCGCCTTAAGCGGGAGCGAGCGTTCGCTTCGCCTGAAGAGGTTTCCCTGGGCCGCTCCAAACCTGGGCCCAACAAAAGGTACTGCTTTTCTCTTCTTTTTTTCCTTTCAGTTTAGATCTTTAAAAATGTTCAAATATAAAAAAGTTCAAAAACCAAAAAAGTTCGAATTAAAAAATGTAAATATTAAAAAATGTTTGAATCTCAAAAAATTCATAATTCAAAAAAGTTTGAATTAAAAAATGTTCGAATCTCAAAAAAAATTGATATTAAAAAATGTTCAAATATTAAAAATGTTCAGATCTAAAAAAGTTCAAATTTCGAAAAATTTGAAATTTCAAAAAATGATTCAGAATTTTCAAAAGATTTTTTAAAATCGACTAAAAAACAGAAGACAAACCGGAAAAAAAATCGTTAAATAACAACACACATAGAACCAGTTGGTAGCCGAAAAAACGAGAAATCTGAAGAAAAAAAGTTGTTTCGCTAAGCTTGGTACTAACAGGCCAGCCCATAAAATCGCCACCTGAGCGGAGCGCCAGGTACATCCCATAATGAGTGGCGAATAGGAGTCGCGTCAATTACCAGCACACACATCGGTGGGAAAGGCTAACTAGCGCGCTCTCCTAGCGAATCCCCTCCCTAGCAATCGATTGCTCGAGCAATCACTTTTTGTGGCGCGGAAGCGCTCGCGGAGCGAGTCAATTCCCTTTTTGTCACGTAGTGTTTTAATTGTGTTCACACGTGTTCACACTAACAGTTTGTATTACTACTTTGCAAGTTGCATGCAGCCAAGAGCGTTCACAGCTGCGTGCATGCACATGCACAGAGCATCTCATGGATTTGCATTTAATGAGCCAACTTTTCAGCACGCTTTCATAAGTTGTTGCATGCATACACATAGCATCTCACTCTTTTTCTTCAGCACGAGGCAGACTCTTAATTCTCCTTTTGCAATTCCCTTTTTGCAATTCCCTTTTTGGGTTTTATTTTTCGTACGGTAATTCATGTTTAAGGGGATCCTTTTGCAATTCCCTTTTTCGGGCCAGTGGTTTTTAAGGGGGAAAATAACGGGTGGGAAGATCCACTTGTAACTCAAATGAACTACCACTTGCTACTTAAATTAATTACTATTTTTAAGTTGTAAGCTAACAAAAGTTGCTAAAATATTCTAAATGAAATTTACTTTTTAGGGTCGCTAGGTATTTATATTTACCGTTGATAAATAACGGGGCACCGAGTTGATAACTTGTAAACAAAAAAAGAGTCGCTACATATTTTAAATTAAATTAAATTTTTAGGGTTGATATTTATTTATATTTACCATTGATAAATAGTGGGTCACCGGGTTGATAGCTTGTAAATTAAAAGAGAGTCGCTAAAATATTCTAAATGAAATACTTTTTAGGGTTATTATTTATTTATATTTACAGTTGATAAATAACGAGGCACCAGGTTGATAGCTTGTAAAATAAAAAATGTTCGCTAAAATATTCTAAATGAAATACTTTTTAGGGTTGGTAGTTTTTTTATTATTACCATTGATAAATAACGGAGCACCGGGTTGATAACTTGTAAACTAAAAACAGTCGCCAAAATATTCGAAAAGAAGTTAGATTTTTAAGGTTGGTAGTTATTTATATTTACCATTGATAAATAACAGGACACCGGGTTGATAGCTTCTAAACAAAAAAATATTCGGTAAAATGTTTAAAATAAAATTAACTTTGGGGTTGATAATTTTATACATTTACCGTTGATCACTCAAGTATGGAGGAGTTGATTATTCGAATAGGATAGGATTGATAACTTTTAGTCAGAAAAAAAAGTTTCTCGAAACATATCAACATGGGTGCTAGTTTTGAAGATCTCGTCGAGACGGATTTATTGGTGAAAGCGGATCTTAATTTGGAGTTGTCGTTTGAAAGTTAAAACGTTTTGAATTTTGAAATTTGGAAAACATTCCGCTGACATCGCAGATTCGTCTATTTGTGCATGCATGCGAACTTTCCCTCAATACCTCGCACCAGGTTGATAATTTTATACATTTACCGTTGATCACTCAAGTACGGAGGGGTTGATTATTCGAATAGGAAAGGGTTGATAACTTTTAGCCAGAAAAAAAGTTTGTCGAAACATATCAACATGGGTGCTAGTTTTGAAGATCTCGTCGAGACGGATTTATTGGTGAAAGCGGATCTTAATTTGGAGTTGTCGTTTGAAAGTTAAAACGTTTTGAAATTTGAAATTTGGAAAAGATTCTGCTGACATCAGCAGATTCGTCTATTTGTGCATGCATGCAGAACTTTCCCTCAATACCCTGCATCAGGTTGATAATTTTATACATTTACCGTTGATCACTCAAATACGGAGGGGTTGATTATTCGAATAGGAGAGGGTTGATAACTTTTAGCCAGAAAAAAAGTTTGTCGAAACATATCAACATGGGTGCTAGTTTTGAAGATCTCGTCGAGACGAATTTATTGGTGAAAGCGGATCTTAATTTGGAGTTATCGTTTGAAAGTTAAAACATTTTGAATTTTCAAATTTGTAAAAGATTCCGCTGACATCAGCAGATTCGTCTATTTGTGCATGCATGCAGAACTTTCCCTCAATATCCTGAACCAGGTTGATAATTTTATACATTTACCGTTGATCACTCAAGTACGGAGGGGTTGATTATTCGAATAGGAGAGGGTTGATAACTTTTAGCCAGAAAAAAAGTTTGTCGAAACATATTAACATGGGTGCTAGTTTTGAAGATCTCGTCGAGACGGATTTATTGGTGAAAGCGAATCTTAATTTGGAGTTGTCGTTTGAAAGTTAAAACATTTTAAATTTTCAAATTTGGAAAGTTTTAACGTGGACGTGGGTCAGAGAAAGGAGAGAGAAAGAGGTTTGCTCACGTATGATTAAACCAAAAAAAGCTGTCGGAAAGTGATCGCTAGGCAGGATTTGAGCGAACGATCGCCAGCTAGGGTAGCCCCTCTGCTAGCTAGCTACCGTGCTCACTCCCTCCTTTATCTAGCTAGCTCTTTCTCTATTCTACTTACCTCTCTCTCATCTAGCTAGCAAGCTGCTATTTTTTTAACACCATATATATTAAGCCAGTAAGCTGCCTTAAAAACCTTCCGGTCTCCTTAGGTATCATGGTAAGAAAAATAGTGCGTCTGGAACTTGCTCTTATCTAGTATCTATCAACCTCCTTGTGATCCAATCACGTAAATGTATACAAAAGCACACCGCAATCGGCAAAAACACGGCAGAGAGCCATAATAACGCACTGCAATGAACTAAACATGGCAAAGAGGCAGGAAAAACACACCGCAAAGAACTAAGCACGGAAAAGCCGCGAGACACATGTCCCTACCGGCCGAAGTTGACACATACGTTACAACGGCACAGCTTTCCCATTTGTCCGTACGCACGTCGTTGCTTCCCACCAAAAGACACCCTTTACCGTGTACATTTCCGTGGTACAAGAAGTCATTTCCCGCCTAATTTTTCCTCCATTTTCTTCCCAAAAATTCCTTCCTACCATATTGTTCCGCTATCTTTTCGCCCTCGCGTCACTATATAAAGCCATGTAGCGGACCCAGAGTTCACAACTCAGTTCTCCTCTACCGGTTCCTCCCTCCACATCCCCTCTCCCCGCCACCGCCGGCACCTTACAACCATTTCCTGCTGTCGTCGAGATGTTTCCTTGTCACCGTGCAACCTGAGCTCAAGGGGATTCGCCGGACTCCGTTTGTGGCTGGAAGGCCATTTCTCTGTCAAAATTTGGGCCACCAGAGAGTGTGTGGATTGGCACCTTCAACACCAAGGAGGAGGCCGATGTGCTCACCCCGCAGCCACACTTTGTCTCCCAGTAGGACGAGCGGAGCCACTACCGGAGGCAGCGGCGGCTTGCCATCGCCGATACGGACGAGCGCGCCACGACCGAGGTGGACGAGCAGGCCATGGGTCAGTTCGTCTCAGCTCCCACCTTGGTTCACTACAATTACCTCTCCTATGTGTCCTCTGATATCTTCGTGTGACGATTTCTCGTCATCTCTTCTTCTCTTGTTCCAGCTCTAGGCCTACTCAAATGCTACATGGGCTATTAATCATTCAGATCGCCGTTCACTTTCTGCTTACTGTGTGTTTTTTGGTGGTTCACTCTGTAGGGATTCGTAGCATAGAAAACAAAAAATTTCCTACCGCAAGAACGAATAACAAGCCAAGATCTAATCTAGTAGATGGTAGCAACGAGATGAAGATCATGAGACTAACCCTCGAAGATTCCAAAGCCTACGAGATTAGATCTCGTGGTTGATGTAGTCGATCACTTGCCGCTTGCAAAAGCGCGTAGAAGATCTTGACGGTGCCACAGTCGGGCAGCACCTCCGTACTCGGTCACACGTTCGGTGTTGATGACGACGTCCTTCTCCCCGTTCTAGCGGGCAGCGGATGTAGTAGATCCTCCTCGGAATCCCGACAGCACGAAGGCGTGGTAGCGGTGGTGGTGGAGATTGCTTGTGACGGTAAAGCACACGTCCGTTGGGAACCCCAAGAGGAAGGTATGATGAGTACAACAGCGAGTTTTCCCTCAGTAAGAAACCAAGGTTATCGAACCAGTAGGAGATGAAGACCACGTGAAGGTTGTTGGTGAAGGAGTGTAGTGCGGCGCAACACCGGGGATTTCGGTGCCAACGTGGAACTGCACAACACAATCAAACTACTTTGCCCCAACTTAATAGTGAGGTTGTCAATCTCACCTGGACTTGCTGAAAACAAAGGATTAAACGTATGGTGTGGAAAATGATGTTTGCTTGCAGAAAACAAAAGAGAACAATGATTGCGGTAGGTTGTATTTCAGATGTAAAAGAATGGACCGGGGTCCACAGTTCACTAGTGGTGTCTCTCCAATAAGATAAATAACATGTTGGATAAACAAATTACAGTTGGGAAATTGACAAATAGAGAGGGCATAACAATGCACATACATATCATGATGACTACTGTGAGATTTACTTAGGGCATTACGACAAAGAACATAGACCGCCATCCAGCATGCATCTATGCCTAAAAAGTCCACCTTCGGGTTAGCATCCGCACCCCTTCCAGTATTAAGTTGCAAACAACAGACAATTGCATTAAGTACTGTGCGTAATGTAAACAATACAAATATCCTTAGACAAAGCATTGATGTTTTATCCCTAGTGGCAACTGAAGGAGATATGCCCTAGAGGCAATAATAAAGTGGTTATTACATATCTTTATGTTTATGATAAATGTTTATATATCATGCTATAATTGTATTAACCGAAACATTGATACATGTGTGATATGTAAACAACAAAGAAGTCCCTAGTATGCCTCTTAACTAGCTTGTTGATTAATGGATGATTAGTTTCATAATCATGAACATTGGATGTTATTAATAACAAGGTTATATCATTATATGAATGATGTAATGGACACACCCAATTAAGCGTAGCATAAGATCATGTCATTAAGTTATTTGCTATAAGCTTTCGATACATAGTTACCTAGTCCTTATGACCATGAGATCATGTAAATCACTTATACCGGAAAGATACTTTGATTACATCAAACGCCACTCGCGTAAATGGGTGGTTATAAAGGTGGGATTAAGTATCCGGAAAGTATGAGTTGAGGCATATGGATCAACGGTGGGATTTGTCCATCCCGATGACGGATAGATATACTCGGGCCCTCTCGGTGGAATGTCGTCTAATGTCTTGCAAGCATATGAATGAGTTCATAAGAGACCACATACCACGGTACGAGTAAAGAGTACTTGTCGGGAGACGAGGTTGAACAAGGTATAGAGTGATACCGATGATCAAACCTCGGACAAGTAAAATATCGCGTGACAAAGGGAATTGGTATCGTATGTGAATGGTTCATTCGATCACTAAAGTCATCGTTGAATATGTGGGAGCCATTATGGATCTCCGGATCCCGCTATTGGTTATTGGTCGGAGTGAGTACTCAACCATGTCCGCATAGTTCACGAACCGTAGGGTGACACACTTAAAGTTGGATGTTGAAATGGTAGAACTTGAATATGGAATGGAGTTCGAATATTTGTTCGGAGTCCCGGATGAGATCCCGGACATCACGAGGAGTTCTGGAATGGTCCGGAGAATAAGATTCATATATAGGAAGTCATTTTATAAGATTTAAAATGATCCGGAAGGTTCTATGGAAGGTTCTAGAAGGTTCTAGAAAAGTCCGGAAGAAACCACTATGGAAGGCGGAGTCCCAAAGGGACTCCACCTCCATGGCCGGCCAACCCTAGAGGGGGAGGAGTCTCAAGTGGACTTCCCCAAAGGGGACCGGCCACCCCCCCACATGGAAGGGGGGAATCCCACCCCAAGTGGGATTCCCACCTTGGGTAGGTTTCCTATCACATGGAAGGTTTTGGGTTCGGGTCTTATTCGGAGACTTGTAGTCCAACACTTGGGGCTTCCACCTATATAATGAGGGCCAAGGGGAGGGGGCCGGCCACCCCAACAACCACAAGGTGGCCGCACCCCTATAGTGGCCGGCGCCCCCTCTCCCCAAACCCTAGCCGCCCCGCTCCTCCACTTCCCGCACGCTTAGCGAAGCTCCGCCGGGTTTCTCCACCACCACCGACACCACGCCGTCGTGCTGTCGGATTCAAGAGGAGCTACTACTTCCGCTGCCCGCTGGAACGGGGAGGTGGACGTCGTCTTCATCAACAACCGAACGTGTGACCGAGTACGGAGGTGCTGCCCGTTCGTGGCGCCGTGATCAAGATCTTCTACGCGCTTTTGCAAGCGGCAAGTGAACGTCTACCGCAGCAACAAGAGCCTCATCTTGTAGGCTTTGGAATCTCTTCAAGGGTGAGACTCAATAATCCCCTCGTTGCTACCGTCTTCTAGATTGCATCTTGGCTTGGATTGCGTGTTCGCGGTAGGAAATTTTTTGTTTTCTATGCAACGAATCCCTACAATGGTATCAGAGCCGTGTCTATGCATAGATGGTTGCACGAGTAGAACACAATGGTTTTGTGGGCGTTGATGCTCTTGTTATCTTTAGTTTGAGTACTTTGCATCTTTGTGGCATAGTGGGATGAAGCTGCTCGGACTAACTTTACATGACCGCGTTCATGAGACTTGTTCCTCGTTCAACATGCAACTTGTATTGCATAAGAGGCTTTGCGGGTGTCTGTCTCTCCTACTATAGTGAAGATTCAATTTACTCTTCTATTGACAATATTAGTATCAACGTTGTGGTTCATGTTCGTAGGTAGATTAGATCTCTATCGAAAACCCTAAACCACGTAAAATATGCAAACCAAATTAGAGACGTCTAACTTGTTTTTGCAGGGTTTGGTGATGTGATATGGCCATAATGTGATGATGAATATGTATGAGATGATCATTATTGTATTGTGGCAACCGGCGGGAGCCTTATGGTTGTCTTTAAATTTCATGTTGAGTAGTATTTCAAAGTAGTTGTAATAGTTGCTACATGGAGGACAATCATGAAGACGGCGCCATTGACCTTGACGCTACGCCGACGATGATGGAGATCATGCCCGAAGATGATGGAGATCATGTCCGTGCTTTGGAGATGAAGATCAAAGGCGTAAAGACAAAATGGCCATATCATATCACATATGAACTGCATGTGATGTTAATCCTTTTATGCATCTTATTTTGCTTAGATCGCGATGGTAGCATTATAAGATGATCCCTCACTAAAATCTCAAGATAATAAAGTGTTCATCCTTAGTATCACCGTTGCCAAGACTTGTCGTTTCGAAGCATCTTGTGATGATCGGGTGTGATAGAATCAACAAGTGCATACAACGGGTGCAAGACAGTTTTGCACATGCGGATACTAAGGTGGCCTTGACGAGCCTAGCATGTACAGACATGGTCTCGGAACACGTGATACCGAAAGGTAGAGCATGAATCATATGGTTGATATGATGAACACTTTGAGTGTTCGCCATTGAAATCACACCTTGTCTCGTGATGATCGGACTTAGGTGCGGTGGATTTGGTTCGTGTGATCACTAAGACAATGCGAGGGATATTGTTTTGAGTGGGAGTTCACCTAGATTTTTAATTATGTTGAATTAAAATTTGAACTCAATTTGTCATAAACTTAGTCTAAACTTTTGCAAATATATGTTGTAGAGATGGCGTCCCCAATCAATTTTAACCAGTTCCTAGAGAATGAAAAGCGTTTGAGCAACGGTAGCAACTTCACCGACTGGTTCCGTCATGTGAGGATCTTCCTCTCTGGCGGAAATCTGCAATTTGTGCTTGATGCACCGCTAGGTGACCCTCCTGCAGAAACTGAAACCGATGAAGTAAAAGTTGTTTACGAGACTCGGAAAACTCGGTACTCTCAAGTTCACTGTGCCCTCCTGTGCAGTCTGGAAGCCGATCTTCAAAAACGTTTTGAGCACCACGATCCTCATGAGTTGGTCAATGAGCTGAAAGCTATATTTGAGACTCATGCGGCCGTGGAATGCTATGAAGCATCGAAACACTTCTTCAGTTGCATGATGGAAGAAGGCAGCTCCGTTAGTGAGCACATGCTCGCCATGACCGGGCATGCGAAGAAACTCGGTGACTTGGGAATAGTGATTCCTAACGGGCGGGGATTAATCGTGTCCTTCAATCACCGCCACCAAGTTACAAGAACTTTGTGATGAACTACAATATGCGGAACATGAACAAGGAGTTACATGAACTCTTTGGCATGCTAAAAGCTGCTGAGATTGAGATCAAGATAGAGCACCAAGTGTTGATGGTCAACAAGACCACCGGTTTCAAGAAACAGGGCAAGTCTAAGGGAAAATTCAAGAAGGGTGGCAAGAAAGCTGCCACGCCTCCTGTGAAACCTAAGAACGGCCCTAAGCACTGATGCTTGAGTGCTATTACTGCAAGGAGAAGGGACACCGGAAGCGTAATTGCTCCAAGTATCCGACCGATCTAAAGAGTGGCCTTGTCAAGAAGAAGAAAGAAGGTATATCTCGATATACATATTATAGATGTTTATCTCACTCGGTTCTCGTTCTAGTACACGGGTATTTGATACTTGGTTCGGTTGCTCATATTTGTAACTCGAAACAGGAACTAAAGAATAAACGAAGACTACTGAAAGATGAAGTGACGATGCACGTTGGAAACGGATCCAAAGTCGATGTGATCGCTGTCGGCACACTTCCTCTACATCTACCTTCGGGGTTAGTTTTAAGCCTAAATAATTATTATTTTGTACCCGCGTTGAGCATGAACATTATATCTGGATCTTGTTTAATGCAAGACGGTTATTCATTCAAGTACTGAGAATAATGGTTGTTCTATTTTTATGAATAATATCTTTTATGGTCGAGCACCTGAAAAGAATGGCTTATTTATGTTAGATCTCGATAGTAGTGATACGCATATACATAACATTGATGCTAAGCGAATTAAATTGAATGATAATTCTACTTATATGTAGCATTGTCGTCTTGGTCATAT
This sequence comes from Lolium rigidum, assembly GCF_022539505.1. Classification (NCBI taxonomy): domain Eukaryota; kingdom Viridiplantae; phylum Streptophyta; class Magnoliopsida; order Poales; family Poaceae; genus Lolium; species Lolium rigidum. The sequence continues at coordinate 252,368,986 of NC_061512.1, forward strand.
TGGAGTGAAACGCATGAAGAAACTCCATACCGATGGATTACTTGAATCACTTGACTTTGAGTCACTTGATAGATGCGAAGCATGTCTAATGGGAAAAATGACTAAGACTCCATTTTACGGTATGATGGAGCGAGCTCGCGACTTATTGAAAATCATACATACCGATGTGTGCGGACCAATGAGTGTAGCATCGCGTGGTGGTTATCGTTATGTTCTAACCTTCACAGATGATCTGAGTAGATATGGGTATATCTATTTCATGAAACATAAATCCGAAACTTTTGAGAAGTTTAAGGAATTCCAAAGTGAAGTAGAAAATCAACGTAACAAGAAGATTAAATTTCTACGATCTGATCGCGGAGGTGAATATCTGAGTTATGAGTTTGGCATGCATTTAAAGAAATGCGGAATACTTTCACAATTGACACCGCCGGGAATACCACAACGAAACGGTGTGTCCGAACGTCGTAATCGAACTCTCTTAGATATGGTTCGTTCTATGATGTCTCTTACTGATTTGCCGTTATCATTTTGGAGTTATGCATTAGAGACAGCCGCATTCACTTTAAATAGAGCACCATCAAAATCCGTAGAAATGACACCGTATGAATTATGGTTTAATAAGAAACCTAAGCTGATCGTTCCTTAAAGTTTGGGGTTGCGAAGCCTATGTAAAGAAGTTACAACCGGACAAGCTAGAACCCAAAGCGGAGAAATGCGTCTTCATAGGATACCCTAAGGAAACTATAGGGTACACTTTCTATCACAAATCTGAAGGCAAAATCTTTGTTGCTAAGAACGGAACCTTTCTTGAGAAAGAATTTCTCACTAAAGAAGTGACTCGGAAGAAAAGTAGAACTCGATGAGATTGATGAATCTATACTCGTTGATCGGAGTAGCGCGGTACTGGAAGTTGTACTGTACCGCCTACACCGGCAACGAGAGGAAGCTAATGATAATGATCATGAAACTTCGAACGAGGAAACTACGGAACCTCGCGGATCGACAAGGGAACGTGCCACTCCTCGATTGGTATGATCCTTGTCTAAATATCATGATTGTGGATAACAATGATGAGGACCACTGCGACGTATGAAGAAGCGATGATGAGCCCGGATTCCAACAAATGGCAAGAAGCCATGAAATCCGAAATGGGATCCATGTATGATAACACGAGTGTGGACTTTGGTAGACTTACACGATAGCCGCAAGGCTGTCGAAAATAAATGGATCTTCAAGAGAAAAACAGATGCTGATGGTAATATTACTTGTCTATAAAGCTCGACTTGTCGCAAAGGGTTTTCGACAAATTCAAGGAGTTGACTACGATGAGACTTTCTCACCTGTAGCGAAGCTAAAATCTGTGAGGATTTTGTTAGCAATAGCTGCATTTTTCAATTATGAGATTTGGCAGATGGATGTCAAAACGGCGTTCCTTAATGGTGCTTGATGTCTACGGGTGCTTCTATTCTTGTAGATAGTGTTGGGCCTCCAAGAGCAGAGGTTTGTAGAACAGCAGCAAGTTTCCCTTAGCAATGCATGTGTGTGTGTGTGTGTGTGTGTGTGTGTGTGTGTGTGTGTGTG
>NC_061512.1:252370669-252481463 GCF_022539505.1 Lolium rigidum
ACACCAAATCAAAATCAAACAATTGATGATATTTAAGCACAAGTCACCATCCGGCCTCAAAAAAGTCGGAGGTGACATTACTCGCAAAATAGATTTAATTTAACCAATCAAATCAAACATCAGTGATATAATAAATACAGGTCAATTCGTCAAACCACCACCTTTTTTCTGCAACCTTTCGAGAGTGAGAGAGAAAGAGAGAAGGGTTAGAGGACCCAAAGCCCAACAAAAGCCCTACAAGCTACATTAGCAAACCAAGACCATTCCTTGGCCCAAACAAATTCCAAACTACCACCAGGCCCAATTAGGCTTCAGCCAACGTGCCGACCACGTCACAACTTCTTCCCGTTCGCCGGCGCCGGCGCCGGCGCGGACGCCGCGCCGCCGAGCACCGCGGCGGCCGAGTCGACGTTGGTGAGGAGGAACTCGTAGATCTTCTTCCTCAGCCGCTCGATCGTCTCCTCGGGCACGCCGCAGCCGCCGTTCGCGGCAGTGGGAGTGGTGGCCAGCGCATCCTCCTCGTCCCCGTCCAGCGGCGGAGGCGGAGGCGCCTCGCTGCGCGTCCCGATCTCGCCAAGCCAGTCGTTGACGCGCTTCAGCTGCGGGAGCATCCTGGCCGCGCGCTCGCGGTCCCATGGCGCCGCTGCCGACACGTCGGCGTCCAGGAACCGCTCCACGAACCCGAGGAACCACCCCCTGGACTCCTCCCCGAGCCGCCGAGCCAGCTGGCCCCTCTCCTCCGCGCCTACTCCCCTCTCCCACTCCGGCGGCGGCGCCACCGCTGCCGCTGCCATAGTCACCGGGCTCGTCCTTGGTTTCCCCTTTGCAGGGGACATCCGCGACTTCGCCGCTGGAGATAACGACTTCACGGCATTGGGCGCCGCTGCAGCCGGCTTCACCGACTCATCGACGACGACCACGGCCAGCGGCGAGGGTACCGTGGCCGGGGCCGGCTTGAGGTTGTAGAGGCCAAAGGCAGAGAGGTCCGTGGCAAGCGCGGCGTTCACCCAGGACTTGGCTCGGCGTTGCCGCTCTGCCGCGACAGCAGCAGTCTCTTCGTCCGTGGCAGAGACCACCGTCCCGGCATCGCTGGCCGCTGAGCATTCCGGCGAGGCTGCCGACTTTGTGAGGGTGTCGGTGATAACAGTGGCACGGGAAAGCGCGCCATGGAGGGCGAGGAACTGCTCGACAGTTGGCTGAGGGTTGTGCTCCTCCGCCGTCGAGCTCACCTCCGCGTAGGAGCTGCACCGGCAAAACACAAGCAAAGCCAAGTAAGAATCTCACCAGATTACTGAAATCATTCGAATTCAGAAAAAATGGCTCTGTACAGATCCTACAGTAACTTGTAACAAAGCTCTGTGATAGTACAGCAGTAAAATTTTACAGTACTTCAGATGAAATGCTGACATTTTCCCAGCAGTGTTTGAAAATATTGTACATTAACAATCATGAGATTTACAATAGAGAACACTGCAGCTGACAGGTTGATATTAGCAGAAGAAAACAGTAGCAAGTGCAGGTACAACGCAAATGGTAACACAGTAGGCCATGCACACATGCAGCAAGAAACACAGTTCAGAAACAATGTCATCCATAAGCAAACAACAATCCACAATCCACCTGTGAGTGTCCAAATTGGTAAATTGTTCATGCTACAGATGGTTACGAATTTCACATACACTTTCAGTTTATGTGAGTTGAGTTCAAAATCTGTACTAGCTATGTACCACCTGCACTCAGATCTCTACTAAAAGATGGCTGGGGATGGACCATGGGTAGGGTCTCCAGAAGGGAAGATCCGAGCTGGTTGATGGCATTATTGCAACATGCAAGCCAGCTAGGTTTTGGGACATTTGGAGCATGATACCAACGGGTTATTGATGATCTTGCCCTCGTGAGGTGCTAGGGCAAAGGAGGCATGTCACATGAACAGCAGCCGGCTTTGCTAAAAAAAACACCACTGAGTACCAGTCTGTACTGGTGTGCTGACCATGTCCTGTATATCTAGCATGCCCATCATCAGCACAGGAACATGCAATTCAAGGCTGTCTACGGCCACAAGCCATGTGAAGCTCTGAAGGTCTTGTTATCAAACAGGTCAGCTCCGAAGTCTTTGATGAACAGTAGATTCATTTTTTTTTTGACTAAAAAGAATGGTTTATTCATCAATATGGAAAGGATTTCCCAAACATTATCACTGAAATATGAAGCCAGCATGTGAAAACTATAACAGTGTAATTCAATGTGAGACCCAATAGCAGCTGAGGATTAATCGATTCAACGTTACGAATTTTGAATTAGTAAGCTGCAGTGTACACCAGTAGAATAGTATTTGATACATATCTGTTGATACTTGGATAAAGCTAGCAAACAATGCCAGGATATGGTATGGCCCAATCAAACTAAAAGATTCTCTTCTACTATATCTTAATAGACAGAGCATGTGATGCCACCAACGTATTGAACATGCGGACACCGATAATTAGAGAGTATGTTTTGTCCATAATAAGTACAAATCGAAGATTATACTTGACAGACAAATAAATAAGAGATGTCGGTGGAAGTCATTAGCAAAGAATCACCAGATAATATTCTTTAATGATAACATCCAATGCCAGGTGTCTGGTAAAAAGGTACCTCAAACATCTCAGCAAGCTTTCTGCAGCAGAAGCTTCCTGCATGGCTTCAACAGCAGCTACCTGCGCCGATTCTCTGTACTTCAGAAGCTCCTGTAACAGAAATATGCCACAAAGCATACCATCAGGTATAAAATCCTAACAGAGCGGAGAAGTGCCATCTTGGTAGCACGCTAGGGTAATTTTCTACAACAATACTTCTCACAGATATCAGTAAAATTTATCAATAATCATAGATATTGGCAGTAGATGGTTAACAACATATTAGTGTGCGCTCAAACCATAACGGCATTTTTTAAATGTATAATAAAACCATATTGATCATGTCAATGAACTTAGTCACACCTTTCCTAATTTGGCAAGTGGCGGAGGAAGTGATGTCCATGAACTGCTAGCATCCGTCAGTTTTTTGCTGTTCGGGGGAATCTTAACCAAATTTGTAGCATTTGGGTTGCCTAAAACCCCAGATGGCCTCTTTAGAGTAGGAGGATGCTTCTTCGGTGCTTTGTCAGCATCAACTGAAGGAGCAGGAGCAGGAGCGCTCGCTGTGCTCTTTCTAGCAGGGTTATGGTTCTTACTGTCATCTTTATGTGACGCCTTCTCGTTCACTGGTGGCTTTCTTCTAGGAGTCTGCATATAAAAAATCTCAAGATTATCAGAGTTACTGTTGTCGCAAAAGCAGTGTATAGAAAGAAATAATGCCATTGTATCATGTTGCTTTGCATACTATCATTAATTTTAGATAAGACTCTATCATCACTCTGATCTCCTAGAGACTCGAAAGAAATATAATCGTCAAGCAAAGATAGTGATCACATCAAATTTAACACATCAAGCAACATAGTTACATACCGTTGGACCCCTGTTCTCAGGTTTCCTATCAACTCTGGTTGTCTTCGAATCTGAGTTGATTTTCCCTTTTGTATCTACAGCTCCTTCCCAGCTTCTTCTCAAGGCCTTTGGTCCTGATCCAATACCCAACAAAGAGCTACTGATCGAGTTACCTACAGAGGACCTCCTCCCTGCAGTGGTGACCTTCAAAACTGAAGCTGCCCTTTCCAACAAAGATAGCCTAGAAGAAGCTGCTTTCTCTGCTCCTTTTACCCCGTGTCTCTGTCTTAGGTCACTAGAAAACCTGTCAAATGTTCCAGGCATAGAATACACACTGGTTGGAGATGAAGGCGTTGATCTAACACTACCAGGCCTTGTCTTCGGTTTCACCGCTTCCTTCTTATCAGCAACCGCATTCAGAGCCTGTTTTGACAGCGAAGATTTTGACTTAGTCAGCAGCGGTTTCTTATTTTCCGTCCCAACGGTTTTGTGGGAAGCGTTTATTTTCTCTAGCTTGCTCTTCTCCTTTTCTAGAGACAAGGCGCCGGCATCTTTCACTCCATTGGTTGCTTTCGATCCATTGGCCGGTTGCACCTTCTTGCTGCCAGCAGCACCAGAAGAGCTAGTTAGCACAAGGTCCTCAGGTTTGCCGACGCAGGCATGGCGGCCAGGAACCGGCCGAACTCCCCAAAGGATGGGCACCGGCGTGGCCGCCTCGAGGCGGTCTACATGGATGAACTGGCCTAGCTGAATCTTGTCGCTCAAGATGAGATCATGCTGCTCCTCGGGAAGGGTGACGTAGGTGGCGTGGGATGAATCGGACACCTTGAGGTAGAACCCTTGGTTGGTGAAAAGATCGCTCCCGGAGAGCGCTGGCACGATGCTGACAACCTGAAGCAGCGACGACCGGTGCTCGCCCGCGACTTTAACATCCGTGTTCATGTGCTGAAGGAGCTTGACGAGGACACCGGGCACCAGCGACGCCATTGATGTAAGTCGTTATGCGCATTACTCTGCGATGTTCAAGCCAGTTCAGCAGTTAGATTATTTATACATATGGTAACATGAAGAATCAGTACCAAAAAAATAAGAAAGTTATCAATTCGCTGGCAGCCAACCAGGCCTGGCTGCCTCTATCAAAAGGTGAAAACAGTAGTAGTACCCCTGATCACAATAATGGTTGCAGCTTTTCGTGAATGTAATTACGGAAACCTGGCTCGCAAGGACCCTCAAATTTACTGATTGGTTTAAACCGCAGTACTATCTGTCAGAACTGAATCAACGGACAAGAATTCAGTAATTCGGAATGCAAATGCAAATGCAAACTGAAATAGTCGCAGGCAGGCCGTGTCACCATCAAATAAATAGACTACTGGAAATGAGACGGCGACACAGAAGAATCGGTGGCCGTAACCCAATGATTTTCAGGGATAAGGACGACGGCGAGAAGCAAGGAGGAAGAAAAGGAAAAATCAATCAAGCACGCGGCTATCCAACAGTACCACTAACATGGCAACACAGTACAAGAAAGCACATAAATGGGTGCGCGAGAAGTGGTGCTGCCAGGACTGCAATTATGCAGCGAGGAAGAAAGCTGCCATGGCATTGCTTGCGAGGAACTGGATTCAGCCCGAAGCAACGCGGGACCCGTGGTGGAGCTGGAGGTGGAGCGGGAGCCTGGGAGGGAGGCGACAGGCTCAACAAACGCCACGGCACAAGCAGATACCACCCGAAAGCCTCATCATGGCGTCAATGTGGGCGGTGGTCCTCCCTCCCCCAAATCCAACCAGAAAAATTCAGCCGGGAGGAATTGCGGGGGCGGAATAAACGGATGAACAGAACCGACGGGCCAAATCTTGTGCGTAGTACAAGTTGCGCTCGTGAGAATTATTCTGCTACGTTTAAAGAAATGCCAATTGGGAGGGAAGCGTAGGGCGCCGGATAGTTCCAAGAATCATTCTGGCTTGGCTCGTGCTGCTAACTAAGCAATGCTTCTCCGAGGAAATGGCAGGGCGGGAGGGGCCAGAGCTTCCGTCCGTACCGAGTTCTCGCGAGCGATTCGTGGGAGAAATTAAGGTGGGAGACGGAAGAAGGCGGCGCGAGACGGGGAGGGCGTGTCCATGAAATTGGCTATCGGGCGCGGCGAGCGGTCGAGCAAGAGGAGGGCGGCGAATCTATCGGGAGCAGACAGAAGAAATTTAATCAGCAGCAGCAGGAGAGAACCAACCTTTGGCGGAAATCGGTGGGCGCCGGCGCAGGAATCAATCAATCTCCCGGCCGCTGTACTGCTTGCCCCTTTGGTGTGGCCGCACGGGGGGGAGAAGGAGGCGCCCCGCGGGTTCTCGAGCTCGCAGCGCGCCGTGCGCCCGTGATAGGCCGGCAGCGGTGGCGTGCCTGCTCTGCTCTGCTTTTCCTCTGCCGCCGCGGCGAGCGCCTATCGACGATCCTGCAGGCTGCAGCGTCCGCCCCGCAGGTCTAGGCGCAGTGCGTCAGGCCGCGTCCAAGAATCTCCCTTCCACCTCTCTCTCTCTCTGGCTGGTTCTGGTTCTGGGGCGGCGCGCCGCTGTGAGCTTGGGAGAAGGAGCTCGCAGAGAGAGGAAAGCGAGAATGGGAGAACGGAGACCGGTGCGGTGGCCTCGCTCTTGCTTTGTTTCTCTCTCTTGCTCGGGTTGGGGGGAGTGGGGTGGGGTGGGGTAGTAACCGTCCGGAGCAGAGCTGACAACACGCGAACGCCAGCCAGCGGCGGCGATTTACTGTGGCAGAGCCTCGTGTTGCGCGGCGTGCGTGCGTGGGTGGGTGGTGCGTTGTTGTTGAGGTGGGAAGTTGCTTTCCTCGTGCTCGGGAGTGGGGCTGCCAGTGAAAAGTCACAAAAGTTACTGCTGCATTAAAAAAAGCCGTGATAAATCCTAGTCATTTTTTTTTTGCGAATTACAAATGATATCCACTCGGAAATCACCTGTAGCTCATGTGATCGCGTTTATTCAAAAAAAAATCAAAACGTTCCCGTACAAGTGCATACGTGTGTTTAGTACGTGCGACCGCATCTAAATACCTGTTCATATCTCTACTATTAAGAAAGAACCCACTAACGCCTCAGTGCCACATTTTCGTGATGGACAATAATACCCCCCACGTCTACTATCCAAGATGATTTATCTCAACGCAACAAACAACTCCACACCATTAGACGTAGCTTTTCAAAATTTCAAATGGCACAACAAACACCTACTATTTCTCAACTAATCTTTACGTCAAAAAAACCGGTGTTGGTAATTAGCGATTCGTTCCACATCCAAAGAAAACCTGCGTCCTCGAGCAATCCACGGCAGGAAAACTAAGGAAAGCCTAAAAAACCGGCTACCCGCGAAGGAATCGTAACCGAGCAGTTATCCAAGTCGTGTTGGTCGTGGGCTTCGGCCGATCCAGCAAAAATCCCCCGTGAAAATCAGATCGGTTGTTGCCCCGCTATCCTGCACCAGAAAATCACGCGACAACTCCCATACGGTATGTTTCCCGAGTAGTACAAGGACTAGATCGAATCCCGGCATCGCAAACTACGGTCTTCTCAAAGAACTACCAGGAGCCTTCCGGCGCCAATGGAACGGCCGGCGGCGGTGCAAGATGAGCACAACGCCGGGACAGCCGGAGATACTTCACATGAAGAGCAGGAGGCGCCCCGATCACCACCGACGTTGTCGACGTGGAAGTAGACTTCTTCAAATTGAAGGCGGACGACGAGTCCAGGGGAAGATCACGAGCAGTAGCTAGCGTTGGCGTTGTTTGGCCTTTGACGGCAACCCGGCCAGACCTTCATGTATTCCCGCATGAAAGACCCGATCGACCCCTCGTCGGCGGCGGATAGGTTGGCACATGGCGATTGTCGGCTAGCGAGCGGGTTCGGGACGTTCGGGAGGGCAGCGCAGATCATGTCCGCGATCAACAACTTAGGCGTCGTCTACATTCCTCTACGCAAGACGCGGATGACAGATAAGATGGGGCTACATGTCGCCGTCGGCTACATGACAAGGCTAATGGAGATGGAGAGTGATATTGCACGGCCGGTGAAGGGGCGCAACGAAGAGTGTGAGATCAACGCGGGGAACTTACGGCCGTACATGCTGGGGCGGTGCGGTGAGAGAGGATCAGGCTCTCGGCTGAGAGCAACGCGCGTCCAGCAATCCAGTTCTACTGAATTAGTTTAGTATTTAGTGATTGATTGGTTGTTGACTACTTCTGACTACATGATGCATTCGATCGGATTGCTGAATACGGCTGCTACAATTCAGTTTAGTGACTTAGTTTGTGGCTGTTCCACACTCTGTTTTCGCCATACAGAAGTCTTCAGATGAGTGCAGTTCAAATATGGTGCCAGACATAGCTCAGCTACAGGTGTGCAGTTCAAACATGGATTAGCTCTTCTTCTCGAAAGTATACCTTTTGAAACTGATGTCCTAAATACGTAAGGTTTGCTGAATCTTGGTGGTGTCTTGATACTGTGGAAGGTGGTGTTAGTTCAACTGGGTCTGATAACTGCAAATCTGCTGAAACTGTGGATGACAAAAATAATGGATGTGTGCGCTATATTTTTCAGTTGTGGTGTGCCTGCATCTTATTCCTTATACTCAACTTGCAATTGCGTATGCTACATTGGACTTCAACTGGAAGAGCAACCATTCGTAAAAGAAGAAAGTAGGCATTCTAGCCGGCAACAAGCTGCATGTATGTGCTTTAGTTCATTTCTTTAAAAAATTAATAGAAAATTACCTATTTATTTAATGTGCAAAATTATTTTTCAGTTTATAATATATATCCATATCTTTGAATTTAATTGTTTTAGTTTTACAATATATGATATGTATATATCGTTATGCCGTAGCAACGCACGGGCATTCAACTAGTGTGGCTTAAAGACGCACAAATGTTCGAACGAAAATGAGCTTTTTTTTTCCGTTTATAGATTTTGTGATTTCCGTGTAGCCTATCCGGCAAAACTTTGCATATATGTAAATACTATGTGATGTGTCCGCATAACTTTTTTTGCTGGACTTTTTGAAACTTTAGAATAATATTTTCATTTAAGAAAACCAGATCAGTGGAACTTGAACTCGGGAGCCAAAACACCTCTCTCGTAAGCACTCCACTATAAGGCCTTGTTTACTTCTAGGGTATTTATGGGGATGGGAGGGGATTATTTCGTATCCCGGAAAATCCCCACTAGTCCGTTTACTTCTCCGGTTTTGAACGACATAATCCCAAGATATCCCCTCCCATCCCCTTTCATCCCCACATTTTTTGCCTAAATCAAAAACTCTACATCATACTAGTGTATTTTTGGGGAAGGGTATTTGAGGGGATTGGGTGAACACCAAATCCCCTCCCATCTCCATACCTATTGGGAAGAAAAATACGAGAGAAGTAAACAAGGCCTAAAGAAACCACTGCAATTCTTTGGCTATGAAATGTAAATACACACTCGGGTGCTAAAGTGTTAGGTCGGGTGTGGGAAGTTTTTTTTTCCAGGTGGAAGGGGAGACTTGGGAAATACACATCTTTACATGGAGAAAATCCCTAATTCACCACCTCCACTCTTTACCTTATCATCTACTCCAGCTCGTGCTTAAGCTTGAATCACCATGGGCGAGGAGTCATTGCACCCACCATAACCGACGTATCGAACTCGTCCCACCCAATGTAAGGGTGGCGCCCTAAGGACATCTCCAACCGTGCGACCCAAACGGACGCGTTGGATCGTCCGGTTTGGACTGTTTGGGTGGCCGAGCAGACACGCGGACAGCGGCCCGCATCCGCGTGTCCGTTTGGGTCGCACGCTGCGACCAACGCGGCGACCCAAACAGACGCCACGTGGTTCGTCTTCCTTGCACGGCGCTGCACCATGGCAGGCCTCGACGGGACATCAATAAGTACAAATCTACTCTAGCTCTTGCTTAAGCTTGAATCACCATGGGCGAGGACTCATTGCGCGCACCATAACCGGCATATCAAACTCGTCCGACCCGTGCCGTGGTGGCGCCCTAAACCCAAGTGTTTCACACAATGGGTTTAGTATCCAAGCACGTATTTTTTTTGTTGAAATATAAATGGGTTTTTAGTCTTTTTGGTTGTGGCTAGAGTGTGCACTTCTATATTTTTCTGAAGTTACTGAAGTACAACGTTCTTTCGTCACGAGTTTATGTATTAACGGTAACGTTTTTGAAAAAATAAATAGTGTCGGTGTGTTCACTTTAAACAATGGATGTTAGATAACGTGCAAATTTCACATAAGCTGCGAACGAGTGCAAGCAAAGAGACAGAAATGGAATGGTTCCACGTACAGCAGATCGCATACGGAAGTAGCGAGCTGTGTACTTGTACGTATACAGGATCGGTGGTCCCAAAGGTTTGACCGGATTGCCATACTAGTGAGAACTGAAGAAAACGAGTACACGAAAATGCTCACCCGGAGGCCGGAGTACACAACTACACGTTGCTTTTTCCCATTCAAATTTGATTAATTAAGAAGATTTTTTACATGAAAGTAAGGGTAAAACATAATAGGATTACTCTTCTGACATCAAATCATTCAAACCTTTGCTCCCACAGTTACCTGGAGGCGAGCTTCTTTCTTGATCTTGTCGAGGCAATTGAAGGAGCGGCATGCTTGTTATGAAAAAATCCTCTCTAACACGCCTTGCTGATTTTCCTGAAGTGGGCGCCGTGATTTCGTCACAGTTTACCGGCATGGGAGTATTTGACCGGGGCCGGCCGTCGCCGTCCACGTATATGATCCAAATCCTTTTCGGATGGGAGCAAATACTGGCGAGGATTGATGCATGATTGAGAAATTGAGAGGGCTCTGTCAACTGACGCTTGACACGGCCGTCTCGCTTGCCCAGCGGAGCCTACCGCCCTAACTAATCGCAACCTACAACCTTCTAAATGATCTTCCTATACGAGTTCTGTACCAGTAGTATAGACTAATTGTTTATTTAGAGTACGTGACGAGCTACCGTCTCGTAGGAAGAAAACAAAGAATGAAAGGCGCATGGTCGGCCGTATCGTCGGCGCTGCATCGCATTGGTCAGTGCAGCCAAGTAGTAGTATTATACTAGTGGCCAGTATAATTATAATCATAATTAATCCGGCGTGTGACAGGGATCCCGTAACCACCATACGTAATGCTACGGTAGCCCGCTCGTAAATTAATTCGAAGTACTGATGGGCAACCAGACTAGAGTGCTTAGCTCTACCTGCCGTCTTTGCAGGCCAGTAGGCCATGTACTAGCTTCCGTCGTCATTGTCTCTACTTGAGGTTTTATTTGATTTCCTGTGCTCTATTTCGGTTTTCAAGTTGCTCGACTCTACTAGGATTTAAAGAAAATTGCAAAAATCCATCATAATTGTCGCGATGCCAACAGAATTACCGCAATATAAAAAATTTGCTAAAAACCAACGGTCAATTCATTTTTTTTAATAAGAAAAACACTAGTCACTCACTTTAGATTGATTGGCGATTGTTTCTCGGTTGAGGGGAAGGTTCAATTTTAAGAGCTTGTTTGATTCAAAGGAATAGTGTAGGATTTTCCCCTTATAATTGCCGTTTGATTCATAGGATTGCAATCCTTTGGAATTTCTATAAAAGATTCATTTGCACTATGTTTTGAAATAAAAAAATCTTCATTCCAAGCTCTTTTTACAATTTCTTTGATTTTTCTGTGTAATGAAACGCTTGTGGGTCCAAAATTCTGTAGTTTCCTTATCCTGCAGGATTAGATAGGACATACCATTCTAAGCCCGTGTTTTTTAATGTAACTACGACGGACGTGAGCTAGTCTAAATATATATTCAACCAAGTTGTCTATGAAGCTTTTCAGCCCTACAAGATGTGTTCAAAAGAACCACAATACACGAAGGTTACGAGAGAGAAGAAGAAAAGGGAAAAAAATGCACACCAACAACACACAAGACTAAGGAGGAACAAAATGGCCACCCCGCAATCTAGGGGACGGTTAGCCGATGAGAATTCTCATTGCGACCCAAGCACATCAATCACGAGGCCCCAAGGACACGAAAGAGGGACAACCCAGCTCGAGGACTCGCCGAAGTAGTCGAACGACCTTGGTTTGCTGAGACCCAGCATCGACACTGCACCATCGACATAATCGAAGGGCGACGCGCATCCGAGACACACTACACACCGACACCACTTGTGTCGAGGGTGTGTCTAAAAGGTCGCACGCGGCCGAGAAGACGCCATGGTGCATGTGTGCCACCGGCTGGAGTCGAAGTGCATCATAAGGAAGAGACACCCATAGATTACTCTCGCATGGAGCACCCCGCCGGGCGGCGAAGATCCCTGCTAAGGACTCGACAAGCCCGAGTTTTTTCTATTCCTACGTTCTGAAAGAAAATCGTACAAATCAAACAAGCCCTAGAAATTTCTTTTACGCTCCCACTTTCGAGAGTAAGCATGATTTCACACTTTATTCCTTCCAAGCGGCGCCTAGCTACAAGACGGGCGGGTTCGGACGTTACCCGTTGATGTTTTCCTATAGGATCGTCATCGAATCTCTAACCGACTGAAACAACTAACCGAAGCTGGCTGGGTTGGCGGACGTACATAGCGATCGACACGCCGGCAACGACCACATGCGCGTGTACACACACATAATTGATGGACGGGCGCCAACGATTGACTGAGCTAGCTGGGTCTGGGTGCATCATGTTGGGCATTTTAGCATGGAATTGCATCATGGGCTCACGGGGGACACGTAGGTAACGCAGGTACGCGAAGAGGACGATCAACTATTCTTGTGTACAAACTTATGGTCGTCGCTCTCTCGGTTGTGATACCGGAGGCAAGCTAGCGAATGTTATGTAGTATAGCATAGAAAGAGATAAAGATACGGCGGGGGCCAAGGTACGTACTACCACGGCGGGGCGCACCCACCGGTCGCCGGACGCATGGGTCTTCTCAAGGATTCCGGGAGCCCGTCTCCTTCAGAGCTGGCACGGGCGCTTCTGAGGCTCGGCAGTCACCGCCGGCGAGGGCGAGCTGGAAGCCTGGCATCGATGACCATCGTCGTTCGATTATTTCCATGCCTGTGCTTAAGCCAAGAATGAGCACTTGAGCAGACATCCGGCGGCCGGGCCATGAAACTAGCTGGAAGATAACAGCCGACACATGACGCGTCTCCTCTGATCTAGCTCATCATCACGCCTTGATTGGTCACCCCACACAAAACAGCGCGGCGCGGCACCGGCTCGGCTCTCTGAATCTGAGTCTAGCTACGATGGACCAAGCGAACAGTAACGCGGGCCGGCCGTGCATCGATCTGGTCGCTCGGCCGGAGCACGTGGAACGGCCGGGAGCGCCGGCCGCCGGCGACCGGGGGCAGCGTTCGCACCTGCGGCTGCCGGCTGACAGCCCCGGAACCTGTCGTCAACGTGTGGACGGAATGGAATGGATGCTAGTACTTGTACTACGGAAGTTTCAGGAGGCATATGACACACGAGGCCATCATCAGGCAACGACAGCATCACAGCTTTGCTCGGTGAGTCCTGAAGCATAATACTCGATCGTGCCGATTCATCACGACTTAGACCATCTCCAGCCGCGTCTTCTAAACCGCATCGGAATGAATGTTTGGGGGGACGTGTTTTATTCGTACCGTCTTTAGGGGACGTCGCTCCCCAACCGCGTCCCCCAAACGCCTCCCCCAAATATTTAAATACTTTTTTGATATAGAACCATTTATTAAATATAGCATATGAATAAAAATGTTTGCGAGGATTGTTTTCAAATTAAATTACAATAAACAAGTAAATAAATATAATAAATATGGCTAGATGCTAGATCAAGGTGCCACGGTATTTCGTTTGATCCTCCACAAATGCTCAACGAGATCAGCTTGAAGTTGTTCATGAACATTGCTGTCACGGATCTCTGCGTGCATGGCGAGAAAATCAGCAAAATCTGCAGGCAACTCATGATCAACCTCCGCAAGAGGGCCTTCACACTCATAGGGACCAACATATGACCTAGCATGATTCTTGCGGTCATCATCGATGATCATGTTGTGCATGATCACACAAGTCTGCATCACCTCCCACATTTGGTCGTGAGACCAGCTTAGAGTAGGGTACCGGACAATGGCAAATTGTGCTTGAAGCACACCAAATGCCCGCTCGATATCCTTCCTGCAAGCCTCCTGTCGCGTAGCAAAGTGGGAATTCTTCGGACTCGATGGATTCGAGATTGTTTTGACAAAAGTGGCCCATTTTGGATATATACCATCGGCTAGATAATAGCCTTTGGTATATTCGTGGCCATTGATCTCATAGTTGCATGGTGGAGCATACCCTTCCACTAGTCCGCCGAACACCGGAGACTCGCCGCAACACGTTGATGTCATTGTGTGATCCCGCCATGCCAAAGAAAGAATGCCAAATCCACGAGTCATAATCTGCCACGCCTTCAAGCACCACACCGCAATATCCATGACGCCCTTTGTATATACCTTGCCAAGCAAACGGGCAGTTCTTCCATGCCCGATGCATGTAATCGATGCTTCCAAGCATTCCAGGGAATCCTCTGGCAGCATTTTATGCCATGATCCTTGCAGTCTCTTCCTCAGTTGGCCCTCTCAAATAGTATTTGCCAAACTTTCCCACCACAGCTCGGTAAAACTTGTACATGCACTCAATGGCAGTAGACTCACTCATGCGAAGGTAGTCGTCCTGTGTATCGGCAGGTGCTCCGTATGCAAGCATCCTCATGGCGGCGGTGCACTTCTGAATGGACAAGAACCCGACAACGCCAACAGCGTCGAGCTTGAGCTTGAAGTAGGGGTCAAACTCTCGAACGTCGTGGAGGATATTCATGAACAACCCCTTGCTCATTGCTTGTGACGGTACAGCACGCGTCCGTTGCGAACCCCAAGAGGAAGGTGTGATTCGTACAGCGGCGAGTTTTCCCTCAGTAAGAAACCAAGGTTATCGAATCCAGTAGGAGTTAAGAAGCACGTTGAAGGTTGTTGGTGGCAGAGTGTAGTGCGGCGCAACACCAGGGATTCCGGCGCCAACGTGGAACCTGCACAACACAATCCAAGTACTTTGCCCCAACTTAACAGTGAGGTTGTCAATCTCACCGGCTTGCTGTAACAAAGGATTAGATGTATAGTGTGGAAGATGATGTTTGCGAAGAACAGTAAGAACAATGTTTGCAGTAGAGTATATTCGATGTAAAGAATGGACCGGGGTCCACAGTTCACTAGTGGTGTCTCTCCGATAAGAAATAGCATGTTGGGTGAACAAATTACAGTTGGACAATTGACAAATAAGGAGGGCATGACAATGCACATACATATCATGATGAGTAGTGTGAAATTCAATTGGGCATTACGACAAAGTACATAGACCGCTATCCAGCATGCATCTATGCCTAAAAAGTCCACCTTCAGGTTAGCGTCCACACCCCTTCGAGTATTAAGTTGCAAACAACAGACAATTGCATTAAGTATGGTGCGTAATGTAATCAACACAAATATCCTTAGACAAAGCATTGATGTTTTATCCCAAGTGGCAACAGCACATCCACAACCTTAGGGGTTGCTGTCACTCCCCCAGATTTAATGGAGGCATGAACCCACTATCGAGCATAAATACTCCCTCTTGGAATTACAAGTATCAACTTGGCCAGAGCCTCTACTAGCAACGGAGAGCATGCAAGATCATAAACAACACATATAGATTGATAATCAACATAACATAGTATTCCATATTCATCGGATCCCAACAAACGCAACATGTAGCATTACAAATAGATGATCTTGATCATGTTAGGCAGCTCACAAGATCCAACAATGATAGCACAATGAGGAGAAGACGACCATCTAGCTACTGCTATGGACCCATAGTCCAGGGGTGAACTACTCACACATCAATCCGGAGGCGATCATGGCGATGTAGAGTCCTCCGGGAGATGATTCCCCTCTCCGGCAGGGTGCCGGAGGCGATCTCCTGAATCCCCCGAGATGGGATTGGCGACGGCGTCTCTGGAAGGTTTTCCGTATCGTGGCTCTCGGTACTGGGGTTTTCTCGACGAAGGCTTCTTATAGGCGGAAGGGTAGGTCAGGGGGCGACGCGAGGGCCCCACACAACAGGGCGGCGCGGCCCCAGCCCTGGCCGCGCGGCCCTGGCGTGTCGGCGTCTCGTCGCCCCACTTCGTAATTTCGGTCTTCTGGAAGCTTCGTGGAAAAATAAGACCCTGGGCGTTGATTTCGTCCAATTCCGAGAATATTTCCTTTGTAGGATTTCTGAAACCAAAAACAGCACAAAACAGCAACTGGCTCTTCGACATCTTGTCAAGAGGTTAGTGCCGGAAAATGCATAAATATGACATAAAGTGTGTATAAAACATGTGAGTATCATCAATAAAGTAGCATGGAACATAAGAAATTATAGATACGTTTGAGACGTATCACTCATCCTGTACCGGCGCCAAAAATTGTCGGCATGTGTTGCATCATCGGCGAAGTAGTCGTTGTGCAGCATGGCATGCCCCTCCATCCTCTGCCGGGGCTTCGACTTCCTTCTTCCCGGCCTTGATCCTCCGCGGCGCGGCCTCTTCCTCTTCTCCGCCTCAACGTCAACCATGTCCTGGAGGGACGCGATGATCAGCAAATGCTCCCGCAGGTCGTCATCGAAGGCTTGCTCGTCCTCCAGCAGCAGGGCAAGCATCTCATCGTCACAGTCCATGGCTAAAGCAAAATCAATGGTTAAAATTGCGCCGAGGCAGATGACGCAACAAACAACGGCCAATCGCGCCTACCTGGCAAGTCGTCGAGCACCTTCTATGCGCGGAGGTGGGGCGGATTTGACGACACGTTCTTGGACGCGCTGGCGAAGCGGCGGCGGCGACACGACCCGCGGGAGCCCCAGCCGCGACAACGGTGCCGACTCTCAGCAGAGATCAGACGCCCAACCGGCCGGAAAATCCAGCGGCGGCGGTGGGGTGGGAGGCGGGGGAACGAAGGAGCGACGAGAAAAGAGGCACGAACCAACGGTTTATGCAAATAGTCGTCGACATGTGGGAGCCCGCCTCGCTTTTCGGTGTGTCCGGCGTCCCCGGTGCGTCCCCTGTGGGACGGGGACGGGCTCGGGGCGCCGGACACCGTATCGGGCCGCACCGGATAAAAATAGGCTTTGGGGGACGCGGCTGTAAAGGTTTTTTGGTCCGGCGCGCCCTAAATCCCTTTGGGGGACGCGGCTGGAGATGCTCTTAGTGGCACATCGTTTGGGGCTACCTCTATTTCAAGTTTTAAGGATTATATTATTTTTACAAAGTCATACTATATCAAGTGTGACTAAACTTTTACCAAATATTATTAAGATGCAAAATACAAAATTAATATCATTAAATAGATAATAAAATATATTTTTGTATGGTATCTACAAAATATTATATTTATTAATAGATTATTCTAACAGTTTGGTCAAACTTTACTTGGTTCAACTTTTTTTAAAAAATATGTAAGCCTTAAATTTTAGGATGGAGATAGTACACAACTTGCTCGAATTCAGCATTCACACAAATCAAACCCTAAAACACTCGCAACCGGATGTCCTAAAAAAACACTACTAGCACCTCTGCCCCACTTCGTGATTTGATAGAAGAACCCAAATTCGAGGACCGCCCCGAAAGAGTCAACACACTCTTCCAGCAGCAAATAATGGTTTCGCGGTAGTGGAGCAGAGTACATAAATAAGGTGTAGTAAACTTTGAGAAAACTGCGCAAGTGACACTTTGCCATCTATATATAAACAAAGAGGAGGAATCAGCAAATATTGGCTCCTGCTACATTCGGTAAGCTCGCCGTCGCCTGGGGATGGTCGAGCCACTACTTACTACCTCCGTTTCAAGGAATAAGGCGTCCTCGTTTTACGAGCTTTTTGTTTGACCAAGAATTACTTCAAATAGATAAGGATTATTTGTATGAAATTAGTATCATTAAAAAGTGTTTTTCAATACGAATCCAATGATACTAATTACATATAATATAATCAAGATTTTGTTGTTTAATTTTTATGGTCAAAGTTCGTCTTGAAATACGCGTGCGCCTTATTCCTTGAAACGGAGGTAGTAGATAAGAAGCATGAGCTCATATCTGGACAGAGAAAATCAAAGAAAACAAGAGTTCTCATTCTTGAGGCTAGTTCTTATGAGGCTTAAACGTGTTCACCGCAAGGTCACCATGGATCACATGGTGCAAAGATTCAGAGGTGCAGGTTATGAAATGGTGTAGGACTTTCCAACTAACAATCCAAAATTTCAGTTACGTCCTGAGAAAATATTTAGAATGTAATAACAGGATAAGCTGATCAAACATCCATCTAAAACTGAAGAAGGCACGAGAACTGAGTTCTAGCTCAGTAACAAGGCAAGCGAGTGCGCCGGGTTATCATCCTAGCGTCCATCCGCCGGGAGAGTCTCATCCTACCTAACAACGTATAGCCAAGGGAGGGATCATTCCCCCATTGATCAATGTTTTTAAACTGAAGAAGGCACACTCTGTGAAACACACAAGGTATAGTAACATGTCATGTTTCACGAATAAAGTGAACTTCGAGAAAAATGTGAATAATCTGCCAGAGGAAACAACAAAAACTAATAGTCAGATTCATTGTTGCAGTGGTTTGAACCTTCAGATTTAGAACTGCAGGCTATGCAAATTGTCTGGGAATTTCACCTAACAATCCGAAATTTCAGTTACGTTGTGACGAAATCTTTACTATTAAATTGGAATAAGTGACTGCCTGGTGTCACACTTGGGCCAGTTTTATCTGGACCAAAAATACAACAACCAACACGCACCTAGGCACATAGTTTGGAACATAATAACTTTGTAGGTCCCGTAAAAAACCTGTACGTGACTCGGTTTGTAGGGAGATTTTTTACCTAATTTGGTTGTAACAAGAAAGAGATTGATTAGATCTACGTGGATCGGACATGGTTTGGTAGCATCGGATATGGCAGAAACTAGAAGAAAGGGAAAAAAAATTGGACTCGGATTGCTTTTGGCGTTCCTATACCATATAACGATATTGGTACGTAATGGAGATAGAGTACATTTTTTTTTTTTTGAGGGAAATAGAGTACATGAATACTCTACAATGAAGACACACGAGCATACATCTCACTATAGCATGTTAGCTAAAGGCTTAGAATCATACATGCACGCACTACATGCGTAGGAGTCCGTCACGGACAAGTAGAAAAATTGCATGTACATCGTGGACATCAATGAGGGACTCGTGCAGATTCAACAAAAATACCGTAATAATCACACCAAGTTTTGCATATAACGTCTACTGTAAAAAGCACTGATACATATACCATGTTCATAATGTACGTATGTAGGCGTACCCGCTTCTTAATAAAAAATGTATTTCAAAGTTTCATATTTTTATAATAATTCAGCCACATTACATAATCCCTTGATACTTGTGTAAATTTTCAAGCCAAAATACGGTGGTATTTGGTCTACACACAACATTTAGAAATCTGTATATTGTGTATATAGTACTAGAAATTCAATCATTATAGTGTCATATGGACATTTCTCATTTTCACGTAGGCTACATACAATAGTGTTTTTTTAAATGCAAAAATAAATGTCAAGGTGATACATGCACAAAACATTTCAATATTTTAAAAAATTCGAAATGGCATTTTTGAGGTTTTGTTTTTCGAAAATAGGGTCATCTAGACCCATGTTCCACTAGCTATTTTCGTACATCTTAGCCCTTTTTTTGGAAACCATTTTTCTCCAGACTTTAGGGCTTGTGCTTGTGAAAAACAATACTCACTGTGCGATCGATAACAAGTATGAAACCTAGCCGAACTTGAGTTTTAGCTTGTCAAAGGATAACTAGCAAAACGATCTGAGACTCGATGATCACAAATCTCAACGGGCGCTAATTAGTCCATCTTCGATAGAAGTCGTACTCTCAGATTCTTTTGCCCAAGACACCCTACTTGCGTCCACGAGTTCATTAAGGGCTATGGATAGACGCACGGAGGGGATGAGGTCGCCAATCAGCATGGACGACGCATACAACATCACCATCGACCATGACATTGAAGCCTCTCTCATTGCTGCACAATGAGTTCGGTGTCGATATTGCCGCTTCCGTAGCAACGCACGGGTAATATGCTAGTAAATGTAATATCATCCAAAATCCATTTAAATCTGAAGCAAACTGCAAACACGCCCTGAGAAAACACACACGATTCAGATATGTTAGCCAACATTTTCAGTACTGATGATAATAACAATGTGGTAAATCAGAGACAACCAGAACATAACACAGTAATCATAGGACAAACGAGGATGAACCTGGATGTAAGCTGAACACGAGCATGAGCATAGTAGACAGCACTACGATAGTGTATCTCTAGGATTATCAATTGTAAATTGTAATGCTTGTCCAAGTGAGAGCTGTACTAGGTTGTTGATAGCACGATATTGCTTCAATCTTCGTTGCCTGCAGTCTTTTGAATTCGAAAACATCAAAGGTCGCTGAACCGCTGCAGCCAGCTAGGTATCTTGAGGCTAATGCTGGAGACGCAGCTGCTCGAAAGCAGAAGCGTTGTCAAGAAGGCACGCTAACTCATTAGCATTTTATCACGTACCTCTGGAAGCATTGGCCTTCATATATTTCACTTTATTGTCACCTGTAAAAATTACAATCTTGTTGGAAGCATGGTGGCCTTCTTTTAGTTTTAGGCACTGAAGCGATGCAACACATAAGGCATGGTCAAATTTTCAACAAGCTGGAGGGCGAGGGAGCCAGCCACGCTGCTTCTGCTTCCACTCGAGCTGCATCGAGATGAACCTCTCTAGCATCGGAAGCCCCTATACGACGATGGTGCCCTGGGTCTTGACACGGAAATCTGTTTCATTGCAAAGCATAAAGTTAGTCCTCATCCTATTCCTAATGCAGTTAACCTGCTAGCACGAAACTCAGAAAACTCTTTTTTTTTTCCATCTTACCTGCAAGACGAATAATGTTCTCCACAGCAATGCAACAGGCAAGGAAAGAAGCTGCTCGCTAGTGTCAGTGAGCAAGGCATTTTAAATGGGTCTGAAAGATACAGAATATCATGTTTCAGAATAGCATAAAAAAAAAAAAAAAACGTTGACCAACGGGGGAATGATCCCTCCCTTGGCTATACGTTCTTAGGTAGAAATGAGACTCTCCCCGCGGATAGACGCTAGGATGATAACCCGATTAAAGTTCACCCCTTCAGCGAAATTACCGCGAGATGGGGATTCGAACCCGGGTGGGCTGGCTGCGCACTCGCCTTGCCTTGCCACTAAGCTGGAACTCAGTTCTCATGTTTCAGAATAGCACAAGACATCCTGTAAGGAACAATACAGCAGCCGAGTGAGGTTCAGAAATAAGGTATAGTAACAAGTTTCACGAATCCAGTAAACTTTGAGAAAAATGTGCAAGTGATATTGTGCGCGCCATCTATATATATAAGCAGAAAGGAGGAACCAACAAATACTAATAGTCAAATTCATTGTTGTAACTGAACTTTCACATTCAGAAGTGCAGGCTATGTAAATTGTCTTGGAATTTCACATAACAATCCAAAATTGCAGTCATGTCCAAACGAATTATTTAAAATGAAGTAAAAGGATAAGCTGATCAAACATCTATTTAAATCTGAAGCAAGCACGCTGCGCGAAACACACAGGATTCAGATTTGATAGCCAACATTTTGATTACTAATGATGGTGGTTTCAACTTCAGAATAAAAAGTGCAGGTCATTCAATGGTCTCGTACTTTCACCTAACAATCCAAACCTTGGCAGTCACGTCCCAATATCAGGATAAGCTAATCCAACGTCCATTTAAAACTGAAGCAAACATACTCGGAGAAACACACATGATTCAGATCTGATAGCCAACATTTTTCATTACTGATGATAATAACAAGAGGGTAGCACCAGACACAAGCAGAACATAACACAGCAATCATAGAACAACCGACGAACCATTCTACGACGCCCAGTACTAGATTTCCAGCACGCAGGAGATCTCTACACCTACAGAGGGCACTGTCTCTACGCCCTCTCCCCACGGATGCGTCGTGCGAGCTGGATGTCCTTGGGCATGATGGTGACACGCTTGGCGTGGATGGCGCAGAGGTTGGTGTCCTCGAAGAGGCCGACGAGGTATGCCTCCGCGGCCTCCTGCAGCGCGGAGACGGCGGAGCTCTGGAAGCGGAGGTCGGTCTTGAAGTCCTGCGCGATCTCCCGGACGAGGCGCTGGAAGGGGAGCTTGCGGATGAGCAGCTCGGTGCTCTTCTGGTACTTGCGGATCTCCCGGAGCGCGACGGTGCCGGGCCTGAAGCGGTGTGGCTTCTTGACGCCGCCGGTGGCCGGCGCCGACTTGCGCGCCGCCTTGGTCGCCAGCTGCTTCCTCGGCGCCTTGCCGCCGGTGGACTTCCTCGCCGTCTGCTTCGTGCGGGCCATCGGGGCGTGAGGCTAGGCCGGGGTTTGCTTCGTGGGCGGGCGGCGGAGTGGGGGCTCTTGGGAGATCTCGCCGGGAATGGGGAGGATTTGAGTGAGGGAGAGCGGCGGCGGATCGGGAGGTTTTAATAGGCGGCCGGCGAACGCGGGAGACTGCGAAAATTTCATTCCTGCGAGCGGCGGCGCGTTTGGTTTCGATGGTTTTGGAGGGTTGGATTCGAGAGTATTGGACGGTGAGGATACATCGTTGGGTGAGGCACGCGGATCATGGGGGCGATCCGTGGTGTGGCCTTTTTTTTTTTTTTTTTTGCCGTGCCTGGCTGCCTGCTCTCTTGGCCCCTTGATATTTTCTTCCGATTTGAAATTTTTTTCGCTCCTTGAAGCTTCCTAGGCGAGTCTCCTGGCTGATTCACAAGAAAAGTTTTTATACAAATTTAAATGAATTTTGTGGACGTTTAATCTTTATAAAGCAATATATACACGTAAAATATTACTAGAAATATTTATGAGATACATAAAACAACATTTAATTGAATTTCGTGGGGATTTTGATCTTTATAAAGCAATATACAATTTAAAAATAATAGAAATCTTCATGTGATCCACTTCATTACACTTAATTCCAAAAGAAATTCGAATTGATTCTAGCTTCTCGAAAAAATAATTTGTGTGCTTTCCTATGGTTTAATCAAGAACCATTTTGTACCAAGTGATCGCTTCCTAACTATAAGTGACTAGCTAAATGCCTGTACATTTCCATCCCATACAAAATGAATATGCTATGTCGAAAAAGTGAAATAACGGATTTAGAAGGGTGATATTGTAGCATAATGGGAGATTAAGAAATAGTTAGCGACAATCTCTAGTTCTCCTACACCTCCTCTCACAATGGCACACATTTACCTCCTACTGTCCCCTCTCTCTTGCATTTCCTCTACCCAATCATTCATTACAAAATGAAAAATTGCAAATCCTTAATTCATCACCGAGGCTCATGAAGCAAGCATGCTTGTTGGTGCACAACCAAAGTTAGCAACAACAACCAAATGATTTAAAATAAGATGAAATATACATCCAGCAGCTCCAATAATAACAAAACAAAGATGCTGATAATTGCATTTTACAACATATTTTAGTCATGTAAAATGTTCTATTTGCCACTCATATCATGCTCCATCTATTTCTAAGTATGCCATTTATGCATGATTACGAGTTCTCCTTAATTTTCAATGAGTGTTCCATTAGTTTTATTAGGATTTTATCAGTTTCCTTCTCTTTTATATGTCTGTAGGTGCAAGGTGCAATTATGGAAAAAGGCAAACCAAGGGGAACAAAAGATGGAGGACTTGCAGCCACCAGACTTAGTTATTTGGAGGGTGGAAAAGTAATATGCCTCCTACCGTACCACTCTCTTACATTTCCTCTACCCAATCTTTCCTTGACAAAACTGAAAATAATGCAAATCCGCAATTTGTCCCCGAGGCTTATGAAGCTACTATGCTTGTATGTACACAATCAAAGTTAGTAACAACAACTAAAAGATTTTTTTTCGAAATGGGGGAGCTCCAACCTCTGCATCAAAGCGATGCATACGGATTTTATTTAAACTTTATTCAGCAGAGATCTATCAAGATCATACATCACGATACCTGAAGCCACCACTCATCACCTATAAACTTCATCGTAGCACCTCTCAGGTAGGCATGACTTGACATATCCTCCTCCAGCCTCTGTCCACCGGTGCTCCTCCACAAACGATGCTCCCAAGAGAGAAAACAACACCACAGTGCCACCATCGTCTAGACTAGAAGACCAGACTAGGGTTTCCACCGGAGCAGCATGAGTATTCAACGGTCGTTGCTTAGCGATGCCTTCACCAAGGAAACGGCGTAGAACGGCGCCACCGCCCGCCAATCGGCTCGGTTTTCACTAGCAACTATGTCTTCCCGACTCGCAGCCGAGACTGGATGACGGTTCTCGCAGTCCGACAACCCGTACTTAGGTCGACCACCTCTGGTGGAGGAGATGGACACCACCACCATGCCCGGAGCAGCTGCTCTAGGGATCCTCATGATGCGGGAGAAGCCCAAGGGAGCCACCGCCAATGGAGTAGTCACCGGAGCAACAGCTCGAGAAGAAGCCCGCCCAGACCCATATGGGCCTAGAACCGACCAAACTCCGCGAAGACGCCGCCCGGCAGCGCTGCCGCATGCAGATCGCTTCCTGGCCACCGCGACCCCACTTCGCCGTCGCAGATGGAAGCCCAGCCGGCAGCCGGCAGCCGCCGCCACGCCATCAGGGTTTTACCCAGCGGCGCGTCGAGCGGCGGCAGGGGCAGAGAGTGCACGGGGGGAGGGAGCGAGGAGGAACATCCAAATGATTTAAAATAAGACAAACCATACATCAATCAACTCCAGTAATAACAAAACAAGGGCTCCTGTGTACAAGTCGAGTCAGACGACGAGAATCCGGTTGCCGGGCGGCTCGAGATGGGCTCGAGATATTTGTTTTTTCAAAATAAATTTGCTTTGTGCAACATGGTCTATCATTGATGTGGTATCAAATTTGTATCAACCACATACTGTTGCAAATATGTGGCGGTGCCATCAAAATTTTGGAAAACATATCCGTGTTGAAGCGGCAGTTATATGTTGGGCATTGTGGCTTTGCAGAAATGATTGTTATTTTAAAGTAAAACTCTTTCTACAATGTAGGTTATTTATGTGTGTGTTCACTTTGCACATGGAGCACTTTGTAGCTAAGAGAGCACAATAAGCTCTTCATGGCAGCATGCATTCAAGTGGAGCAGGTAACCAAATAGATCTTTACTTAACAGGGAATGCTTGTGTCGAACTTTTACTATTGTTTTTTGGGCTATGTTCATTTTTCATATGCAGAGGCCGAGTGTAATTACTTGCTTCTATTTTTTTTGGATGCAACTTTGAGTTAATAAGAAAACCACATATATTAAAATTGATATTATTCTTAATAATTACTTATTGAACAAAACACTAACATAGATCATAAGGTCTAGTTTGGCAACGAAGTTTTTCTAAAACCGAAGTATTACAAAACTGAAGTTTTTGGGTGCACGGGTGAAAAATAATGTAGTATCTTCATACTGTAGTATTTCTATGTGTTCGTCAAAACTGCAAGGTGTTTGGAAAATATTGTTTTAGCGTCCCTTTGACATATTTTTAGGTTGCATTTTAATCTCTTTTGACAAGTAGATGCTTGCATGGCTCTTGCAGTTGTTCTCCCCTTGAATGTTTTAGCTAACAACTAATCAACACACCTGTAAATAGTTCCCTAAAAAGACACACCTGTAAATAGTGTGCTACCTCAAATTCTGCAAGTACGATTAGTCTATCATGGTAACGCCTTTTTTTTCTGAGAGGAATAGCTGCAGCCTTTATTAAAAAGAAGACAGGTTAAAATCTAACACATCATTAATAGAATTTGGAAAAACGATAGACCAAGTTTTACTGAACTCTAAGACGCAACCCTCCTTGGCTCCTTAGTCCTGTCCATGTGGTTTTTTCCCTTTAGAAAAAAAGGTCCAAGGTGAAGTTTCTAATACTTAAAAAAAAACTGCAGTTTTGGGGATACTTCGTATTGGTTGGAACCAACATCTTGAATTATTCAATACTTTGTTATTTTTGAAAAGTGAAGTATTCCCAAAATACTTTTAAAAAAAGAGCTCCCAACGGAGCCTAAGTGTCACATGTACCTCATACCTAGTTAGTGCATATATGCAAGAGACAAAATTCCACATTCAGGCGACACCTTCTCATGTCCTTGGTTGGCGGTAACTTCTCTATATAAATGCAAGGCCTCCCCCATAACTTTATCTTGTGATAACAACCGCTTCCTCTCCTTTTGTGGAGGATGCGTAGAGTAAGAATCATCGTATGGCCACCCGTAGTCCTTGTTTCTTTCCAAATCTGCAAACTTGTCGCAAACCTTAAGGGCAGCTTGTGGATCATAACCAGCCGCAGCAAGCAGCATGATTCCAATGTAATCTGCCTCAGCCTCTAGCCTGCATATACATACGACCATCCAACATGAAGTACTTTATTGTGTATACAATAAATTTACGGCGCAGCGTTTCCCTTTTGATGATGAAAACATGAAATACGATGTGATCAGATGGAGAAGTGAAGGTACCTCCGCAATAAGGAGTATGTCAGGGCGAAGGGCGGTGTGGATAACCACTCTGCGCTGTGCCTTTGAACAACATGACCAACCTATAAAGTTCATCAAGTTAAATTAAACCCTGCTGGATAAAAAATAGTACTACTAGTACTGTTTGCCCATTAATCACACTGGTTTTAAATAGTGGGCTATAGCCCAGTGGCTGAGCCAGGACAACAACCTTATGTTGGCAGCTTAATGTTGTGTAGTCAAATACATATATTTATATAAATTTTTAGTACTCCGTATTTTTTTGCACACTTTTAAAAGGTTGTAGCTATAGCTGGCTATTTAAAACGATAAACTAACCTCATGAGCAATAACAGCGGCGACCTCAGCATCGGTCTCAAAACGGTCAAGCAGACCCGCGAAGACTACAATCTTGCCAGCACTGGGATGGACGTATGCGTTGCACTCCTTGTTCTTGGTGATGACGACCTCCCAATCAAGGTCGTCGAGGTGCCTCGTGTGCGGCGGTAGCACGCGTGCCACCCCCTGCCTGCCCTTGATGGCGAGGCCGCGGTTGATGGCGCCCACGATCTCGGAGGTGAGGCGCCGGACACGGACGGTCTGGTAGTGGCGGGAGCGGAAGATCCTGCGGGCGTTGGTGTTCTTGAAATGCTGGAACTCGAACTAGTCCTCTCTCCGATCCTGCTGCGGAGAGCGATCGAGTATGAGGTGGACGCGGTTGCTGTACGGCACGACCTGGATGTACCTTTGGCATGCGGCGATCGCCGCGCCGCCGAGGACGAGAGCCGCGGCCGCGGTGGGGTCCTGGGCGATGTGGGCCACAAGGGGTAGCGCGAGCGGCCGGCAAACGGCGGGCTTAACGTGGCGGACGAGTCGTTGGATGGAGTCTGATATCTCCCCCAGGGAGGGTTTAGTTTGAGCTTCAGCTTGAGGTTCAGGTGATTGTGGAGGAACGAGAGGGATTAAGAGCCCTTGTATGGAGCCCAAGATCGAACCCGGTATCTGGATGGGGGGCGGGGGCAGCGGTAGCGGCGGCGGCACAGCTACAAAAGACGGTCGGCGGACGACGGGCTTAACGGTGGTATTGTTCCGAGGAGTAATGCGGAGGAAGAGTCCTTGGATTGTTTTGCCCAAGACCTCCAAGCAAGGCCGTGGGACGGGCTGTATTTGCGGCGGCGGAAGGAGGCGGACGGCGCCGGGCGGCTTGTGGATAACGCGGCCGAGGAGGATATCCATGATCGGAAGCGTGGCTTGGTCCATACGGGAGGTTTGGACTTGGCTGCACAAGTTTGTACGTGGTTTGCAGAGCAGGCGATGCGGTCAGGTTTGGTTTATGTAGGAGAGTCCGGTTCAGGTTCAGGGTCAGGTTTAGCCGCTGGCAGGTGAATTTCCTGGGCTCGCGGAAAGTACCAAAACTCCTATTGTGTGGATCACCCGGCGTGATTAAATGTTTTCGATCTTCTATTAGAACATCACCGACTCACTGTGTGCTGTCTAACGGGAGGTTGCAGCCAACACAACATCATGGAGCTGCATCTCCTTGGGCGTCTCTGCATACTGACTTTATTTTTCATATTCCCTTCGTTCATGAAACATGTCTCAATTTTATCTAAATTTGAATGTATTTATATACTAGTAGTAATAGTGTCTAGGTACACTTAAATTGAGATAAAGTTGAGACATATTTCATTGGACGGGGGAATATATGTTTTAATTCCAGTAACATTTCCTGCCTAGGTAAATTGATCCGTCCTCTTCGAAATTTGAACTGCACACAGAAGTATAGTTCAGTTAACCTTGCACCACTGAACAATCATCTTTTTTCTTTTACATCCCACCGACAAAACATGACATATGTAACCGAGAAAATAGAAATCAAATAGGGCAAGATTTGGGTTCTTTCACTTTATCCTGCTTGTGGAAGTATATACCATCTACCCATGCTATTGAATCTTCTGACTCAGAGAGGTTCCTTGCCAGCCGGAGGATCGTGCATCGAGCACCCTTTAATCAAGCAAAGTTCCCCCTTCTGGGCGCGTGAAGCCTCCTGCAGCCCTGAAGAGAGAACATTGTATATTAGTTCTCTAGTGTCTAGTGAATTCAGTGAATGTATCTTGTCTTGTAAAATCTTCTCATTTTGATGTTTCAGTATTTCTCTTGTAAGATCTCCAAGACCCTTTTTTTTTTTTTTTTGAAAAACATGTGAACGGATGGTATATTTAAGAAGTAGATAGTGTTGGAGATTATAAGTATATAGTTGGTGTGACATGAAATTGATGTCAATAATTTTGTATTCCAAAAAATTGATGTCACTATATTCGTATTTCAAAGAACTTATTTCTGAAAATGCTTTCGTATACATAAGTCGTGCATATATAGTTGGTCAAAATCTAAGACGGGAAATATTTTAAAACAAATGGAGCATGTTTAACTCTTGGATGCAAACAAAACACTAGAGCAATTTTTATGCATTAACTATTATTTTTTTAAGAAAAGGAGTAAATCCCGGCATCTGCTTCCGATGAGGCACACAACCATCTATTATTGCGAAGTTATACCGGTCCAAATAAGTTTTATGCAATAACTAGTGACTGTGCATGATACCTTTTTATCTATAATGTGTTGAAACATTGTCATAAGCACATCACCACTGTATGTCCTTAAATATCTAACCCGCCTTTAGGAACATGAATAATGTTACAACAGAATGATTCTAAGTACAAGTAAACAATAAATATTATTAATTAGTGTAAAAATAGGCAAGGTATTACCTGTGGTATAGAAGTTTGTGTAGGGGTAATATGTTGCATAACTTCTTTCAGGAATATTTCTCAAGTCCAGTGTCTCAAGTTGTACCATTGAGGCACCAATAGTAGTCGATAGAACCATCGTGTTAGTGTTGTTATCATAACCAAGTATACATGTCTTTTTTCTATCCTTTTGCGATACCACAGGAAGGAGCTGGTTAAGTTGAATAGTTTTCTGCAGTACCCATCCAACAACACCCTCATTTTTCGATTTCCTTCTCCATAATTGGATGCACATACTGGACTTCAACAAAACTGCAAGACCGAGGCCACTATGATTTAAAATATGGAAATACTGGTAGCCTGTAAAATGTACATTAGTTGGCTTCTCAATCACACCAAGACTTTGTGTCTCCAAATTCAACTCAAGGATGCCACCCCCATCAAGCAGCCAATAAACCAAATTCCCAACTATCATACCAGGCCTTGTATCACATATCTTATCACTGGTTGCCACAGAGATGATATCTCCCCATACACCAGATTCTGAGTCGTAGAGACAACATATTGCACGTTTTTCTTTCCAATCATCCCACAGAAAAGCCACTTTAAATGGGCTCAGGCTGCAATCACCATGCACATGCCCATCTTCGGTATCACCACAAAATACAACTGCATTCTTGACAAGACCATATTTATAAATGCAATACCTTGGTGGGAAAGGCACATTACGGTCATGGCCAGTGAGAGGATCCCATACGAAGGCCTCTAGCTTACCCCGGTTAACGAGGATGGCAAGGCCATGGTGGCAGCCACGAACATTGAAACCCCCATATCGAAGGTTCTGCCGCAATGGGAAGCGAGTGGCAGGGATGCAGTCGGGAGCGTCTAGAGTAGGGATGAATACTGTACTTGAGTCAAGACGCACTGCAAAGAAGCCAAGTAGAGGAGGTTTCTGGTGGTGTTTACGAAAACGTCGGAGAAAGTCAGGATCTAAAAGAATGTTGTGCCACCTTGTGCAAACAAGGGAGGCACATGGAAGGGAGGAGGGCCGTGGAGGAAGGCGGAGGAGGATCTCCTCCAGAAGGTATTTATCGTCCAGTGGTGGCACGGCCACCGGTGACGCCTTGACGCTGGGGCTGCAGATCATGATGAGACTAGTTTCTGCGGGACTTCATGTGTGGTGTGAATATAGGAAGGAAATGTAGCACTGAATGGTACTTGTATGTTAAGTAGAAAGGTAACATGAGTACCATCGATATTTTGGAATATTCATTGTTCAGGTTCTCCTTGTTTTTTGGAGTTAACCATAATCCTTATC
Organism: Lolium rigidum; assembly: GCF_022539505.1. Classification (NCBI taxonomy): domain Eukaryota; kingdom Viridiplantae; phylum Streptophyta; class Magnoliopsida; order Poales; family Poaceae; genus Lolium; species Lolium rigidum. The sequence goes on from NC_061512.1 coordinate 252,400,911, forward strand.
TCTGCAAGACAACTGAACCGGCCGGACAGCTATGTCTGCACATTTTTGGTGACACCCAGCCTAGCGTTTGCACTCAATGTTGGAAAGGTACCACTAAGTTTGTAAGTATGCCATTTAATCTATTCATTTGCAAGGTGGCCAGCAATTTTTGGATGCATTCTGTTGGCGCTTTTACTTGATTATTACTAGCAAACTGATTACTGGAGAAGACGGCTGACGGACGGCAAACTTAATTACTAGTATCATTTTGTCCTTCGAAATGATTGAATCTCCTGGTCTTTGCACCAAATGATGCATGCAGACTTGTTTATTTATATTATTCACCATGGCCCTACAAAGAAAACAAAACAATCAACCTGAAGCCACTTCACCAATGACTGTTATGGCAACACCTACAAACAAACTTAATGAAGACGTAATCATGTTGGGAGAGTGAACCAAGAGTCCTTGGATGGTGACTAAGACATCCAAACGAGGCCGTGGGGTGGGCTGCGCCGGGGCGGCAACACTGGTCCACGGCAGGCAGCTTGTGGACTAGGAGGCCCATGATGAGTTGGACTACCGGGAACATCATTTGAGCAGGAGAACTGGGGGCTAGGGTTGCGCTTAACACGTAACTGGGAGTGCATACTGCATAGTAGTCGAGTCTCCATGCATTGAGGCTCCGTCGGATCATGCTCCTAACTGTTAACTACCGGAATACATAGACCTTAGAGCATACGTCCATTCAAGTTTGAACTAGGTTGGCTACATACGGAAGGTTTTTCGGAACTGGTTAAGAAGATATGGGAGCAGCCCGTTGCTGGTCATTTTCCAATCCAAAGGTGGAATAATAAACTCCGTGCTACACGTAGGTACCTTGGCGGATGGGTGAGGCATATGACTGGGCAGCTCCAAAATGACAAACTCAGCATGTCATCGATTATCGATGAGCTTGAGGTGGTCACGGAGATAAGACCGCTAACAACGCAAGAGATTGAACTAAAAAGCCAATCAAATGCATAGTTGGCCGAACAGCTGCGTGAAGAAAAACTCAAATGGTACGAACGATCGAAAGCCTAATTTATACTGGAAGGAGATTCGAATATGAGATACTTTTATAGTGTCGCCAATGGCAGACACGTGAAAAACTCATTCACTCCCTAATAAAAGATGAGGGCATGATTGAAGGTCATGAGCAGCTAAAGTCGTACATTACTAGTTATTATAAAGGTTTGTTTGGAGATCCTATAGATAGTAATCTACCAATGGATGAATCCATGACCGATGGCATTCCTCAAGTTTCCGAGGCAGAAAACGCCTTTCTTACCGCCCCTTACACTGAGGAGGAAACTAAGAAGGAGGTTTTCCAGTTGGAAAATAATAAAGCTCCAGGTTCAGATGGTTTTCCTACCAAATTCTATCAGAGCTTCTGGAATATTTTTAAAGACATGTTGGATCTTTTTATGCTCTCTATAGTGGATAACTGGAGATTTTTTTGGATCAATTTAGGTAAAATTATTCTGCTACCAAAGGTTTATGAAGCAGAACGAATTCAGCAATACAGGCCGGTATATCTCCTTAATCTTTGTTTTAAGATATTTACTAAGATTGTTACAATTAGACTTAATTCAGTGGCTGATCATGTGGTTCGTTCTACTCAGTCACCTTTTATGCAAGGTTGATATATCTTAGATGGAGTTTTCTCCTTCCATGAAATGGTATATGTGTTACATCGTAAGAATATGAATGACGTAATCCTAAAGATTGATTTAAAAAAAAGCTTATGATAAAGTTATGTGGTCTTTTCTTCAGTAGACACTCGGGATGAAAGGATTTTTCATTGCGTGGCGCACTCTAATTACAAACTTTGTTTTTAGAGAAAATGTTGCTATTAAAGTTAATGATGATATTGGTAAATACTTCCAGACGAAAAAGGGTTTAAAACAAGGTGACCCACTATCACCCATGTTATTGAACATCGTGGCTGATATATGCTAGCTATCATTATTGAACTTGCCAAGGCTGATGGGAAAATTGAAGGGTACATCCGCATTTTGTTGGCAGAGGACTATCTATTTTTCAATATGTCAACGATACGATTCTATTTATGAAACATGAACTCGAGAAAGCGAGAACCTAAAACTAATTTTACCAACGTTCGAGAAATTGTCAGGGTTGAAAATAAACTTCCATAAGACTGAATTGTTTTGCTCCGGTGATGCGCACCTAGGATGACGCAAACCTATATGCTGAACTTTTCGGCAGTGGACTTGGTCAGTTTCCAATTAGCTACTAAGGCATTCCAGTTCATTTTCGGAGGCTTATTATTACTGGCTGGAAGCACGTCGAGGAACGATTGAAGAAGCGCCTTAGCAGCTGGAAGGGAAAATTGCTATCCCTCGGCGGAAGATTGATACTCATTAATTCAGTATTGACGAATATGATATTGTATATGATATCATTTTTCCAATTACCCATTTTTTTTTTGCATCGGTTAGACTATTTCCTATCAGGATTCTTTTGGCAGGAGACACTGAGAAGAAAAAATATAGGCTTGCTAAATGAAGCATTGTCTGCCGCCCAAAAGATCAAGGGGGGGGTGGGAGCTCATGACCTTGAGGTCAAGAACAGAGCTCTGCTTGGTAAATGGCTAGCTAAATTGGGGGATTGGCACACAATACTAAGGAGAAAGTATGTTGGTTCAAGTGCGATTTCTCAGGTTTTATGAAAACCTGGAGATTCATACTTCTGGGCTGGCCTGACGGCGGCGAAAAAACATTTCTTCCCATTTGGCTCTATCTCCATTAAGGATGGACCCGAGAGTTGTTTTTGGGAAGAAAAATAGCTAGGCAATGCCACTCTAAGAGAACAATATCTGGATTTATACAATATTGTGCCACACAAAGTAGATACCTTAGCTAAGGAGATGGATTCTACACCACCCAGTGTGACGTTCAAAAGAGAACTGGTTGGGCCCGTCCTACAGCTTGGAATGCACTGCTACAATGGTTTGCATTAGTTCAACTGTCAGACGGGGCAGATGAGTTCCATTGGAGCATTGCAAAGAATGGTAAATTCACAGTGGGTTCCAATGTATAGAGCATTGATTCAACCTTTAGAACCGGTAGTAAATATTCGTAAAATCTGGAAGATGAAGATGTTGTTGAAGACAAGGGTCTTCGCGTGGTATCTTTGTCGCGGAGTGATTCTTACTAAAGATAACCTTGCAAAGCAGAATTGGAAGGGAAGTAAAAAGTGTGTCTTTTGTCATCTTGATGAGACAATAAAATATTTATTCTTCCGATGACATCTTGCAAGATCTATATGGTCAATCATCCAAATAGGTTCTACCTTATACCCACCATGTAGCGTTGCCAATATTTTTGGTAATTGGCTCAGCGGGGGTGGATCATAGGTTTAAAGTACTTTTTCGGGTGGGAGCGCTAGCCGTTATTTGGTTGCTATAGCTATGTAGAAATGATAAAGTGTTTGACGATAAAAATTCTTCTCTTTTGCATGCCATATACCGGTGCAGTATTTTCCTCCGTACTTGGCCATCTCTTCAGTGTACGGAGAATCACGACCTGTTTACGGAGGTGTCTACACGGTTCGAGGGCACGGCGAAGAAATTTATTATCCAACATGAGTGGCAGCATAATCTCATGATTGGTCCTTCACCATCCTAGGAGTTCATGCAACATCATCATGTTTTTGTATAGTATTTTTGTTGGATTGTTATGCACGTGGAGTGCGGATGTGTGCATCGTAGTTGTGCGGAGACCGGATATAATGTTTAAAACTTTTAAGTAGTAAAACACCCTTTATCGAAAAATAATAGTCGAGTCTAGTAGTTCGGTTCAGATATTTCTAGCATAGCCGCAGGTAAAGATTTCATATCTTAGTCGCATGATAAAACATTTTTCTTCATTCTACTGAGATATGTCTGATACGTCTCTGACGTATCGATAATTTCTTATGTTCCATGCCACATTATTGATGATATCTACATGTTTTATGCATACTTTATGTCATATTTATGCATTTTTCGGCACTAACCTATTAACGAGATGCCGAAGTGCCAGTTGCTGTTTTCTGCTGTTTTTGGTTTCAGAAATCCTAGTAAGGAAATATTCTCGGAATTGGACGAAATCAACGCCCAGGGGCCTATTTTCACAAGAAGCTTCCAGAAGACCGAAGATGATACGAAGTGGGGCCACGAGGTGGCCAAACACTAGGGCGGCGCGGCTTGGCCCTTGGCCGCGCCGGCCTGTTGTGTGGGGCCCTCGTGTGGCCCCCTGACCTATCTCCTCCGCCTACTTAAAGCATTCGTCGCGAAACCCCCAGTACCGAGAGCCACGATACGGAAAACCTTCCAGAGACGCCGCCGCCGCGAATCCCATCTCGGGGGATTCAGGAGATCGCCTCCGGCACCCTGCCGGAGAGGGGAATCATCTCCCGGAGGACTCTTCACCGCCATGGTCGCCTCCGGAGTGATGAGTGAGTAGTTCACCCCTGGACTATGGGTCCATAGCAGTAGCTAGATGGTCATCTTCTCCTAATTATGCTTTGTTGTCGGGTCTTGTGAGCTGCCTAACATGATCAAGATCATCTATTTGTAATGCTATATGTTGTGTTCGTTGGGATCCGATGGATAGAGAATACTATGTTATGTTGATTATCAATCTATTACCTATGTGGTGTTTATGATCTTGCATGCTCTCCGTTATTAGTAGAGGCTCTGGCCAAGTTTTTACTCTTAACTCCAAGAGGGAGTATTTATGCTCGATAGTGGGTTCATGCCTCCATTAAATCTGGGACAGTGACAGAAAGTTCTAAGGTTGTGGATGTGTTGTTGCCACTAGGGATAAAACATCGATGCTATGTCCGAGGATGTAGTTATTGATTACATTACGCACCATACTTAATGCAATTGTCTGTTGTTTGCAACTTAATACTGGAAGGGGTTCGGATGATAACCTGAAGGTGGACTTTTTAGGCATAGATGCATGCTGGATAGCAGTCTATGTACTTTGTCGTAATGCCCAATTAAATCTCACTATATTCATCATATCATGTATGTGCATGGTCATGCCCTCTCTATTTGTTAATTGCCTAACTGTAATTTATTCACCCAACATGCTATTTATCTTATGGGAGAGACACCTCTAGTGAACTGTGGACCCCGGTCCATTCTTTTATATCGAATACAATTTACTGCAATACTTGTTCTACTGTTTTACGCAAACAATCATCATCCACACTATACATCTAATCCTTTGTTACAGCAAGCCGGTGAGATTGACAACCTCACTGTTTCGTTGGGGCAAAGTACTTTGGTTGTGTTGTGCAGGTTCCACGTTGGCGCCGGAATCCCTAGTGTTGCGCCGCACTATATCTCGCCACCATCAACCTTCAACGTGCTTCTTGGCTCCTACTGGTTCGATAAACCTTGGTTTCTTACTGAGGGAAAACTTGCCGTTGTACGCATCACACCTCCTCTTGGGGTTCCCAACAGACGCGTGATGTACGCGTATCAAGCAGATTTTCTGGCGCCGTTGCCGGGGAAATCAAGACACGCTGCAAGGGGAGTCTCCACATTCCAATCTCTTTACTTTGTTTTTGTCTTGCTTTATTTTATTTACTACTTTGTTTGCTGCACTAAATCAAAATACAAAAAAATTAGTTGCTAGCTTTACTTTATTTACTGTCTTGTTTGCATTCTCCATATTAAAAACACAAAAAAAATTAGTTACTTGTTTTACTTTACTTAATTCCATGCATGTTTTTATTTCACTTGTTAGGCTTAATGGAAAACAAAAAAAAAATATTAGAGATCTTTATAGTATTTATCTTGAGTTAGGACATGAGGTGTTTGAAGAGAAAATTAAAAAACATATGGAACTTTATATGCGTGCTAATGGCAATGTTATTAGTATGAATGCTTTGAACACTATTATTGCTAATGCTATGGAAGAATTTAAGCTTGGGGAAGCTGGTTTTGATGAGAATGATATTTTTAGTCCCCCAAACATGGAGGAGAAAATTTACTTTGATGATACCTTGCCTCCCATTTATGATGATAGTGGTATCTTGGTGCCACCTACTATGGAGGATAAAGTTTATTATGATTATACTATGCCTCCTACACTTGATGAGAATAATAATGATAGCTACTTTGTTGAATTTGCTCCCACTACAACTAATAAAATTGATTATGCTTATGTGGAGAGTAATGATACTTTTATGCATGAGACTCATGATAAGAATGCTTTATGTGATAGTTATATTGTTGAGTTTGCTCATGATGCTGCTGGATATTATTATGAGAGAGGAAAATATGGTTGTAGAAACTTTCATGTTACTAAAACACCTCTCTTTTTGCTGAAAATCTTGAAGTTGCGCTTGTCTAGTCTTTCTATGCTTGTTGCATTATGCTTCATGAACTTGTTTATTTACAAGATTCCTTTTCATAGGAAGTGGGTTAGACTTAAATGTGTTTTGAATTTGCTTTTTGATGCTCTCTTTTGCTTCAACTCATATTTCTTGGGAGTGCATCATTAAAATTACTGAGCCCATCTTAATGGCTATAAAGAAAGCGTTTATGGGAGACAACCCATGATTTTACTACTGCACTTTTATTTTATATTTGAGTCTTGGAAGTTGTTACTACTGTAGCAACCTCTCCTTATCTTAGTTTTGTGCATTGTTGTGCCAAGTAAAGTCTTTGATAGTAAGGTTCATACTAGATTTGGATTACTGCGCAGAAACAGATTTCTTTGCTGTCACGAATCTGGGCCTAATTCTCTGTAGGTAACTCATAAAATTATGCCAATTTACGTGAGTGATCCTCAGATATGTACGCAACTTTCATTCAATTTGAGCATTTTCATTTGAGAAAGTATGGTGCCTCAATAAAATTCGTCTTTACGAACTGTTCTGTTTTGACAGATTCTGCCTTTTATTTCGCATTGCCTGTTTTGCTATGCTTGATGGATTTTTCGATTCCATTAACTTTCAGTAGCTTTGTGCAATGTCCAGAAGTGTTAAGAATGATTATGTCACCTCTGAACATGTAAATTTTGATTGTGCACTAACCCTCTAATGAGTTGTTTTGATTTTGGTGTGGAGGAAGTTTTCAAGGATCAAGAGAGGAGGATGATACAACATGATCAAGGAGAGTGAAAGCTCTAAGCTTGGGGATGCCCCGGTGGTTCACCCCTGCATATTTCAAGAAGACTCAAGCGTCTAAGCTTGGGGATGCCCAAGGCATCCCCTTCTTCATCGACAACATTATCAGGTTCCTCTAGTGAAACTATATTTTTATTCCATCACATCTTATGTACTATGCTTGGAGCGTCGGTTTGTTTTTGTTTTTGTTTTGTTTGAATAAAATGGATCCTAGCATTCATTGTGTGGGAGAGAGACACGCTCCGCTGTTGCATATGGACAAATATGTCCTTAGGCTTTACTCATAATATGCATGGCGAAGGTTGAATCTTCTTCGTTAAATTGTTATATGGTTGGAAACGAAAAAATGATACATGTAGTAATTATAAAATGTCTTGTATAATGTGATACTTGGCAATTGTTGTGCTCATGTTTAAGCTCTTGCATCATATACTTTGCACCTATTAATGAAGAAATACATAGAGCTTGCTAAAATTTGGTTTGCATAATTGGTCTCTCTAAGGTCTAGATAATTTCTAGTAAAGAGTTTGAACAACAAGGAAGACGGTGTAGAGTCTTATAATGTTTACAATATGTCTTTTATGTGAGTTTTGCTGCACCGGTTCATCCTTGTGTTTGTTTCAAATAACCTTGCTAGCCTAAGTCTTGTATTGAGAGGGAATACTTCTTATGCATCCAAGATCCTTGAGCCAACCACTATGCCATTTGTGTCCACCATACCTACCCACTACATGGTATTTCTCCGCCATTCCAAAGTAAATTGCTTGAGTGCTACCTTTAAAATTTCCATTCTTCATCTTTACAATATATAGCTCATGGGACAAATAGCCTAAAATTTCCATTCGTCGACTGAGTCAGGCGAAGAGGAGACTTCATCGCCACGCTTCATCAGCACCAGGGCAAGCGAAAAGCTCGCCAAGATCTTCAGTGACATGTCCTTCGAGTCATCTGCGTACTCCTATATAAGCGATGGCTCGAGCAGTGTCGACAGCTTCAACTTCATCGACAAATCCACTACAGTGGGCAAGGTCTTCACCAATCTTCATGATGGTGTCACCAAGCCCAGCATAGATCTGAATGCAAAATATCATCAGATTTATGTCATCGGAGAGCCAAGCCATGATCAGGAGGAAACATCGGAGGCTTTCGATGATTTGGGAAATCCATACGTTGATCCCTCTGATTTGCGACGTGGCCTAGGCAACAAATATATCGGGTCACAGCCGCGAGACAGAGTTCAATTTCCACAAGCAGCATGGGATAGAGCCGCAAGAGCTATGGATGGTTCAGAACCAATGGCCACCACAGCCACGCCAGAAGAGTTACAAGCATATCAATATAGGCTCGCACGAGCTGCAAGGGAATTGGAAAAACAGACAGCTGCTTTAAACAGAAGAAGGGAGGCAGCCTCTGCATCAAGTAGGCGAAGGGCAGAGCTGAGTCGACAATCTAGAACTTCGGGTGATAGCCACAGGGAAGCTCGGAACAGAGCAAGATCAAGGTTACAAAACGTACCTGAAGGAGAAAGAGAGCACTTGGTTCAAAACCTCGACATGTCTTTTATGTCGATAGACACGAGAGGGAACATCATCCCCAAGACACCAGAAGCTGGGTATATGGCGACACAAGCTTTCATCCTTGCATCCAGGCCACCCCCAGGAGATCCAAGGGAGGCATTGTATAACTTGGCAATGGCAGGAGTTGGAGCCATGGGAACGGCGTTTGCATCAACACCTCCCGAAGGAGCAGCAAGGCAAAATAGTCCACGACCTGCGGCAGCAACAACAGCAGCTCCCGAAGGACCAAGTGGAGCAAGGGACACGGCAGCACAAGCAAGGGTCGACAGAGCGCGACAAAGCAGAAGGGAACATCGGCATTCCCCAGAGCTAAACGACGAGGATATGTGCGGTCTGCCATGCTTCACGAGAAGAGTCCGAAAAACTCGAGTCCCTTCGGGATTCAAGTTGCCTGATAACTTCAAGAAATTCGACGGCCTTCAAGATCCAGAGGATTGGCTAGTTGATTATCTCGAGACAGTGAAGCTCACAGGAGGAACCAGAGCAACAGCTATGCAAAGCATCCAGGTGCATTTGAGTGGAGCCGCGCGATCTTGGATAAAGAAACTTCCTCCAGGATCTATCGACAGCTGGGATAGCTTCGAGGACGTGTTCGTCAAGAACTTCCGGTCCACATGCAAAAAACCTGCGTCATTAGAGGAACTGAGGGCGTGTCGACAAAAGCCAGACGAGCCAATGAGAAAGTATATCCAAAGGTGGAATATCATTAAAAACTCGGCAGAAAACATATCTGACGAGAGAGCAATAGATGCGTTTGTCGCAGGAATCAGGCGTGGAGATTTTGTCGAGGACTTGGGGAGGACCAATCCAAAGACAGTATCTGCACTAATGGAAATAGCAAACAGATGGGCATATGGAGAAGATGTTGTTCACAACAAACGGCATAGGTCGCCAGAGGAAGACCGCGGTCGAAATTATCAACCAAGGCGACGATTTCCTCGACAGTACTCGAGCTATGATGCTCCAGGACAAATCTCGGCTGGCTTCCGAGCAAGCGCCGGAGGAAACAACAGAGATGATTACCAGAGAAGCAATGAGCAACGAGGCGACAATAGAGATGACTCTCGAAATAATAGGCAAAATAGCGGGCCAAGGTTCCAGAGGCCTTTCGTGTCTCCCGAAGAGATGATGAACGGGCCGTGTCAGATGCATTTTTTCCTCGATAGCAACGGAAAAAGACAGTCAGGACATCTGCAGAAGGATTGTCGAAATTTCCAGGCAATGTTAAGGTGGGCAGGGCATGCTAATGCTCAGGCAGCACACAGAAATCCTCGAGAACCCAGGAGTGAGATTCACCTACCACCCCCTCCCGCAATTACGGACGATAGTCGACACCAGCTCAGAATTGCGGCAGCACCTGCACCACCACCTTATGTAGATCCAAATTCCAATGGAGCGGTCTCGATGATTCAAAAAGGCAGGCCATCCAATAGAGCTCAGAAAGTAATCTCGCGACAGGTGTTCATGGCAGAGAAAATGCCTCCACCAACAGTCGAGTATCTTAATTGGTCAGGGCAGGATATTGGCTTCACAATAGCGAATCATCCACAGCAAGTTCCTCGACCAGGACAATCAGCACTTATCTTACCAGCAGTAATTGCAGGGTTTGACGTATCTCGAGTGTTCATAGACGGCGGCAGCAGTTTAAACCTTATGTATGCAGATACATTAAGGAAGATGAACATATCCTTAGCAAACCTGAAACCAACAGACACGAGATTCCACGGTATCACACCAGAGAAGCCAAGTTACCCGTTGGGGAAGATTAATCTCGATGTCCAGTTTGGGACCCGAGAAAACTACAGAATCGAGAGGCTGGAGTTTGAAGTCGTAGATTTTCCATCACAGTATCACGCTTTGTTGGGACGACCAGCATACGCTAGGTTTATGGCGGTGCCACATTACACGTACCTGTTGTGGAGGATGCCTGGACCTAAGGGACCAATCACAGTCAAAGGAAGCTTTGCCCTAGCCGATAAGTGTGATAAGGATTTTCATCGACTGTCAGAAACTTTCGGGATGCAACCAGAGTATATGGCGTCAAGACTCACGACTGACTACGACGTGCTACCAGATGTTGGAAGGCCAAACAAAGAATCAACTTTCAACACTGAGAAAAATTCCAAGGAGGTGCAGATTCACCCGACAGACCCGAAGAAAACGACGTCCATCGCAAAAGATATGGACCTCGCATAGGAAAGCGCGCTCGTCGAGTTCCTCCGTGAGAACTGGAAAATCTTCGCATGGTGTCCAGCTGACATGCCAGAAGTACCCAGGGAACTTGCCGAGCACCACCTAAACTTGGATCCACTAGCGAGACCAATCAAACAACCTTTGCGGCGTTTTTCGGAGCCAAACTGCAAAGCTATGCTGTCAGAAATAGACCGACTACGAGAAGCTGGTTTTATAAAAGAGCTGCATACAGAGGCCACATGGGTAGCAAACCCAGTGTTGGTGCCGAAGAAAAGCACTAAAGTCCTTCGCATGTGCGTCGATTTTACGTGTCTCAATAAACATTGCCCAAAGGATCACTTTCCCCTCCCGAGGATCGATCTAATTATTGACTCCACGGCAGGATGTGAACGTCTTTCCTTCTTGGATGCATATTCTGGTTATAACCAGATCAGATTGAAAGAGGAAGATGAGGTCAAAACAGCTTTCATCACACCGTACGACGTATTTTGCTATAGAACAATGCCTTTCGGCTTGAAAAACGCGGGAGCAACATACCAGAGGATGATGCAGAAGTGTTTGGCGACACAGATTGGGAAAAACGTACAAGTATACATCGATGATGTCGTCATAACATCAAAGAAGGGGACAACGCTAATCGAGGATTTGAAGGAAACTTTCGACAACCTCGATAAATTCTGCCTCAAATTGAACCCGACGAAGTGTTCCTTCGGCGTCCCAGCAGGAGAACTTCTTGGATTTCTAGTTTCAGCAAGAGGGATTGAAGCAAATCCCGATAAAATACAAGCTATCGTAACAATGAGGAAGCCAACAAAGTTGAAAGAAATACAGCAGCTAACGGGGCGAGTCGCAGCTTTAAGCAGATTCGTCGCCAGGCTGGGAGAAAAAGCATTACCGTTCTATGCTTTAATCAAGCAAGGGGAGAAATTCCAGTGGAACGAAGAGGCTGATAGAGCTTTCGAGGATTTGAAGCGCACAATTTCGACACCACCAATCCTGGTGGCGCTGAAAGAGAAGGAACCTCTCCTGCTATACATCGTAGCCACACCCCAGGTGGTTAGCACGGTGCTAGTCGTTGAAAGAGAAGAAGAAGAAGGAAAACTCCATGGAGTGCAAAGGCCGGTATATTTTATAAGTGAAGTTTTATCTCCTTCAAAACAGCGGTACCCGCAGTACCAGAAGTTAGCATATTGAGTATTCACGACAACAAGAAAATTGCGCCACTATTTTTCGGCACACCCGATCATAGTGGTCAATGAAGCACCCCTATCACATATACTGAACAATCCAGAAGCTACAGGACGTGTCTCCCTTTGGGGAATAGAACTCTCCCCTCGGGACATCACGCATGAAAAAAGAAAAGCAATTAAGTCGCAAATTCTGCCAGATTCCATTGTAGAATGGATGGAGCTACAAAATACAGGACCCCCAGATTTGTCGAGAACCTGGACCATGAACTTCGATGGTTCCAAGAGAGTAGAAGGAGCTGGTGCAGGGGTGATACTTATATCACCTGAAGGCGACAAATTAAAGTACGTCCTACGGATGACGTTCCCAAACGCATCTAACAATGAAGCAGAATATGAAGCCCTTATACACGGGATGAAGATGGCGAAAGCTTGCGGCGCAACTCGACTAAAGATCTTCGGCGATTCACAATTGGTAGCTCAGCAGGTTATGAACCAATGTGATGCAGTCAATGACAGTATGGTGGCATACAAGGAGGTATACAATGAACTCGAGAAGCTGTTTGATGGATGCGAAGTAAATCACATCAGCAGGCTAAGCAACGACAAAGCCGATGTTCTTGCAAACATCGGGTCGCAGTGCCTCGCGATACCACCAGGAGTGTTTTGGGAAGAAATAGCTGAGAGATCCACAAAGCCAAAAAAGGCGCAGAAGAAAACGAGGGAGGAGAAAACTTTGGTGCCTCTCAAAGAAGTTCCAGACGGAGAAGAGGACCAGGAGCTAGTGATGATGGTAGAAGTTTCATGGATGCAAGCGTACATATCGTATATTGATACGTCTCCGACGTATCGATAATTTCTTATGTTCCATGCCACATTATTGATGATATCTACATGTTTTATGCACACTTTATGTCATATTCGTGCATTTTCTGGAACTAACCTATTAACAAGATGCCGAAGTGCCGGTTGTTGTTTTCTGCTGTTTTTGGTTTCAGAAATCCTAGTAAGGAAATATTCTCGGAATTGGACGAAATCAACGCCCAGGGTCCTATTTTGCCACGAAGCTTCCAGAAGACCGAAGAGGAGACGAAGTGGGGCCACGAGGTGGCCAAACCATAGGGCGGCGCGGCCCAAGCCATGGCCGCGCCAACCTATGGTGTGGGCCCCTCGTGATGCCCCTCGACCTGCCCTTCCGCCTACAAATAGCCTTCGTCGCGAAACCCCCAGTACCGAGAGCCACGATACGGAAAACCTTCCAGAGCCACCGCCATCGCGAAGCCAAGATCTGGGGGACAGGACTCTCTGTTCCGGCACGCCGCCGGGACGGGGAAGTGCCCCCGGAAGGCTCCTCCATCGACACCACCGCCATCTCCATCAACGCTGCTGTCTCCCATGAGGAGGGAGTAGTTCTCCATCGAGGCTCGGGGCTGTACCGGTAGCTATGTGGTTTATCTCTCTCCTATGTACTTCAATACAATAATCTCATGAGCTGCCTTACATGATTGAGATTCATATGATGATGCTTGTAATCTAGATGTCGTTATGCTAGTCAAGTGAGTTTTACTTATGTGATCTCCGGAGACTCCTTGTCCCACGTGTGTGAAGGTGACAGGTGTGTGCACCGTGTGGGTCTCTTAGGCTATATTTCACGGAATACTTATTCACTTGTTATGAATGGCATAGTGAAGTGCTTATTTATATCTCTTTATGATTGCAATGTGTTTTGTATCACAATTCAACTATGTGCTACTCTAGTGATGTTATTAAAGTAGTTTTATTCCTCCCGCACGGTGTAATGGTGACAGTGTGTGCATCCGTGTTAGTACTTGGCGTAGGCTATGATTGTGATCTCTTGTAGATTACGAAGTTAACTATTGCTATGATGGTATTGATGTGATCTATGCCTCCTTTCGTAGCGTGAAGGTGACGAGTGTGCATGCTACGTTAGTACTTGGTTTAGTTGTGTTGATCTGTCATGCACTCTAAGGTTATTTAAATATGAACATTGAATATTGTGGAGCTTGTTAACTCCGGCATTGAGGGTTCGTGTAATCCTACGCAATTAGTGGTGTTCATCATCCAACAAAAGAGTGTAGAGTCTAGCATCTATCTATTTATTCTGTTATGTGATCAAAGCTGAGAGTGTCCAGTAGTGAAAGTCTAATCCCTAGGCCTTGTTCCTAAATACTGCTATCGCTGCTTGTTTACTGTTTTACTGCGTTTCTACTGCCTGCAATATTACCACCAGTCCTGGACAACAAAGCACTTTTCTGGTGCCGTTGCTACTATTTATTCATACCACCTGTATTTCACTATCTCTTCGCCGAACTAGTGCACCTATTAGGTGTGTTGGGGACACAAGAGACTTCTTGCTTTGTGGTTGCAGGGTTGCATGAGAGGGATATCTTTGACCTCTTCCTCCCTGAGATCGATAAACCTTGGGTGATCCACTTAAGGGAAACTTGCTGCTGTTCTACAAACCTCTGCTCTTGGAGGCCCAACACTGTCTACAAGAATAGAAGCTCCCGTAGACATCAGGCACTTTTCTGACGCCGTTGCCGGGGAGGAAAGGTAAAAGGCACTCATACTTCGGTTCCAGGTTAAGTACTTTTCTGGCGCCATTGTGTTTGTGCTCGAAGCTATTTCCTTTAGATCCTGCAATTGCATCTTTTTGTTTCTTGTTAACACTAGTTAGGCATAATGGAAAACAACAAAAATATGAGAGATCTTTATGAACTTTATCTTGAATTAGGACATGATGTGTTTGAAGAGGGAATTAAAAAACCCATGGAACTTTATATGCATGCTAATGAGAATGTTATTAATATGAATGCTTTGAACACTATTGTTGCTAATGCTATGGAAAATTCTAAGCTTGGAGAAGCTGGTTTTGATGAGCATGATCTTTTTAGTCCCCCAAACATTGAGGAGAAAATTTACTTTGATGATACTTTGCCTCCTATTTATGATGATTATAATGATAGTGGTCTTTTGTTACCGCCTGTTATGGAGGATAAATTTGATTATGATTACAATATGTCTCCTATATTTGATAGCTACTTTGTTGAATTTGCTCCCACTACAACTAATAAAATTGATTATGCTTATGTGGAGAGTAATAATTTTATGCATGAGACTCATTATAAGAATGATTTATGTGATAGTTATATTGTTGAGTTTGCTCATGATGCTACTGAAAGTTATTATGAGAGAGGAAAATATGGTTGTAGAAATTTTCATGTTACTAAAATGCCTCTCTATGTGCTGAAATTTTTGAAGCTGCACTTGTTTTATCTTTCTATGCTTGTTGCATTATGCTTCTTGAACTTGTTTATTTATAAGATTCCTATGCATAGGAAGCATGTTAGACTTAAATGTGTTTTTAATTTGCTTCTTGATGCTCTCTTTTGCTTCAACTACTATTTCTTGCGAGTGCATCATTAAAACTGCTGAGCCCATCTTAATGGCTATAAAGAAAGAACTTCTTGGGAGATAACCCATGTGTTATTTTGCTACAGTACTTTGTTTTATATTTGTGTCTTGGAAGTTGTTTACTACTGTAGCAACATCTCCTTATCTTAGTTTTGTGTTTTGTTGTGCCAAGTAAAGTAGTTGATAGTAAGGTTCATACTAGATTTGGATTACTGCGCAGAAACAGATTTCTTTGCTGTCACGAATCTGGGCAAAATTCTCTGTAGGTAACTCAGAAAATTATGCCAATTTACGTGAATGATCCTCAGATATGTACGCAACTTTCATTCAATTTGAGCATTTTCATTTGAGCAAGTCTGGTGCCTCAATAAAATTCGCCTTTACGGACTGTTCTGTTTTGACAGATTCTGCCTTTTATTTCGCATTGCCTCTTTTGCTATGTGGGTTGGATTTCTTTGTTCCATTAACTTCCAGTAGCTTTAGGCAATGTCCAGAAGTGTTAAGAATGATTGTGTCACCTCTGAACATGTGAGTTTTTGATTATGCACTAACCCTCTAATGAGTTTGTTTCGAGTTTGGTGTGGAGGAAGTTTTCAAGGATCAAGAGAGGAGGATGATATAATATGATCAAGAAGAGTGAAAGCTCTAAGCTTGGGGAAGCCCCGGTGGTTCATCCCTGCATATTTCAAGAAGACTCAAGCATCTAAGCTTGGGGATGCCCAAGGCATCCCCTTCTTCATCGACAAATTATCAGGTTCCTTCTCTTGAAACTATATTTTTATTCGGCCACATCTTATGTACTTTGCTTGGAGCGTCTGTTTGTTTGTTTCTATTTTTTTTTGTTTGAATAAATGATTGTGTGGGAGAGAGACACGCTCCGCTGGTTCATATGAACACATGTGTTCTTAGCCTTTAATTTTCATGGCGAAGGTTGAAACTGCTTTGTTAATTGTTATATGGTTGGAAACGGGAAATGCTACATGTAGTAATTCTAAATGTCTTGGATAATGTGATACTTGGCAATTGTGGTGCTCATGTTTAAGCTCTTGCATCATATACTTTGCACCCATTAATGAAGAAATACATAGAGCATGCTAAAATTTGGTTTGCATAATTGGTCTCTCTAAGGTCTAGATAATTTCTAGTATTGAGTTTGAACAACAAGGAAGACGGTGTAGAGTCTTATAATGTTTTCAATATGTCTTTTATGTGAGTTTTGCTGCACCGGTTCATCCTTGTGTTTGTTTCAAATAACCTTGCTAGCCTAAGCCTTGTATCGAGAGGGAATACTTCTCATGCATCCAAATCCTTGAGCCAACCACTATGCCATTTGTGTCCACCATACCCACCTACTACATGGTATTTCTCCGCCATTCCAAAGTAAATTGCTTGAGTGCTACCTTTAAACAATTCAAAATTTATCACCTCTGGTTTGTGTCAATGTTTTATAGCTCATGAGGAAGTATGTGGTGTTTATCTTTCAATCTTGTTGGGCAACTTTCACCAATGGACTAGTGGCTTCATCCGCTTATCCAATAATTTTGCAAAAAGAGCTGGCAATGGGATTCCCAGTCCCAAATTAATTAATAAAAATAGACACTCCTCCATGGTATGTGATTGATGGACGGCACCCGAAGGATTCGGTTAGCCATGGCTTGAGAAAGCAAAGGTGGGGAGGAGTGTCATCATAATAAAACTAAAATAAAAAGGCACTCCTTCATGGTATGAGATTGTTGGCAGGCACCCGAGGATTCGGTTAGCCATGGTTTGTGAAAGAAAGGTTGGAAGGAGTGCCACACAAAAATAAATAAAATGGGAGCCGCTCTTTGAAGGTTTGTCTGGCAAGGGGGTTAGAGTGCCCACTACCATTCGTTGACAACAACAAACACCTCTCAAAATTTTACTTTTATGCTCTCTATATGTTTTCAAAACCAAAGCTCTAGCACAAATATAGCAATCGATGCTTCCCTCGTTGAAGGACCATTCTTTTACTTTTATGTTGAGTCAGTTCACCTATCTCTCTCCACCTCAAGAAGCAAACACTTGTGTGAACTGTGCATTGATTCCTACATACTTGCATATTGTACTTGTTATATTACTCTATGTTGACAACTATCCATGAGATATACATGTTACAAGTTGAAAGCAACCGCTGAAACTTAATCTTCCTCTGTGTTGCTTCAATACCTTTACTTTGAATTATTGCTTTATGAGTTAACTCTTATGCAAGACTTATTGATGCTTGTCTTGAAGTACTATTCATGAAAAGTCTTTGCTATATGATTCATTTGTTTACTCATGTCATATACATTGTTTTGATCGCTGCATTCACTACATATGCTTACAAATAGTATGATCAAGGTTATGATGGCATGTCACTCCAGAAATTATCTTTGTTTATCGTTTACCTGCTCGGGACGAGCAGGAACTAAGCTTGGGGATGCTGATACGTCTCCGACGTATCGATAATTTCTTATGTTCCATGCCACATTATTGATGATATCTACATGTTTTATGCACACTTTATGTCATATTCGTGCATTTTCCGGAACTAACCTATTAACAAGATGCCGAAGTGGCGATTCTTTGTTCTGCTTGTTTTTGGTTTCAGAAATCCTAGTAAGGAAATATTCTCGGAATTGGACGAAATCGACGCCCAGGGTCCTATTTTGCCACGAAGCTTCCAGAAGACCGAAGAGGAGACGAAGTGGGGCCACGAGGTGGCCAAACCATAGGGCGGCGCGGCCCAAGCCTCGGCCGCGCCGACCTATGGTGTGGGCCCTCGTGACGCCCCTCGACCTGCCCTTCCGCCTACAAATAGCCTTCGTCGCGAAACCCCCGATGCCGAGAGCCACGATACGGAAAACCTTCCGCAGCCGCCGCCATCGCGAAGCCAAGATCCGGGGGACGGGACTCTCTGTTCCGGCACGCCGCCGGGACGGGGAAGTGCCCCGGAAGGCTCCTCCATCGACACCACCGCCATCTCCATCAACGCTGCTGTCTCCCATGAGGAGGGAGTAGTTCTCCATCGAGGCTCGGGGCTGTACCGGTAGCTATGTGGTTAATCTCTCTCCTATGTACTTCAATACAATAATCTCATGAGCTGCCTTACATGATTGAGATTCATATGATGATGCTTGTAATCTAGATGTCGTTATGCTAGTCAAGTGAGTTTTACTTATGTGATCTCCGGAGACTCCTTGTCCCACGTGTGTAAAGGTGACAGTGTGTGCACCGTGTGGGTCTCTTAGGCTATATTTCACAGAATACTTATTCATCGTTATGAATGGCATAATGAAGTGCTTATTTATATCTCTTTATGATTGCAATGTGTTTTGTATCACAATTCAACTATGTGCTACTCTAGTGATGTTATTAAAGTAGTTTTATTCCTCCTGCACGGTGTAATGGTGACAGTGTGTGCATCCGTGTTAGTACTTGGCATAGGCTATGATTGTGATCTCTTGTAGACTACGAAGTTAACTATTGCTATGATGGTATTGATGTGATCTATGCCTCCTTTCGTAGCGTGAAGGTGACAGTGTGCATGCTACGTTAGTACTTGGTTTAGTTGTGTTGATCTGTCATGCACTCTAAGGTTATTTAAATATGAACATTGAATATTGTGGAGCTTGTTAACTCCGGCATTGAGGGTTCGTGTAATCCTACGCAATTAGTGGTGTTCATCATCCAACAAAAGAGTGTAGAGTCTAGCATCTATCTATTTATTCTGTTATGTGATCAAAGTTGAGAGTGTCCACTAGTGAAAGTCTAATCCCTAGGCCTTGTTCCTAAATACTGTTATCGCTGCTTGTTTACTGTTTTACTGCGTTTCTACTGCCTGCAATATTACCACCAGTCCTGGACAACAAAGCACTTTTCTGGTGCCGTTGCTACTATTTATTCATACCACCTGTATTTCACTATCTCTTCGCCGAACTAGTGCACCTATTACGTGTGTTGGGGACACAAGAGACTTCTTGCTTTGTGGTTGCAGGGTTGCATGAGAGGGATATCTTTGACCTCTTCCTCCCTGAGATCGATAAACCTTGGGTGATCCACTTAAGGGAAACTTGCTGCTGTTCTACAAACCTCTGCTCTTGGAGGCCCAACACTGTCTACAAGAATAGAAGCTCCCGTAGACATCATATATCCTAAGGAAAGAAATACCCGAAGATCCAGTTGAAGCAAGGCGAGTTATTCGACGATCCAAAGCCTTCACAGTGGTCAAAGGGGAGCTATACAAACGAAGTATTTCGGGCGTGCTGCAGAGGTGCGTCACACCCAAAGAAGGAAGAATTATTTTAAAGGAAGTACACGAAGGAATATGTGGTCACCACGCAAGCAGTCGAGCTATTGCAGCCAAGGTCTTTCGGGCTGGATTTTACTGGTTGTCAACAATTGAGGACGCAAAAGAGATAGTACGAACCTGCGACGCGTGCCAAAGATTTGCCGCAAAACCCCACTCTCCGGCGGAAGAGCTGATGCCAATACCATTGTCTTGGCCGTTTGCCCAATGGGGACTCGATATGGTGGGAAAATTGCATAAGGCTTCGCCAGGAGGATACGAGTACATGTTGGTCGCTGTCGATAAGTTCACCAAGTGGATAGAAGCAAAGCCGATAAATTCACCAGATGGAGAATCAGCAGTCAAATTCGTAAAGGGCATCGTTTTTCGATTTGGAGTACCTCACAGCATCGTCACAGACAATGGTAGTAACTTTACGTCCAAGGAATTCAAGGAATACTGCGCGGAAGTGGGCATCAAATTGCACTTTGCGTCAGTTGGGCACCCGCAAACCAATGGCCAAGTCGAGAAAGCCAATGGTATCATCACCAACGGTATTAAAAAGCGTCTGCTGGGACCAGTTGAAAAGGCTCGACATACTTGGCCAGAAGAATTGCCAAGTGTTTTGTGGAGTATCCGAACGACACCAAATACGGCAACACAAGAAACTCCGTTCTTCCTCGTCCACGGAGCTGAGGCAGTACTGCCAATCGAGATAGAGCATGATTCTCCAAGAGTGACGGAGTATGACGAGGAAACTTCGAGAAAGGCTTTGGAGGACGACGTCGATGCACTCGATGAAGCTCGAGATGAAGTACTTTCACGAGTTACCAAGTACCAGCAGGACCTCAAAAACTACCACAGTCGACGGTTGAGGCCAAGATCTTTCCAGGTTGGAGATTTGGTCCTACGGCTAAATCAAAAAAGTACTGAAAAGCTCGAGTCGCCATGGCTAGGCCCTTACGTCGTCACAGAAGTAATCGAAGGAGGTTCATACAGGATCAAGGACAAGAAGACAGGGGTTCCCGAGAAAAACCCGTGGAACGTGGCGCAGCTCAGGCGATTCTACGCCTAGAGTCGAAATATAGTCCTACTCTGTAAAAATACAATGTACTGAAACGCCCGCGAGTTTTCAGACGCACTCTTTTCCTTTTCAGGGCACCGAGTGGGGCTGGAAAGGTTTTTAATGAGGCGGGCTCGCGGTGCTGCAATATAATAAAGATAGTGGAGATATACTTCTTGTTTTTCGACATAATCGGGGGCTAAATGCCTTCAAGGTTACAAGATATACACAATATAGATGAACTAGACTTACAAAAATATTTCGCCTTGGTACAGAATACCTCGCCAAATAGACAATCAGGGGCTAACACCCATAAAGATAGTATACTCATCAAAATTCTATTGCTTTGGCCTAAAAACCTCGCAACAAAAATATAGAACGTCGCCACCAAGACACTCGGGGGCTTGACGATCAAAACCAGAAAAAATATAAATATACATAGTTGGCAGCTTTACAATATAGATCATGTTTACAAATACACAAAGACGCATCAATGGAGAAAATATAGCAAGAAAAAGGAAAAAACCCTCAGCGGGTACTTAGCACATGGTCTATGGTTATTCGCTCATTGGAAGGACGAGTACTATGCTCGGCATAGCTACCCTTCACAAAGAACTCAACATCCATCCGAAGAAGTTCATCCATCATATCTTCGGCTACAGGAGTCACAAGATCATCAATCTTGCCCATGTTTCTCTTCTTTTTTGACATCTTAGCCAGGCACTTGGATACAATTTGATTCATGGGCAATTTTGGATAGCAAATCTTTATCATCATCATAGCAAATCTTGCGCCAGCAGAGAGTTGAGCTCGCACGAAGCCATGGATTCGAGGAGCATCTCGAAATTTCTCCATCAAAGCAGGAAGAGTTTCTGGCATCTTGTTGCGCGGGAACATGGTTCCATACACTAAAAACAAGGTCTTTGTACAAAAGTCGAGGAAATCACGGACCTGAGCCGCGCGATCTTGGAACCTGACAATTTGGTGGGTACGCTCAGGGGTAACCCAAAAGTTAGAACCATGTTGTGCAGCAAGTCTGAGTAGAACACTGGCTCGAGCTTCAACGCGTTGATCTTCGGCAGCAGTATCCAAAAAAGAACCTGGTTCAACAGAGGAAATATTAAGGGAAAATAGCAGGAATTACATCAAGTATGGTTATGCATAGGAAGCATACCTGTCATGTCCAGACTGGCGTCACTCATTAGTTGAAGCATATAATTTTCTCGAGAAGAAGCTTCGGTAGCCTCAGCAACCGCAGCATCCTTTGCAGCAATGGCATCTTGAGCCTGTTGAAGAGCAATTTTTTCCCTCTCCGAAGATCTTCGCGACTGTTCCATTAGCACAAGCATTTGTTTTTTCATGGATTGGAGTTGTTGCCGAAGTTCTTGCAAATCTTGCGACAAGTGTTTACTTGAAGAACCTTCGATAAGGCTATTATCGACAAGGGTTTTCTTCGAGAAGGAAGAAGCAGGCGAAGTATCGGCAGAACAAGGACTGGCGGAGTAGTTATCAAATATCAACTGGAAAAGAAAGTCTCGGTATCAATGATAAGGCAAAATAGAATTTCATTGAGCTTCAGGAAATTTACAAAGATATTACAGGAGGAGTTCTTCAAAAGGATTACTACGACTATTGTCGCCAAAACTGCTGTGGCGACAAGATCTAAAGAAACAGAAAATAAAAAAAGAAGGGGCATTCAACTAGACCTCCGGCTTCGACGAGCTAGGAGTCGAAGTTGGCTTGATCCCGAGATAGGCCAAGATCTTCTTCATGTTGGGCTTTGCCGCCCTGATCAGCGATCGCCATTTTGTGGTCTCCATCTGTTCTGTGTCGCCTACTTTCGTCCAGTCGATAGTTTGCTGGCTGTCAGCGACCAAGGCGACAGTGCTTTCGACAGCAATCTTCATGTTTTCTTGGCGCATCTTCAGTCCAAGATCTTCTGGTGGATTGAAGTCCTTGGCAAGAGCAAGAAAAGTCTTGGGTTCCGTTTTCTTCGGGAAGAAGTAGGGGAACAGCCGTGACAATCCTGCGTCAGCCTGTTCAATACCTTCACGAGTTTCTGTTCCATGAAACTCAAGGACAGAGAGTGCGTTGAGAAGAGGATCGTTGTCGGGATCTTCAAGCTCAAATTCTTGGTTTGTTTTACCTGTCGAAGAAAATATATGTTGGTCGACAAGCAAGTAAAGAAAAGTAAGTCTAAAGAGGACAGAATAGATCGACAAACTTACCGACAAAGCGCCGATTCTGCGAGTTTAAGGGCTTGATGATCGATTTTTCACGAGCAGCCTGTGCGGCCTTGTGCTCGTTCAAAGAAGTTTCGGCAGCATGAAGCCTTTTCTGCAGATCTCCGACACCAGCAGCTTCTGCCTTGGCCTTCTCAGCCTCTGCTTTAGCTTTGCCAGCATCAAGTTCGGCCTTCTTGCGAGCCGCCTCACTTTGCTCTAATTTCTGAGCAAGCGTTTCGGCAAGTTTGTTGGCCTCTGCAATTTTTCTGCCAAAATAGTCAAAAATAGTCAACATATCAATAACACAGGAGCAAGAAGCCATGAACAAAAGCAAGCAGGGAGTCATTACCTTCGGTCTTGCTGGCGTACTCGCGATACCCAATGAATTGGGCACCGATGCGAATAAGTTCTTTGATCATGGGCTGTCAAAGAAGGAAAAGAAAAAAAAAGAGCATAGGTATGAGAAAAAACACGACGGCACAAAGGAGCAAATAAAGAAAATATAGATAATGACAAGAAAGAAATTACGGACTTACATCATCCAAAAGAGGACTCGAGGAGCTACCCAATTGCAGGGTAGGCTCCGTGATTGTTTCAACCCTTGTCCTTTTTGGTGAAGGGACAAGGGGGCTTGAAGGAGGAGTAGGAGCGTCGAGGTTTTGTTGAGGAGGCGAAGATTCTTCTCCTTCAACGTGCACCTCGGAAACAACCAGAGTGTGCGACGTACTCGTTCGAGCAGTCGCATCAAAAGCTTGTACTTCTTCCTCGTCATCACTACGATTAAGTGGCGGCAGCATAAAAAGCAAGATAGACAAAAATCTTCGAGTGCAAAAATAAAGGGAAATAAAAGGTGACTTACGAGCTGATGAGGGCCTCAAGGTATGGATCATAAGCTGCCTTCTGACGTGAAGGAGCAGCTTCTTCGGCTTTGGAGGTGCCGGAATCTTCGACATCAGCCCTTTTCCTTTTGTTCCTTGGAGAAACAGCAGGAGGAGGAGACTGTGCCGACGTGGTACCCTCCGATTCAGCTTCCTTTTCAGAAGAACCTGCAGATTTTCGAGAACCTGCGGGTTCACTATCAGGGACATGAGCATCTTGGTTGTCTTCATTGACAACAGCACGTTCTTCGACTTCCCCACCTTCAGGAAGGGGAGGAAGCGAGACAAGATCTGGATGGTTCTATATGAAAACAAGGGGAGATGTCAACAAAAGAGATATGCAAAGGATGGCAAATCAAAATGAGTAAAGTCGACAAAAGGTTACCTCGGGGAGCGCATTGGTGGCGCTGAATGGTTTTACGCGACAAGAAGAAGGGACAGGATCTTTTTTGCTGAGGGAGGAGATTTTCCGGACAAGCTTTTCTAAATCCTTGACCTCTAAATCCGCAGACAACCGATCTGTATCCTTGTCGCCAGCATACTTCCAGAGAGGGTATTTGCGAGCCTGAAGGGGCTGCACTCTGATTCTAAGGAAATACGCCGTGATTTGGATACCTGACAGCTCTTTGCCGCGAGTGTTTTGCAACTCGTGCATGCGAGTCATCAGTGCCTCTGTCGATATTTATTCTTCCTCGGTGGCCTCTGCATCCCAGGAGCGGCGGCGATAGATTTTCTCGGCACCGTCGAAAGGAGGAATGTTGTCTTCAGCGCATCCATGGTTCTCCTCCTGAATGTACAGCCACTTCTTGCGCCACCCTTGAACTGAGTCAGGGAATTTGACGTCGAAGTAATCGACTTCGGGGCGAACGGAGATAACAACGCCGCCTATATTATAAGCGATATTGGGAGAGCCATTGCGGCGACAAAAGAAAATGCGCTTCCATAGCGCCCAGTTAGGCTGGACGCCAAGGAAGGCCTCGCAGAGGGTGATGAAAATGGAAATGTGGAGGATAGAATTGGGCGTGAGGTGGTGAAGTTGCAGACCATAAACGAAAAGCAATCCTCGAAGGAAAGGATGAATGGGGGCAGAAAGGCCGCGGATGAGATGGTCGATAAAACTTACCCGATACCCCATTGGAGGGGTTGGGTAGCTTTCTTCACTAGGGAAGCACAGCGCCTTGGGCTTCTTGCTGATCCCCAGTTTTTTCAAGAGGTTGATGTCCTGGGTGGAGATCTTGGACCTCTCCCACTCCGCGCTTCCCAGATCTACGGCAGCCATCGACGATTGCGGCGTGCTGTGTTTGGTCAACCTACGCGGTGGCATTAACAATGGCGCAGGAATGCAGCTTGGAGAAGATGAGCTCAGGGAGTTGTGGGGCGCAGGAGGAAGTTTTGCAGAGGAGAGCAGGAGAACGGCGCGAGCGGAAGTGCTCGAGGAAGAAGAAGGGGATCTTATATAGAGGTGCGGTGAAGCGGCGGACCGTTGGATGGAAAAAGTGTGCGGCAGATGATAACCACGTTGAACAGGGGTAAAAAATTATTTTAACCTTGGAGAAGTTACAGTACGTGCGCCAGGAAAAGCGGAGGACATGTGTCCCCCACTTGCACGACGTGTCAAGATAATGAACTAGCCCCAATTACCATTATCCTTGTACAATATAGAAATTCATACAAAGAAATATAGAGAAGTTTTAAGTTGTCGAGTAAAAATAAACAGTGGAGATTTTCCCTGACTCTGCGATTCAAGCAAAATCTCGGGGGCTACTGACATAGGCATCCCCAATGGGTCTGCCGAAGATAGTACCCTGGGTTTATTGAAGGCCCACAACCCGAAGAATATGAAGATTCGGAAGCCCAAGTTGATATTAAGGAAAGTTAGAATTGTAATAGAGGTGGTGTTTGTAATCTTGCGGGATGAGTTGTAAACCTTCCCGGACTTTGTAACTTGTACAACACGAATCCCTCGGCTCCACCTCCTATATAAGGGGGAGTCGAGGGACAAAGAAAGTATCGAATCATTGTCTCTCAAACCCTAGTTTTCATAATCGTCGAGTACTTTTCGGCTGAAACCTTCGAGATCTACTTGCCCTCTACTTCCAACGAAACCCTAGTCTACAACCCGTAGGCATTGACAAGTTAATCCCTTGTCAGTATTGAATATGTACTTATGCACTTTATCTCTTATTAAGTTGCTTGTTGTGCGATAACCATGTTCCTGGGGACGCCATCAACTACTCTTTGTTGAATATCATGTGAGTTGCTATGCATATCCGTCTTGTCTGAAGTAAGGGCGATTTACCATGAGTTGAATGGTTTGAGCATGCATACTCGTTAGAGAAGAACATTGGGCCGCTAACTAAAGCCATGATCCATGGTGGAAGTTTCAGTTTTGGACAAATATCCTCAATCTCATATGAGAAAATTAATAATTGTTGAATGCTTAAGCATTAAAGAGGAGTCCATTATCTGTTGTCTATGTTGTCCCGGTATGGATGTCTAAGTTGAGAATAATCAAAAGCGAGAAATCCAATGCGAGCTTTCTCCTTAGACCTTTGTACAGGCGGCATAGAGGTACCCCTTTGTGACACTTGGTTAAAACATATGTATTGCGGTGATAATCCGGGTAATCCGAGCTAATTAGGACAAGGTGCGGGCACTATTAGTATACTATGCATGAGGCTTGCAACTTGTAGGATATAATTTACATAACACATATGCTTTATTACTACCGTTGACAAAATTGTTTCTTGTTTTCAAAACCAAAGCTCTAGCACAAATATAGCAATCAATGCTTCCCTCTGCGAAGGGCCTTTCTTTTACTTTTATGTTGAGTCAGTTCACCTATTTCTCTCCATCTCAAGAAGCAAACACTTGTGTGAACTGTGCATTGATTCCTACATACTTGCATATTGCACTTGTTATATTACTTTACATTGACAATATCCATGAGATATACATGTTACAAGATGAAAGCAACCGCTGAAACTTAATCTTCCTTTGTGTTGCTTCAATACCTCTACTTTGAATTATTGCTTTATGAGTTAACTCTTATGCAAGACTCATTGATGCTTGTCTTGAAGTACTATTCATGAAAAGTCTTTGCTATATGATTCATTTGTTTACTCATGTCATTTACCATTGTTTGGATCGTTGCATTCATTACATGTGCTTACAATAGTATGATCAAGGTTATGATGGCATGTCACTCCAGAAATTATCTTTGTTATCGTTTACCTGCTCGGGACGAGCAGGAACTAAGCTTGGGGATGCTGATACGTCTCCGATGTATCGATAATTTCTTATGTTCCATGCCACATTATTGATGATATCTACATGTTTTATGCATACTTTATGTCATATTTATGCATTTTCCGGCACTAACCTATTAACAAGATGCCGAAGAGCCGATTCTTTGTTCTGCTTGTTTTTGGTTTCGAAATCCTAGTAAGGAAATATTCTCGGAATTGGACGAAATCAACGCCCAGGGGCCTATTTTCACACGAAGCTTCCAGAAGACCGAAGATGATACGAAGTGGGGCCACGAGGTGGCCAAACACTAGGGCGGCGCGGCCTGGCCCTTGGCCGCGCCGGCCTGTTGTGTGGGGCCCTCGTGTGGCCCCCTGACCTATCTCATCCGCCTACTTAAAGCCTTCGTCGCGAAACCCCCAGTACCGAGAGCCACGATACGGAAAACCTTCCAGAGACGCCGCCGCCAATCCCATCTCGGGGATTCAGGAGATCGCCTCCGGCACCCTGCCGGAGAGGGGAATCATCTCCCGGAGGACTCTTCACCGCCATGGTCGCCTCCGGAGTGATGAGTGAGTAGTTCACCCCTGGACTATGGGTCCATAGCAGTAGCTAGATGGGCGTCTTCTCCTAATTATGCTTCGTTGTCGGGTCTTGTGAGCTGCCTAACATGATCAAGATCATCTATCTGTAATGCTATATGTTGTGTTTGTTGGGATCCGATGGATAGAGAATACTATGTTATGTTGACTATCAATCTATTACCTATGTGTTGTTTATGATCTTGCATGCTCTCCGTTATTAGTAGAGGCTCTGGCCAAGTTTTTACTCTTAACTCCAAGAGGGAGTATTTATGCTCGATAGTGGGTTCATGCCTCCATTAAATCTGGGACAGTGACAGAAAGTTCTAAGGTTGTGGATGTGCTGTTGCCACTAGGGATAAAACATCGATGCTATGTCCGAGGATGTAGTTATTGATTACATTACGCACCATACTTAATGCAATTATCTGTTGTTTGCAACTTAATACTGGAAGGGGTTCGGATGATAACCTGAAGGTGGACTTTTTAGGCATAGATGCATGCTGGATAGCGGTCTATGTACTTTGTCGTAATGCCCAATTAAATCTCACTATATTCATCATATCATGTATGTGCATGGTCATGCCCTCTCTATTTGTCAATTGCCCAACTGTAATTTGTTCACCCAACATGCTATTTATCTTATGGGAGAGACACCTCTAGTGAACTGTGGACCCCGGTCCATTCTTTTATATCGAATACAATCTACTGCAATACTTGTTCTACTGTTTTCTGCAAACAATCATCATCCACACTATACATCTAATCCTTTGTTACAGCAAGCCGATGAGATTGACAACCTCACTGTTTCGTTGGGGCAAAGTACTTTGGTTGTGTTGTGCAGGTTCCACGTTGGCGCCGGAATCCCTAGTGTTGCGCCGCACTACATCTCGCCGCCATCAACCTTCAACGTGCTTCTTGGCTCCTACTGGTTCGATAAACCTTGGTTTCTTACTGAGGGAAAACTTGCCGCTGTACGCATCACACCTTCCTCTTGGGGTTCCCAACGGACGCGTGCTGTACGCGTATCAATGTCCTCCTCTAAATCACGCATGTTCTTGTTCAATGTTAATAATGCCATAATTTCAGAAGCGTACAAAAAATAATTATTGGAGATAGCGCTAAGAAATAGCCAATTGTACAATATATTTTATCCTCTCTTCACTCACACGCACTACATAAAATAAGATTTTCTTATCAGCCACATGACATAACAAATCTTACAGCACATAACAGTCCGCTTTTTTTAAAAAAACTTCCCACCGACCAAATCTACCGTATAGGAAAAACATAAATCAAATAGCACCGCATTTGAGAGTTGTCTCTTTATCCTGCTTGTGGAAGTAGCACTTGTCCATTCCACTGAATATTCATCCCATTCCTTTTGTCCATGTTACTGAATATTCTTATTCATCCGATTCTTCCTTGTAAGCGGAAGGATCGTGGAGCGTGCATCCTTTCACCAAGCAAAGTTCTCCCTTCTTGATACGTGATGCCTCATGCAGCCCTAAACAGAAAATCAATTGTTACTTTCCAGTATTTAGTCATTTCAATGAATCTCATCTTATATAATCTTCTCTTGTTGCACCAGTAGATTTGTGAATCTCGAGAACTTTGTGTATATAAATACTTGAATGAATGGCATATACCTAAGAAGTACAACCAATGTCTAAGTTTATTCGCGTATATATTATATGTGTATAATATATTATATGTGGCATACCTAAGGAGTAAAACCGATGCCATTAAATTCGTAATCCAAAAAACTTTTCAGTAGTTATCACTTATCACCGTGTTTAAAAAAAGTCACTTATTAGTAGTATAATTGTTGGTCAAAGGCTTATCCTAACAAAACCTAATGTATGGAGAATTTTGGAACTAAGGGAGTAGGTTGAAATTTTGGATAAAATACAAGTGAAACAGAAGGGAAAGGTTCATGCATTTAATGGTGGAATAATACTTTTTGATATGTAATATATCAAACTGTTGGAGTTAAAACTACGCTGTATATCATTAGATATCTAACCAACCTTTGAGAACATGAGAAATGTTATGATCAGTTGATTCTGTGAACAAGTAACATAGAGGAGTATTACTGATGGAGTGTGGTGTATATGCAATGTATTACCTGTGGTATAAAAGTTTCTGTAAGGATAATATGTTGAATGTCTTCTTTTAGGAATACTTCTGAATTCCAGTGTATCAAGTTGTACAACTAAGGCACCAGTGGTCGTAGATAGAACGATTGTGTTACTATCGCTATCATACCCCAGTATATAGGTCTTCTTTCTATCCTTCTGCGATACCAACGGAAGGAGCCCATTTACTTCAATAGTTTTCTGCAATACCCATCCGACAACACCTTCATTCTTCAATTTTCTTCCCCATAATTGTATGCGTTGACTGGACTTCAAAAAAATCATGAGACATAGGCCACTATCTGGTGTCCATAAAATCTGAAAATAATCGAAGCCAGTGAAATGTACATTAGATGGCTTCTCAATCACAACAAGACTTTGCCTTTCCAAATCTAACTCGAGGATGCGACCACCATCAAGCAGCCAAAAAACTGAATTTCCTGCTATAACACCGGGCCTTGTATCACATATCCTATCAGTAGTTGCCAGTGAGATGGTATTTCCCCATACACCAGAGACTGATTCGTAGAGACAACACAGTGCATGGTCTTTATCATAATCATCGCACATAAGAACCACCTTAAATGGGTTCATAATGCAATCACCATGCACATGTCCATCTTCAGTAGCGGCACAGAACACAGCCGCGTTTTTAACATAACCATTTTGATACCTGCCGAACCTAGGTGGAAGAGGTATAAGGTGGTCATGGCCAGTGAGTGGATCCCATACGATGGCCTCTGCGCTTTTCCTATCGAGGAGGATGGCAAGACCATGGTGGAAGCCATGAACGCTGAAATCTCCATATCGACGGTTCTGCTGCAATGGGAAGCGCGTGACAGGGATCTGGTCGGGTGCATCCATTGTAGGCATGAATACTGCAAGCCAACCATGATACCCTGCAAAGAAGCCAAGTAGAGGAGGTTTCTTGTGGTGTCTGCGAAAGCGTCGGAGGAAGTTTGGATCTAAGAGAATGTTGCGCCAGCATGTGCAAACAAGGGAGGCGCGCGGAAGGGAGGAAGGCTGCGGAGGGAGGCGGAGTAGAATCTCCTCCAGAAGGTATTTGTCATTAAGTGGGTGCACCGGTGATGGAGTGGTGGGATGGCGGATCATTAGGCTAATTGTTGGTGCTGGGTTCTATCTATGCGTAGCGTGAAGCCGGAGGGGAATGGACGGGGTGGGGGCTCAGCACTCAGGTGAGCACATGTAGTACTAGATGGTACTTATGGTACAAAGATGGTACTTATGGTACAAAGGTGACGTTAGTATCAATGAAATTTCTGAATATTCATTGTGCCGACTCACCTTGTTCTTCACCATCAACAATAACTCTAATGTGAGGACAACTGAATCGGCTAACTTTATGTGTCCATTGGTGACAACCATGTTAGACATACAGACAAGTACTTAATACTAACTTACCTCTCGGATAGGTACCATTAAGTTTTAATTTGTCATTTGATTAGGCGGCCGGCAATTTTGGATGCATTCTGTTGGCGCAGTTAATTGGAATGTGCGTTTCATCCAGCATTCCAGCTCGAGAGTTCGTTCCAAATAAGTTGACATATTTGTTTCTTCCAAATGAGCCAACCTATACACTAAAATGCGCTTGATATATATGTATCTGGACCAAATCTAATCAAAACTGTGTTAATTAATTTGGAACGGAGAGACTATACTAGAAATGAATGGTATTGTCAAACGTCACATCAGGTCGGAACAAATATAAAGAGTTCAACGCAAGAAGAGTTCTTAAGGGAAAATAATAATGGGTTGGGGCTCGATAATATGTAGTACTCTCTCCGTCTAATAAAACATGTCTTAACCGTTGTCTAAATTTAAATATATCTAGAGGACAAAAATATCTAGATATATCTAAATTTAGACAAATTTAAGACATGTATCATGACCGGAGGGAGTACTAGGAATGAAAGCGATTACAAAACGTTACATCTTGTCGGAAAAAATATAAAGAGTTCAACGTAACTCACTATAGGAACCAGTTAAGGTGCCAACAGACACTGTTGCTATCGGCACAAGTCTATGTTGACGGCTGCCGTCGGCACATTGCCGTCGGCACAAGAAAGCCTTGGCACAAACAGGTCGGATGTCGGCACAGATTTGGCTGTCGGCACATGACGCAGCCCGACGGCAGCTCGAGCCATCGGCACAAGTCGAGGTGGGCCCGATGAGCGTCTAACGGCCGTTAGGCCAGGTCATGCGTTGTGCCCACAACATTGCCGTCGTAACAACCTACAGGCACAACCGCGGGCATGCTGCCACGTGTCCATAAACTGTTCGGTATTGCCGTCGGCACAAGCTCATCGGCACAGCCGATCCCAGGAACCTGTCAGCTTCCAAAAAATAATAGCAACTACGCCGATGGCAGTGTCGTCGGCACAAACCCTACCATTTGGCACGGCTGAAGGTATGTGCCGACGGCAATGTCGTTGACATAGTTGCTGCCATTTTTTTTGTTCGAGCAAAATAACAGTTAATTCACAAAATAATTAGCAGCAAAAATAGCAATTAAATCAGAAGATCATCACCACAACAAGATCATCATCATATAGAAGGTAGCAAGATCATCATCATACACAATGTAGCAACTATCATCATGATAACATGGTAGCAAGTATCATACACATCGACAAACACCCGCTCGACATCTGATATAATGACTCCCAACTGATGTCATCACTCCCAAGATCAGGCGACGAACGTCGGCGTAGGTGAATAGAGGTAGAACAAGCACCAGAACCGGAACCACCAGGAGAAACACCGGAAGCACCGGGAGAATGGCGGCCGAGGTGCATCGATGTGCCCTCGCGTGACACACTCGGAGAGGGTCGGGTCCATGAACATCCTGTTCCCTACATGTTTGAGCAAGAGTTAGCATCTTAGCCATGTAACAGGAAAACGGTGATAGGTGGTTAGACACCGAATAACTGAGGTTTGTGCATAGTATGTGGCCGCGAAAGCTTCCTTCGATGGGCACACTGGAGACGGCCCCGTCCTAGGGGGTTGCTCTTCCGGAAGTGGGATCCTCTCTCCAGTCAAGATAGTTTAGATGTCAAGCGCTCCAGAAATTAAAGGTTCAAACTAGGGGAGGTGGGACTTGTCATGTCTTGCAACCATAAAGAATGGAAATTACCATACTCGTTGCATCATAGTACTGTTCCCATGCTCTTCTCTGAACGTCCCACTCAGCTACAACCGTCAAATGCTTCTGTCTCAAACTCAGCCTACAATTTAAAAATAAGGATTCTCGTCAACTAAGCCATTCATGAATGAATGTTGGAAAGAAGATGAAAATGAGAAAAACTTACATCGGGATGACCGCTTCGGTGTTAGCAATCCACCGCTGACCTTCACGATACCGCCGCGTTTCCACCTCTGAGCGAAGTAGCGGCTCAGGAGCGAGACTCTCGATTTCCGTCATAGACCGGACCTCCAAGAAGCTCATTTCGTTGCGCGGCTGGGCAAACCTCCACGCCGCAACGTCGTATGCGCGAGCAACATCCTCCTTCCCGTAGAAGGTGCCGAGCCACACACGCACTCCACCGGCGGTGATTTCATCCGCAAAATGGTCCCCAGGCCGCAAGCAAACGCCGAGGAGACCCGTGATGCTACCGCGACGAGGAGCCATCTCAACGGCAGCGGAGCTCAGAGGATTTTATGGTGGTGTTGGAGGAGAGAAGTGTTGGTGGTCGTGTTGTGTTGGAGGAGAAGACATGGCTATATATAGGGTGGCGAGGGGCTGAAACGGCGGGAATACTTGGCGGGAGAGAATGGGCGCAAGAAAAACGGTGGGAAAACATGGTGGGAAAGAAAGGGCGGGAGAGAACGAGCGGGAAAGCTTTGGCGGGAGAAATTGGGCGGGAAAGATGTGCTGATGGCATTGCCATTGGCATAGTTTAGGCACCGTTTCCCCGCCATCACGGAAACTGTGCCGAGGGCTGAAACTGTGCCGAGTGTGGCCATCGACACAATGGAAGGTGTGCCAACGGCTGAAACTGTGCCGAGGGCGGCCGTCGACACAATGGAAGGTGTGTCGGTGGCTGAAACTGTGCCGAGGGATGCCGTCGGCACAGACTCCACTGTGCCGACGATGTTTTTGGGGGGCTCGCGTGGAGGACCTCTGTGCCAACGACCCCGATAATTTGCCGTCGCCTTGAGCCATCCAGTGTCGCTGGACTTAGCAACTATCATTTGCAAGGGGCCAACAACCAATGCATGTACATGTGTGAGAATCTGCTAGAAACCTCTTATGCAACGTGGATATGCATGAAAAGGATCTATACGTCTATAAGATCCTCCCCTTCCATCAAACTTATGGTTGATAACAAATACCAAACTTGGAGAGAATGAATCCATGTTATGCTCTAGTATGGTCCTTTGTGAAAAAAGTCTGCCAAATTCTTGGAAGGCACATACAAAAGTGTGAGATCGTGATCGTGCACGTCAATGCGTACAATGGAGGCATCTACACCTATGTTCTTGGTGAGCTCATCCTTCATAGGATCTCGCGCAATGTTGATAGCGCCAATACTGTCTGACAAGAGAGGAGTCAGTGTAGCAGAAACAATAAAATCTTCCAATAACTCGGCCTATGCGCTCGAAAGGAAAACCGTTGTCTGTTTCTTCATCTTCCAAGTAATGAGTGTGTTGGAGATATGCCCAAGAGGCAATAATAAAGTGGTTATTGTTATATCTTTGTGTTTATGATAATAGTTTGCATCTCATGCTATAATTGTATTAACCGGAAACATTAATACATGTGTGTTATGTAAACATAAAAGAGTCCCTATAGTAAGCCTCTTGTTAAACTAGCTTGTTGATTAATAGATGATCATGGTTTCGTGATCATAGACGGGATTATACTCGCAGTAAGTATAGAATAATTATACGAGGTCAAGACGCACGTCAGTGTCGCTGGAATGTGGGGCATCTATGTATGTGTGTGGTGAGCATCGCTGTTTCAGCTAGGTGATACTAATCGTTCGCCTGCCCCTGCCGTGTCGACTTGGGCTTGGGTAGGTGTTGAACAGGAGAATTTCTATAAGATGCCTCCAACCTGGCTTAGACCGTTCATTGGTTTTGATCGAACGGTCTAGATTTGATTAGGGTGGCATGTTTACCTCCAAGTAAACCCGAGAATGGATTTATTAGCTAAACCGGGCGCATTGGTACGGTTGCTCCATGTGGGTTTGTTTAATTTGGTTGCTACTAATCAGCTAAGTCTGAATAGTTTAGTTTGGTTTTGTGAATTAAATACTTGGGTATAGTTAGGCATGGGTACGTATAGTTAGGCATACGTACCTGGTGAGCAACGGTAGACTAAGGGCCCGTTTGTTTTGTAATAATGGGTTTTCTTAAATGCGTGGAGACGAAAAATAGACATTTAGATACCTATGGGAGAAAAATTCTCTTGCATCACACAAAATTTAAAGCACCCGAAAAGTTGTACAAGGAGTAATGCTCGATTCGGTTGTTTCTTGCGATGCAGCCTCGTCTTGCGCTCACTGTGGCAAAAATGCGCCGCGCTGATGCGAGGGAGGCATGGAGGGAGCCCACGCGCGCCAGGGAAAATACGGCGGGAGAAATTCGACACCTCCCTTCGATACTCCCCCGTATTTACACCTCACTGCCCAAAGCCTTGCCACCATTTTCCCCCTTCCGAGCTCTCCATCTCGCTGGACACAAAGGTAAGGGGCGGACTCTTCTCAAGCCGGTGGACCTCCATCGCGGCAGTTCATCCTCCTACGACTAGCCGACATGTCATCGTCTTCCTCCTCATGGTCTGACTGCCAGATCACTGTGAGTACCTCTGAACCCTAGCTTAGAACTACAGTGAGGTGTTGGTAGCTTAGAACTACAGTGAGGTGTTGGTTTAGTTTGGTTTTGTATATTAAATAGTTGGGTATAGTTAGGCATGGGTACGTATAGTTAAGTATGGGTACGTACCTGGTGAGCAACGGTAGACTAAGGGCCCGTTTGTTTCGTAATAATGGGTTTTCTCGAATACATGGAGATGAAAAATGGACGTTTGGTACCCATGGGAGAAAAAATATCAGCATCACATGAAAAAATAAATCCCTCTTTTTATTTGATTGTTTTGGGAAGGTTCCTAAAATAGCATATCACATGAAAAGGGTATTGCTGTCTTCCTAAGTTAAATAAAAAAAACATATGGAACTCATTACATATACCAAATAAAACTGGAAAATAACAACATAAACATTACATTAAACTGTAAAAGGAAAATACACTTTCGATAGGCCACAGGCTGCGAAGGCAACTCGAATGCAGCCAAAGGCTGGTGGTGGTTAAGTTTTAGCTGCGTCTCTCCTACGGTTGTTAGTGATAATATTTGGTTCTGGTGCACTAGTATATTCCACTTTGTTTCTAGATGCCAAACTATTAGATGTGAGCATTGTAAGAAGTTAGGTCATATCAAACGTATTCTTAAAACTATATTGCCTTGGAGTGTGCAGCTTCTATATTTTGGTTGCAATCCCCTTGTTTTTGTTTCTCTTACATGCCCGATTCTAGTCACGCAAAGCAAAGCTAAGGAGAGATCAAGTAGTATTGAAGGAGAGTTCTGGTCTGATCGTGTTGTCATCATTGTGACTGAATGATCGGCTAATTTTCGTGAAATTAAGCGAGACCCCAGTATGTTTGTTGATAATTGTTAGAGATGCACTTCTAGAATTATTGGGCCGAATCAACTTGGCGTTGCGAAATCCTAAGGAAGTGGAGTTTGATGTGCACTATGGCCGTCCATGTGTGGTAGTGTGGGTAGTTGGTAGCACAATCTCTCATACACAAACTTCACTTGTAAAATAAGGTAATGATGGTGATAAGTGAAAGCATATTGTAATCAGCGTAAGACACTAAGACATGTATGCCTTTGGCACTGAAATGTGTTGGTGGAATTGGAAAACAATACTTTTCGTTGGTGGTTCGGTTACGTGGCTCAGAAATATGTATATACATTTATGTTTATGAATATATACCAATATACCGTATCCTATGAGCATCTTCGAGCGACCGAGTCTAAGAAAATGATATAACGGTTCTTCAAATTAACAATCACCACAGCTATCTCACTATCATCTCCCATTGAAAAATACTACTTCGTTTTTTATGAAACATCAAAGTGGCAAAGTTAGGGTTTGATTTGGGAGGCAGCCACCGTCCTCTTAACTGCCTAATAGCAACTAGATTTAGATGTGCGCCTTGGCGCACGATCCCGTGAAATTCACATAGATTTACAATTTATAAGAAAATAAAAATCAAGTAGAAAAATATTATTTTCTATAAGAACTCCTTCCAAGATATCTACATGGTGGCACAAAATCTGAGAAACTCGTGATTTTTACGTAAGTATAAATATGTTATGAGATGAAGACATCCATGACATCAAATAGCATCAAGAGAACCTTTCCTATTTGTGATAAGACTGGACTGAATACTTTGCATTATCTTACATATATGAAAACTAAGAAATAACAAAGACATCCTTTGATACAGGAAAATAGAACATGGGCAAATAATTTTCCTTTCCCATTAAAAATATGCTCCCTTTTCTCTCACCCACACATCAGAGATACAGAAACAGCCAGATTAATACTTTTATTCGGAGAACATTTACCTAGTTTTGTTCACCCACACATCAGAGACAATACAGAAACAAGCAGATTAATACTTTTATTCAGAGAATATTTACGTACTTTGATTCATGGTCTCAAACTCAAGTTCTTGTGGTAATGGTCCGTTCTATGGTATGCTCCAAGCAATCTGTCACCTTCTTACATACTTCTTGATGTTCGCCTCCAACTTGACCCTGCACTGCCTGCCACCGCTCCTCTCCAACCCTTGTGCTCCCTGGTTAACATGAATACTCACACGGATCCTCTTGACAGGCCTTCCGCAACTTTCGCATTGTTAACCGATTCAGCAAACGCCATATTAACCATGCATGAAATTTTATTTAGAGAAAGCACTAAGTGAAGAACAAACATGACTTACGTCGTTTCATAAGGAAGTACAGAAACAACACACGGTGACTGTTGCAGCTTGAACCTACTTCATATAATACAACCAAAACCGCGGCTTGCCGCACAAGCCTATAGTATGCAGGCTATCATGATCGTCACTGAAATTCTTTAAAATCCTACACTGTTACACATAGTCTGTTTGTCCTAAACCATAACTTCTCACGTCTAAATGCATTCATCTTTCATTCTAGGTATAACCCTCAAAAGAGAACATAAAAAACAATCGAGTGATTTAATAATTCAGCAGCAGGTGCTAGGCAAACAAATGAGTAGCATCGTAAAAATATATACTATGTAAAGGCAAACAAATATGCTTGACATATAGCAAATACCATCACTATATTTGTTCCGGGGAAAAATTAATTTAGGGAACAGAACCTATACCGACAATATATGTGTTGGATGGACCAGAGCACAAAATGAATTTTGTTCATACTACAAATGTTACTCGGTAAGTTATTTGGTCCTGAAGTGTGAAAATAGAGGCAAGATAAGAAAAACACGAGTATGTGAGGACATCCAAACCAATAGATATATGCACTAAGGCTGTGTCAACACAAACTCCCAAGCATACATAACCATAATCTGTTATGTATACTAAAGTTTCACTTTACGCAAGCATAAATTACATAATAAGAGGGGAGAATGGTGGAAATGAATAAAGGTTAGGTACATAAAAAAGTTATCGATTGCATCATTTTACTTTCTTTAACTAACGTATAGATCACACCTCTTCCACCTTTTTTATCCATTCCAAATTATATTCAAGCTATTGAATTTGTAGACATATTAAATTTCCATAACAATGATAGAAAGCCCTATACAGCAAAGTTCAGTTCTTTCCATGCCTGAACATTCTAGTTCTAGTAGTCTATCACATAATTAACCTTAATTATTTTCAGCTAAACAAATTTGTGTAGGACTGCATATTAATCTGATCTGACGATTCATTTTGGGGAAACGTATGTTAGTCGGAAGCTCTGGAAACAATGTGACCAACCAATGCAAAGAAGTGGCAAGCACTCCTACGACAATTTAACCTCATTGCCATACTACTGACAGAGAAGGTTCAGGAGATAACTGAATGTCTGAATAAAAAGAAGGAGCAAGGACCAGGGAGTGCAAGCTAACCATCATTCGTGAAAGAGGGAGAAAAGCACCTTCCAATGTTGCATAGTGTCAAACATGCAATTTTCTACTCAATTTTCATGCTTCAGAAAATAACCGCAAGTCCGAAGAACATTCAAGCAAAACCTAACCAGGCCATAAAGAACTAACATGGTTTGCGGCAGGGTGGCTACCAAGATGTTGGAGCCTATAGGAAACCAATTCAGATGAGAATTAACCTAGCTAGCTAGTGAAGATACTTATCATTTAGGAAATCTTACATTGCCATAACCTGATAACATAATAGAGTTAGAACGATTACAGAGCTGCCTTGTGATAATAATCTAAGTTGCACCATGCACGTGACCAAACAAACTGCAGAATAAACCGAATTTAACCATGCAGATGAGAATATCATGTCATGAAAGGAACATGCAGCGAGTGGATAAGAAGAAAATGAACCATCACTTATCCATTAAATCGAGTGGATAAGAAGAAAATGAACCATCACATCAATTAGATCATCTCAAAATTTCACCACACATAATACAGTAAAAATCCCCCAATTTGTTTCTCAGATTAAAGCATATCTACCTTCATATTGAACCTTCTAGCCTCGGGAGTATATCTGCTAGAAAAATCGGGCACTCGAAACTTAAATGTTATTTTCTAACACATGCAATGGAAAAAATAACTAAGTAGATTACTACCAAGCTAAGAAGATATATTTGTAGCTCGCATCTATCACAATATATATCCATTTCGCTACGGAGAAAAAATATATAACAATATAACCAAAAATTGCAAGCAGATTTGATATGAGCTCACTATCAGTGAGGAAAGAATCATCACATGGTAAATTAGCAGACACCAGATAGTATTACAAACATGAAAAAGAATGCTAAAAAAGTTATTAAGCAGTTACAGACTTCTAGCATATCAAGACTGAAATGAATATAAAATAAGCCTCGATGCGTTCTTCGCCCTATGATGTTTCAAAAATAAATTAGGAAACCAATTCCATAACATGTGGTTAGTAAACGAATATGAGATTTCAATAGTAACTTGGATTAGATTCCCTATTTGTGGTCCTACCTGCAGAACATGAATCTAAGAATCTCAAACAACACCAAAATCCACATTTGCGTGTTAGCTTTCAAGAAATCTGAATTAGCTTCAAATACATTTGTTTGTTTGACTACACCGTAAATATTCTCTAAAAACTTTCAAAAAATAAGATGCAAATTAGGGAACCGTCCATCACAATCTATGATTCCGAGTTCGAGTAAATAAAATAGAAGTTACGAAACCAGCTCTCACAATTTGAGAGCTCAAGTTTTAGATATCTGCAGCGACAATTGGTTCAAAAAAAACAGGTTTAAAGTTTCCATGAGTTGCTCTAACTGCTCTGTCCCTACATATATTTTCAAGCAATAGTATTTCAAAAACCAAATGTGATTCAAATATTATTGTGAACTCACAGAAAAATGTAGATATGAATTAGAGCCACTTTATTTGGAAATTTTAGAGCAAATTAAGGATTCCCACTCTATGAAGCCACTCGAACAGAAAATTTGTTGTTGAAATGAAAGACGTACTAACAGTAAACAGGGACCCTAAGATTGGCATGAATTCCTACATGGTAATGTCAACATAAGGCTTATTATACACTTGCAACTTCATCTGCACGAACAAAATTGAACCATCATAGGAGCCAAAAATATTGCAGGTGGCTAACCATACAAAAATAGGACGAAAACCTGAATATACAGTACAAGAGAAACCAAAAGAAGCATCCATAAGAGACGAAAATAAACTGGAAAATGTTTTTGAGGAACTAAAACCTTTTTGTATGGAGGAACAAAAACGCAAGCCTTGTTGTTCCCGCCTCATATCCCGCGAGCCGCCACCATACTTTGCTTTCTGATCCGCAGGATAAAAAATAATGAAAAGTTAAATATCTCTGTATCTTGTTTTTCCAGTATAAGATAAATTAGAATATTCAATTCTATTGCAGACCTCACTGTAGAGTAATTCTAGCCAAATACAATAGAAAATAATAGCACTTAAGATGTACCTGAGATAGTAGAGAGGGGAACCCATGAGTGAGGCAATCCAAGGAGCAGTTCCCAACATGCAAGATCAAGATACACAGAATTCAATATACCAGTCTACCCAAGACATTCTTTTCAGCAGGATTCATATAGGTAGGACCATAGCCTGAAATATGAATAAAAGAACATTAATAAGTGCAATGTATTACAATTGACAGAGAATGAAAGAACAGAGCAACACTCAACACCATATCATATTTTGTAGTGATGTAAGATGCATCCAAGAAAAAGAAGAGATTAAACCAATACATTAACTGCATATCAAGATGAGAAAGTGAGGCATGGAAAGCACGACACAGATGAACCTGAAATACATAAATAAAACTGCAGTTTGTAGTTTTGTATATGCATTTAATTTCACCAAGCACAGAACATGTGGGCACTAACCGGACAGAAGAAATACTATGATAAAATATTGAAAGGCCATACCTGAATAGATGATCCGATTGGGAACCACATCTGAAGCGAAACACGTGCATAACTACATGATAAATTATCTGAAAAGAAGGGTGCCATGCTCTGTTTAACTTTCATTCTTGATGCGTTCAGCATATAGGATAAAATTGGATCAGAATATTGCATATTCAGAGAAACTCTAGCAAACATTAGTAAGGAAAATATCTCCCATAGTCTTCTCATTCTGGTTCTCATACCTGCATGTAGCTACACGATTTGTAACAATAGCATCAAATGACAAGTCTAATTTGGCCGTCAAGGAAAAGAGCAGACAATCTGTATTGTAAGTTTGTGACTGGCCCGAGTCAAGCTATTTGCTAAATCAGTACATCGAGGACCAGACCAAATCACAACCTAATACATCGACAAAGCTTGTTAATCCCGATAAGTAGATCCATTCTCATTGAGGCAAACATCAATGAAACAGAACTTGCAGAAACATTTTGTAGGAGCACTCTGAATCAAGCAAGGGCCAAAGAGTCAAACCTCGAAAGAAAGATGGAGACTACGATTGCCCGAGCTAAGCAGCCCAAATCAAGCAAGGGCCAAAGAGGCAAATAGAGCTGAAGCAAAACTTGCAGAAACATCTACCAATTTCATCGCCCGGTTGGGGATTAAGATCACACTTCTCTCGTAGAAGTACAAAAATGCCATTAATAATTTGGTTATGGTTTGTGGCATTAAGAGAATCACAACCCACGGAATTTGTTCTTAGTATACTAACGGTAGAAGAAGAAAAGGCAAATACCATAATTGTTCGAAAGTCCATATTTGTACCCCGATTTTTGCATATATGCACCAAACACCACATGGCAATGCTTCAGGACCTAGGCAATATAGAGCAAAGCATATTCAAGCACATCCAAAAGAGATCAAAGCCAGATCACACATAAAAAATCAAAGGAGAGTAGGAAAGAGAATGGACAGACTACCATTGCACCCTCAGATCCAATGCAAACATCTATCCACTACCAAATTAGTTTCTGAGAAAATAATTTTATCTCATCAAGGTATTCATAAAAAAAGAGTTGTTAGAATTTACAATCCGAAATATAATAAATATCAAGATTCTATACCTGATTATTGCGAGATCCATATTCATCTGTTGGCTCCTCTTCGACCTCCCTCACCATTTCTTCGTTCTCTTCCCATCTCCCTGTAGCAGCAAAAAATCATCCATACAACAACTGTATGCAACAGGTAAAAAAATGAAGAAAAGGTAGAGTGAAGGAGAGAGAGGGGTTGCTCGGGCATGGCCCGTTTCTGCTGGAGGAAAAAGGATTGGGAGAGAGATACCCGTACTGATTTGGATTCGTTCTTGTCCTCGTATCTCCGTTTGCTCCTCAACGCGATGGTGACTACCGGCCTCGGCCTCTCTCGCTCGCCTCCTCTCTTTCCCACATCAACCGCCGGGCCCATGGCACGCCGCCGCTGCTCGCCCGGAGCAGGACGAGTGGGAAGCCCCGCTCCTCCTGCCGAGCCGCTCGGCCCTCCGTGCGGCGGCACGGCCGTGATGGTGACGAGGACAACACGGACGCCATCCGCCCCCGCTTCATCCGTGCGACCACCACCGATGCTTCCTCCACCGCCGCTCGCGCGCCTTCGCACGAAACGCATCCGGTTCGTGCCGTCCCCGACCTCTCGCATCGAGAAGAGGCGACGAATGGGGAGCGGGGATTGGGGAGAGGAGGAGAGGCGGCTCAAGCGCGAGCTCGAGGTGGGAGGCTGGACGCGGGCCGCGAGCGGTGGCGAGGGGATGGCGATGCGATTGGCGGAGGGATGGCGATGCGAGCGGGGCGCGGAGGGCGGGCGCGGAGCGGAGGCGGCGGGCGGGAGCGGAGGAGGAAGGGGAGAGGGAGCGACGGGATTAGAGCTCGCGGCCACGCGCGACGGGAGAGTCCGGGCCGAGCGGGCTTCACAGGACCCGTGGATAAAATGCGGGTCTGCGGGAGGGCCTCGCGCCCTGGATGGAATGGCTGGCCGAGATCGCGCTACGTCAGCTCGATCGGACGGCCCAAAATCCAAACGCCTGTGAGAGCCCCATGGGGGTGCAGCAATCATACCGTGAGATGTGCAAAAACAGAGTTGGGCTCGTGCAGGAGCGGAGTCCCACGATCTCAAAATCGGCCGCTCCCTGACTTGCGCGTGTTCAGTACACGTAGCACACGATAGTTCTCTTTTCTGGTTGGCATCGACGATCGTTTCCGACACGAACGATGCTTTTGTTTCGGCAGCTTGCAGGTGCGGCGCACCGGCTGCATGGGCGTACAGCTCTAGGACAATCAAACCCAGTGACACGACGCTGCTGTTGCGTTGCGCGATGGCAGAGGCGCGGCCGGCCATACCCATACGCATGTCGTGTCGCACCTCTTCCGCGACGGCACACGTGAAGACGCGCGTAGAGGCACGTTGGTTTCACCAACAAAGAGAGACATAGGCATGTGCGAGTGCATCCGCGTACGTGGCACTTCAGTTCGGTTCGTTGGTTACTTGTTATTTTCGTACCGATCGGTCGATCTCCGGAAGATCTGGATGCTTTATCGGGAGTTGGCCGGCAGCCGGCCGTACTCCATCAGAATACCGTACCCCGTAAGTTAGACATCGGAAAAATAAAGT
Organism: Lolium rigidum; assembly: GCF_022539505.1. NCBI lineage: Eukaryota > Viridiplantae > Streptophyta > Magnoliopsida > Poales > Poaceae > Lolium > Lolium rigidum. The sequence continues at coordinate 252,445,248 of NC_061512.1, forward strand.
GTGCTGCTGCTGCGTTCCCCCTGGCCCAAACAGACTAGGGGAGGACGTGGCTCAACTTCTAGATCAGGACCCATTTGGTATCCAAAATGGTTCGGCCCGCCCAAACAGCCTTTTTTTTCACGTAAAAAGGACCTTTTTTCAAATTTTCAAGGGGGACAAGTAGGGGTGTAAACGGATTAGATTTTGCTTATAGCATATTCTTTATCATATATTTTTCTTGGATTCGGATCGGAGCGGATATTGATTGGTTTCTGATTCGAATACGGATATGCCGGACTGCGGATTCAAATAGGAAATGGAGCGGACTCGAACTGGAAACAAAAATAGTTGGATATATGCTCTCGTCGCTAGATAGTTATTGTTCTAGCAAATCTTGGGTGAGATTTAAACTTTCAGTCTTGTGTAGTTAAGAAAAAAGACACAATGCGCTACACTCGAGCGTTGATAGAAATTTAGAGCTAAACATGCTCATCAAATGAATTTGGTAACTCAATAACTACTAACCTTGCAAGATTGGCCTTGGCTTTTGACTAAAAAATCGGATTATCCGGTTTAAAACCTTTGGATTATCATAACTAAAATTTGGATAATCCATACCCATATGCTATTTGCTATTCCTATACCGTATCCGGAGCACCACTTCAGAATCAGATATCCTGATCCGCTAGATTCTTTAAAATTGGATATGGATATCTTAAAATGGATTCGATGCCGCTTTTGGTGCAGAAATTATCCTATCCGTTTACACCCCTAGGGAGAGGTTCCCCACCTGGATATCTTCTATCTCTAAATAGTTGGTCCCATTTTCCTGGCTTCTCGCGCAGCCACATCACCCCAAATCCTTCCCGTCACAGCATGTTACCCTTCTGCTTAGATCCCTGCACGAAGCATCTTCATAGGTGGGCTGCCCAGCCACATGGGCTGGATGTCCCTTCGCGGGCCCGTGACCATATCGTGAACGTGAATAGCTGAACATCATCCATTCATAACCATCCTCTGTTCGTCTTCCTGCTGGTGAATCACCAGCATTTAATCGTCCGCCGCCGCGACGCACGACCTACTAGCAAATAATGCTCATGAAACCAACCGATGCATTCCAGTATTCATTGATTAGAAATTTCTCGATTGAACTAATGAACTGAGTGGTCGCTTCCTCCAGGTTAAAAGCAAATCGTCCATCGGACCCCAGGCTACCCGGGTCAACATTTCTGGCAGCGGTCTCCAAGGTGGTAGATGTCCGCTCCCGATTCTAATTCCTCCTTCCTTTTTCAATCCCCAAACATGTGTTCCTTTATCTGCCAAACAGATTGCGGTTCGGCTCGAAAGATGCTCGACGTTTTGCCACTGACACCCTGGCTAGCAGTTCTCTGCGTTGGTACATAAGATCTCATCTCTTACTCTTAATTTTTAATTTACGTTGGATGAGCATATATGCATCTTCTATTTCAATTATTTTACTGGTCGCATGTATTTGTTGCCCTTAAATCTCCCCTGATTTTTTTTAGTTAGATTGAAGTTTGCTCTCCAACGTCAGGCCCTCTCTTAGATCTAAATAGGGGTATTATATGCTTACTGTCCACTGTAGTTGACCATGTCCAGGTCAAAAGATGAAGGGACACATCTAAGTGGGACTGGCTCTCCGACCTGTATAGGTACGTCTTACTTTAAATTCTTATATTCTTACAATTGATAAAGTGGCCTTTGGTACAGATCTTTTTGTGAGCTATTCTCCTACAGTGTCAGTTCTTATTGGCTATGCACGCAAAGTTTATTGCTTGACTGGTTGCTTAGAATGCTTCGTTATTGATTAGTTTAATTCTATGTTTGGTTTGCAGAAGCGCACAAATGATGATTAAAGCTAATGTTCATGGACATAGAGGATGCAGCTGGTGCAGATCGACATCGATACGAAACCCACCTATAACCTCAAGGCTTAGTTCGTGTTGCAGGTATTTATCTCTTTTTATATCCTGTACTTCCTTGCATTTCTCCTTCTCTTTGTAGCTACTGCATCGCATTGCTTCTTATGAATTGCAACCAGGGTCCTACCCTACCAACCTTGAACATGGTTATATTTCAGAGACAACAAGCCTATTTAATTTACAAATGGTAAGCACATATATTTTTCTTGACTGTTTTTGTATGCAAAACCTACTAGCTATCCTGATCAGGTATAGGGAACATATTGTCAATCCTCTTTTCAGAGGGATTCTAACCTTCTCTTTCAACCAGTGTCAGTCATACCCACAGCAAGTTTCCTTATAAAAGTACGGCCACCATGAGTTTATATTTCTCACAACTTTGGATATAATTGTCAACGCAACCTTTGGGAGTTCCGTTATTTTTATCTGCAGTGAAAAGTGGAGCAAGCGCTAATTTTACAATGGTGAATCGTTCTACTCTATATACCTTATAGCGCCACTGGTAAAAGTATCTGAACAACTTACTACTATCTTTTGTTGGATCAACAGTGGATGGGCAAAAAGTCCTCATATATTTTATACAGATCTAACCTTTTTTGTTTGGTCTAGATGCATCATTTTTATGGTAAGATCTCAGGACCTCACGATGCTAGAGAGGGAAAAGTCAGTTTGAACACAAACATAACTCTGGCGACACATCAAACATCGTATTAACATTTAGTTCTACTAATTTTGGTCGCCAGTTGAGTTAATAGTGTTTCTCACTGTTCTTTCCTTTCCATGACATGTGGTTAAAGCGGCATGTTCTTCTATCAAAGATGAATGAGCGCCCATATCTCATTATCTAGATGTAAAATGGATGATGAATGAATGAATGTCCTATGTCTTGATAGATCAGATCGAATGATATTTTGGTTACATTTTTTCCCACTGTTAATCAACTTTTGCTTTCGCACCCCTCATTGTATTCTTACGAATACAATATGTTTCTCAGTCCATGTTAATATAGTCCATCTTCAAATGATAAACTTTGAATTTAACTCTCACAAAAGCCCCGTGAAATAAATAAATTATGAGATCTAATAATTCAATTTTTTTATTGTAAAATAAATATTTAAAATAATTTTTATGCGTACGTTTCCGCGGCAACGCGCGGGGAATCATCTAGTATTCAAAAAAGGGGCAAACCTAGGGTTTTACAACATTAATGTAGAGAGGTACAAAGTGAGAGATATGGGGAATTACATGGGCGTGGTACAAAGGGAGTTGTGCTAGACCTCAATGGCGCGGCGGAGATCGGGGGTGAAAGGATGGGATGTCGCCTAAAGGGGGGTGGGGTGAATAAGCGTTTTAATAACTACTCCCTCTGTCTAAAAATGGGTATCACAACTTTATCTAGGTAGAGTTGTATCTCTAACTAAAATGCATCTAGATACACCTGTATCTCGACAAAAGTGAGACACCTACTTTTAGACAAAGTGAGTATTATGGATTTGGCTTGTAGCAGTGCAGAATTAAAGTAACCTTTGTTTTACAAGAAAAAAAAACCCAAATATAGTAAGCTCAACTAAGTGCAACAACAACTCAAGCTAAGTAAGATAGACACAAGATATATGTAACACAAATGATAGCAAGATATATGTACTTCAAGAACGATGGCTATCACAAGGAAAGTAAACTCGGGTATAGGGATAACCTAGGCACACAGAGATAAAGATGTATTCCAGTGTTCCCCAACACGAGGTGAGGTACGTCATGGAGAGATGCGGGATACCACGAAGGTCTCTCGAACACCACGAAGGCTCACCTTCTTCTCTAAGCCAATACCACGAATGACAAATGCCTTTCCCTTCTGGTTTGCTTTTCCTCCAATCCGGAGATGGCAAAAACCACAACGACTTCACATCCTCCACGAAGAAGAAACCTGAGCATCTTCATAATCTTCCACGAAGAGAACAACGGAGCACTAACCGCCAAGCCAACTAGGAGGTAACCCCTCAAAGAGTAACAAGCCCACGGTCTCTCACTCGAACTTATCGTAATGGAGAGCTCAACACTTATGCAAGGATGCAAAAGCAAAAACACCAAAGATGCTCAAATCCTTCACGCTCAAATCCCACCAAAGCAACAAATGCTATGTAGAAACTAGAGAGGGAGAACAATGGAGGAAATCAACACCGACTCCAAGATCTAGATCCCAATAGTTTCCCTCACTTAGAGGTGAAAATGATTGGTGGAGTTGTAGATCTAAATCTCTCTTTCAAATTCCTCAAAAATATACAAGAATCATGGGAGGGATGGATAGGAAGCAAGATTTTAAGGTTCAACAATGGAGTATGAGAGAGAGAGCAAATAGAATGGTTGACCTTGCCTCCTCAAGAAGGAAGAAGGGCTATTCATCATCCAAAGGGGAAAAATAGCCGTTTGGCAGATTCTCTCACCGGAATAGATCAGCGCACAGACCGGCCAGCCGGAAACCCATCCATTTTCGCGACGTGTGGGCCGAAACCCGGTCGGTCTACCGAAAATAAACCAGTCAGCCATGACCAGATCAGTTTTGCAGGAACAACATACTGGTACGTGTTTTGGAGAAACCGAGATTGGTTCGGCGCCCCGGAAAATTCCGGCGGGAGGGCCGGTGCCGCCGGTTCCTGCGCCGATTTCGCCAGAACCCCTCAAACTGCAGTTTTCTCGAAAGAACTAAACTTTGACAAAGTTCCCGGACTTCGATTGAGATAAAACCAATTTTTTGGAAACATAATGACAAACAGAACCTCAAGAAAAGAAGTCCAAACTCAAAAACGCAATAGAATATGAATACATATTTCATTTTCGATGAACTTGGGCTTGTTGAAAAGCTAGCAACAAGCTCAAAAACCTCACACATCAAGAAGCAACAGGAATATAGGGATGCAAAGTATGCAAAGGATTGAGCTCCCTAAGACGATGCGATCAAGTTACCCAACCGAAAGCCCCTCTTGATAGTGCAGCTATCTATCCTATAATCCGGTCTCCTAACAACCACCTATAAGAGACTAGTAATAGGAAAACCTAGCACGGACATACCTTTGCCTTGCGCATCCCGCTTGATCTTGATGACAACGCTTCAAGCTCCATTCAAACCAGAATTTCTCAGTTGATCATTGTTGGTTCGTGAAGACTCATGATTTCTCCCCATACACCACTATAGGAAAGCTTTCTTGAAGCACATATTCACACGTCCATTATCACCGAATGGACGAGAAACTTGAAGCATAATTTCTCGAGATACCTAACCCATATAAACAACACAAACACACATATATAGTGGGTTAGCTCATGAAGCATAATTGACAAGGCTTACCATCCACAAGATCACAGGATCCAAAGTGGTACAATCTTTATGTTTCATGTGTTGACCAACTTGAATTCAATCTTCGCTCTTAGTCTTGGTCAACCTTGTATCTCCTCATGCTCTATCATAACATCTTCAAGTATATAGAGAACTCTTCATATGATTGTATGCTCTAAACCAAAGTCATCCACAACTCAACTCATGAGACTATCATGATACCGGGTTAGAGCCATACCTTGAATTCTTCTCTTGAAACCAAACACTCAAGATCACGATGCCAATACCCAAGGTATATGTTTATCTTCATAGCATCCACACTTGAATCCAACACATGGACTATAATAAATACCTATGAAGTATTACTACATATAAAAGCAATGAAAACATTAGTCCATAAGGATTATCATTAATTACCAAAAAACAAACTTAGAGAAATGTACCCTTACATGGAGGAAAACACCCAGACTAGAGGGAGGCATCGTCGCGGCACGTCTTCAGTGCCAGTTGCAACGAAGGCCGGGCCTCGTGGAAGCCTGCGCCGTGGTGTTGCTTCCACATATGCCAACAACAGAGGAGGGCAAACGCCGGTGCAGTTTTCGACCTGATCGAGCTGGGCATGGGGAGCAGGTGCAGGTCCTGAACATGGGCGTTTTCGGGCATGGAGACACCAACCGCATCCCAATATGTAGCCACCGCTGGGCACTGAAGAGTCATATGCCTCGTAGTCTCTAGCTCCGTGTCACAGAGGGGGCAGTCGGCCTCATTGACAGACATAATGTTTTTTTGCAGGAGGACGTCGCGCGTGTGCACCCTTGATTGGACCAAGAGCCATGCAAAGAACTTGACGTGCAACGGCGCACGTCTCCCCAGATGAATTTTGCATTGTGGGAGGAGACGCCACCGAACCGGCAGAGCTTATACATCGCGCCAGTGGAGAGCTTGGACTTGGGGAAGGCGCAAAGGACGAGCCATCTCTCGTCCGTCGAGGAGGAAGCGATATTGCAGCAAGAGTGTTGGCGAGCAAAGCCAACTCACGTTCACTTGCCGTCGTGAGCCGGGGGGGACAAGGATGCTGTCAACGCCATGGAGCAGCACGGGCGGCACGGTCACCTTGGGGAAGGTGGTGTGGGTGAACAGGATGCGCAGAGAGGTGCTCAGGTAGTCGTGCCAGAAGGAGGTGTGCCACCCGTCGCCGACCGCCATGCGAGTGACCGAGAGGTAGAGGGGCACGAGCACGCTGACGCTCGCCCAATGCTCGGCGGCCGAATCCGAATGGGCATCATCAACGATGGATCTGTCATCGACCAAGGCCCAGCGCCACGACGCCCATGGCGTGTCAGTCTCGACACGGAGGCGGTGAAGGAGTTTGGCGAGGAGGCATGAGTTCTGGACCGCGAGCGCGCGCACGCCGAGCCCACCCTCGTCTTTGGAGCGGCGAACCTTGTCACAGGCCACGAGACACTTGGCGCCACTGATATGCTCCCCAACGCCCCAGAGGAAGGCTCGACGGAGGGAGTCTAGCCTTGATCACGGCGGGCTAGAGCAGCATCACCGTCATGGCATGTGTGGGGAGCGAGTCGAGCACAACATTGACGAGGACGAGGCGGCCTGCCAGGGAGAGGAGGAGGGCTCTCCAACCCGACATGAGCTTCTCACAGGACAGAGGCAACCCCGAGTAGGTTTGGAGGAAACCCTCGACCGTGCATCCGAGCGATGCAACAGCCCTAGCCACGCCAGGCTCGTCGACGCCCATGGGAACCATGGTGCTTTTGGAGAAGTTGATCACCATCCCGGTTGCCCTGGTGAAGTCGTCGAAGATCCTCTTCAGTCTCGCAGCCGCGCCATCGTTCGCCCGCATAATGATCAGCGTATCGTCTATGTATTGCAAGACGTGCGGGCAGAGCCCATCGACGAGGGGGTGGCGAAGCGCGTCATCTTGTTTCATCAACATCTAATGGATGTCATCCACGAGGAAGAAGAGGCGGGGGACAGGGTCACCTGCCGCAACCCACCTTTGCAGCCAATCCAGCTACCTGGGACGCTGTTGAGCAACATCATCGACATGGAGGAGTGAAAGATGACATCGATCCAGTTGCACCAGACCGGTGGGGAGCTGCGAGCAAGAAGAACCTTGCGTAGGCTTAGCCAGTCGATGGAGTCGAAAGCTTGAGCACCAAGGTCAGGGCACGTCGCTTGAAGTAGCACTGCACCATCTCCGCCGCGTAGACGAAACAACCTATTGACATCGCTTAACATTGTCTGGGTGTAGCTAGCATTCATCAACTTCTTGACTAAGCTAGTTCTTCGGCACTTTTCTCTTTCCAAGTTGTAACTGCAGCACATGCTGCTGAAACTTTCTTCTCTAGGTTCTACTAGTCTCAGGCTGAGGCTGAGTCGCTCAAAACGGAACAGGCACCGGCGCAGCCAAGTAGCACGGAATAGTTCAGCGAATCCGCCGTCACTTGGCCACTTGGCCATCTGAGGGCATCAGCCGCCGGAAATGCGTCTAGAGCCTGTTCCGACGCAAAGTGATCGGGCCGTCCGCGGAGACGCAAACCTTGTCCAAATATGCGCCAGGTTTGCGTCTCCGCAGACGCTCGGCGGTCGCTTGGAGCGTCCTCCATTTCTTACCCGGTCCCGCATGTCAGGGACAGCGAAATCGACCGCTTCGATTTGCTTCTTGTTCCCCTTCTTTCCTGCCCTAGTGCGACGCCACCACCCCCACCCCTAGCGCCGCCGTCCGGCCGTAGCGCCGCGCAGTAGTCGGCGTCGGCTCCGTTCTTGCCGCGCGGGAGAGCAGGAGCGTGCTCCGCCGCGTACGTGCCGGCTGTTTTCGGCCGAAACGCTCCCGGTTGCGCCGCCCTTCCGCGCCGCCCACGACCTGTTCGGTCAATTGCGCCGGTAGGTTTCTACTCGTGTTTTCAGCGCTATTGTGCGCGGCCATTGATCCGCAATTTGTACCCACGCAGATTGACATGTGGCAGATGTTGGACAAGTTCCACGCGGAGGTTGTCGACTCCTCTTCCGACGAGGAGTCCGATGAGTCGACGCGGACATTGGCAACTACTGCGGCCTCCATGATCCACGAGTTCACCTCTAACCCGGGCCGCAAGCACCGGGCTCCGTGAAGGGCCGCGCCAAAACCTGCCGCGCAACGAGTGGAAGGGCAGGCCCGCCTCCACAAGGACTACTTCCACCTCACCAATCCGATCTTCCCGGAAAAACTGTTCCGGCGCCGATACAGGATGTCAAGGGACCTGTTCTTGGTCATTATACGGGGCGTCAGAAACTACGACCCCTACTTTCATGCGTGATCATGCACAACATGATCGTTGAGAACGAGCGTCCTGATGGCCGCAATGAGAACCAATGGGATTTCCATGGTGAGCTGGTTGCGCCGCTTCCTGAAGCTTCATCTTGGCAGGACTATCTACATAGGAATATAGAAGTCACTGACGAGAACGTCTCCAAACAGCTGCAAACGGATCTGATTGAGCATCAGTGGACATTGGCTGGCCATGAAGATCATGCCTAGAGAAATACTATCTTATTTTTATGTCGACTTTTAAATGTAATAACTATGACTTTGTTGATTTCCTTATTTTGTTGTTTGGAAACTTCATAAATTGATGCAAACGCGAAAATGCGTCGACCCGCTGGAGCCACCCCCGGTGCAAACGGACGCGCGGACAAAAAGCGTCCGCCGCGCGACGCAAACGGACATTTCGAAGTCTGCGTCGCGTCGCTGGAGATGCCGTGAGCCCTCGCACACGTTGCATTCATCGCCAGTTCACCCGTTCCGAAAGGGCCAAAAAGCGTTACACGACAAGGCAAGCTTCCTGACACTGACCATTCCAACCCCAGATCAGACGTGGCTTGTCACGTCTCACGACTGACCGCGACGACAATGTGTAGGATTCCACAGTTTCATCTACCCTATCCACAGCCCAGGCAGCTAGCAGTATAGCTCGAGAGTGTTGTCACCTCTGCCCTTTTTAAAGTTTTTTCTCGCAAGGAACTCATTGCTCTTGTCCAAAAAGCCAGTTGTGCCCATTGACCGCTCTCTTGTCTCAGGACCAAATGTTCCTTTCTCTCGGAGAAATGGGCAGATTCTGCAGAGCGAGTCGGCGACAACAGTTGCACAAGCTCGGACGCTCCTACGCACGCAGGATCGGGTCGGCCCCGGCTTGAGCTGCAGTCAAATGAAATCCACAGTGAGTTTAGTTTAGCACGTAATACACCTGAAGGGATCCGATGCAGTAATTAAACAGGACGTACCCTTCTCCTGTCTCCAGATCGAGGACTGTGAATTGTGATCCACACACATTCCTGAGCCGGTACCAGTTGATTTTTCTTCAAGCTTCCAGCTCAAGTTGCCAACAAGGCAGAATGTTAGGCGCAATACTCAATGCTCTTAATACTCTCCCCCAGAAGAGAGAGAACCCAGAAATCCTGCGCCACATGCGTCGCTATGATCGATCGGCAGCATGTTACCCACATGCGCCTGCTCGCCGTCGCCGAGACCTGGGAGGCCCCAAGAGGCCGATGGAGGCCAGTGCACAACTGCACATCTGGCCATCTGGGAGCGAGCAAGCTAACAGCAACTAGCTAGCCAGGATCAGCTCTCATGTAAAAAAAAACACTACTGTACTACATGGTGGTGTCAGTTGGCAGTAGAAAACTACATAGTTCTGGGAGCAACTTGATATCTCCGTTGGCATAGGATCGGACGGAGCATAGCGCGATAGCCTACGGAGAATTCAAGATTTGGTCCTGGACGCCTGGACCTGCCTGCGAGATGGTGCATTTATTCATTCCTAGCGGAGGAGATCGAAGGTTCCCTCCTGGTTTTTAAACACGCACCCATCCATCCCGGGGCTAGGCATGGCAATCCCCCAACTCACGTTCATGTCCAGCTCACTTTCTATCTAGGCCTCCCTCCCGATCCTCCTTTCCTTTCCAGCTCGATCGATCGGTTCGCTAGCTAACTAACCTGCGGTCTCCTCGCCAAACCCCTTGCATGAATCGTCGTCCATGGCGTTCCCCGCCGCCTATGTATAGCAGCAGCCTTCCTTAGTCCATCATCGTTCACCCCCCCAGTGTCACACCACAGAAATCTTTTGATCGGATTCGATTCGGAGAGACATCATCTACGATGCAGGACCTGTTCTCGGTCCCGTCCTGCTTCTCGTCCGGCGAGAAGCAGCACCTCCCGGACGCCACCGCGTCGTCGGCCACCAGGTCGGGCCAGAGCGCCGTCACGCTGGTGTACCGCGCGGAGATCGCCGGGCAGAGCCGCCTGGTCACCGTCACTTGGTGCAGGAACCTGCTCACCCACGGCATGCAGGTCTCCATCGAAGGCTCCGCGGGCGGCGGCAAGGACAAGACCGGCGTCGGCGGCGGCGGCAAGGAGCACGGCAACGGCAACAGCCAGGGCGGCGACGGCAAGAGCTGCAGCGCGTGCAAGGTGGAGATGCAGCCGTGGCACTTCTGGCGCAAGTACGGCGCAAAGCAGTTCCAGGTGGACGGCAGGGCTGTCGACGTGGTGTGGGACCTCCGCACCGCGCGCTTCTCCGACGAGCCCGAGCCGGCGTCTGACTACTACGTGGCCGTGGTCTCCAACGAGGAGGTGGTGCTCCTCCTCGGCAACCAGAAGAAGGAGGCGTTCCGGCGGACGGGGTCCCGGCCATCGCTCTCGCTGCAGGACGCCGCGCAGCTGGTGTGCAAGAAGGAGCACGTCTTCAGCAAGAAGCGCTTCCTCACCAGGGCCAGGTTCCACGACAAGGGCAAGCTGCACGACATCAGCATCGAGTGCAGCACCGGCAACCTCGCCGCCGGCATGGACGTCGACATGGCCATCAAGATCGACGGATGCGTCACCGTCCTCGTCAAGCACCTGCAGTGGAAGTTCAGGGGCAACGACTGCATCTCCATCAACAAGATGAAGGTGCAGGTCTACTGGGACGCACACGACTGGCTCTTCGGCACCGGCTTGAGGCAGGCGCTATTCATCTTCAAGCCCGAGGCGCCGCCGCTGTTGCCGGCTTCGCACTTCGACGCCGATGAGTTCTCCGATTTCTGCCTCTTCCTCTACGCCTGGAAGGTTGAATGAGCCTGCCTAGCTAGCTTAGGAGGGATCCCACATTCTCTTGTTACTACTACTGCTACTACATTACACTATTTTTACAGTGGAGATGTTCGCCATGCTATGAACCAATAGTTCATACCATGTAATGGATTGCAAAGATGTGATGAGTGTATGGGGAGAGTGATTGATTGAGGACATTTTCTGTTTCATTGCCCATTGGGGAGTGTTGGCACATGGAAGATTGGCATGGAGGGGCACAGGATAGTCCTGGGGATGAGCAACAGCCTGGTCCTGATGGAGAAACATGGAAGGTGATGACATGACAGCCAGGATTCAGAATCGCATTTGCCTTCCCCAATCATGCATTCATGCTGGTTTATCCACGGAAATTCCAGCTAAGAACTGGTCCATCCTAACTCCTTCCTATCCAGTAGTAGCAGTACATTGCTTCTGCCTTCTTATCTTCTTCTACTCACTTTATTTTGACCGGCCAAACTAACATCCTCTGCTTTCCTCTGTCCAAGAACAGGGTGTACCAGATACTAGTATAATACTTGTATTTAACTCAAGTATACTCAATTGTACTATTGTTAATGGCAACTGGAGTAAGGAGTGCATTGTTTTTCACCCAGGTTTCCTGTAATGATCCTTTGCACTATGTAGCTTTGGCAATTCCCAAGTTCAAGTTGAGATTTCAGAGATGTCCCTTGAGCTGTTCTACAAGTCACTATCAGATCCTAGAGAAATGGCTACTGTGTCATACAGGCTAAAAGAAAAACAAATGTGGTTTATACAGGGTCCAACAAAGTAGCTCCCTGGAGGACAAGTCAACCATGTAGACACCTACCATAAACTGATAAGTTGACAAGTTTTTATCCATTTTTATGCTCATGTCTTTCCCATTGGTTACCAGCAATTGTTTAAACAAGGAATGCTAGAATCTAGACCAAAAGAATTTGTATGCATCTTCTTTACTAAGTACTTCTAATCAACAGCATCCTACGCTCTTCTCACGACTCTGGTCTTAAATAGAACAATAATACAGGAAGTGCTTCATTCCCACATAGTCAAATATGTAAGCATGGAAAAGTAAACTTATTGACCAAATAGTCTATCAATAGTTACAAAATGTTCCATACGGTGCTCTTTCCACGCGAACGCAATGTGACGAGGAATGCTTCCAAACCTCGCATTTCCTCAATAAACAATACATGATACTTTTGGAATTCGCATATATCAGCTGAACAAACAATTAGACTAATAAATAATGCATTATTACTTTGGGCCAAAACCAAACCATTTTGCCAAGGAAAATTTGTTTTTCCCACGAGGAGGTTCATCTGAAGGCTTTCCACCAGTTCTGCGGGCTGGTCTCGGGTTAGCTGTGATGAAAACAAAAACAACCAGATCAGAGGCATACAACATTATATAAATATAATTGCATTGAAATATGAACAGACTTTGGAGCTTTGCTTATTAGTTGCTGGCATCAGTAAAGATGTGGAAATAGCATTAAAAGTGTAAACTTGGCATAATGTTGGCAACACAATCCAAAGAAGTCAGATTGTTTGAAGCGAATTTCTGGCTGTAATGCTAGCTTCTTTTCCTTTAAAAATTAAGGTAAACCAGCAAAACTTGGCGCTGTCACTGATGTTAGATTTTACAGATATTTACACGCAATCTTCCTATCAAATCATAACTGAGGGGCTGGATAATTACTTGAATTGGACTTTTTGGCATCTTGGAATAATGGCACTGGACTTGGTTGCTTTTGCTCCGGAGGACTGTCCCCATCACCTAGTTAATTTGAATAGCAGGATAAAGTGTCTCAAACCCTTATAGGGGAAATATACATGATCAATTAATGCACTGGAAAATAATAATTATGTAGCACTGGCATAGATACTGCGGAAGTTTCACATGAAATTGATAATAAGCAAAATCGACTCTAATAGCATCAGCAGTTAAACATGGATAAGTACAGTGAATTAACCAAAGAAACTTCAAAAATTGAGGAACCATTTGAAGATATTATGAAACTTACCATCTGTGGATGACTTTCTGTAGGTGTTCTTCAAGAATTCGACAAAAGAATGATCATTGTGATCAAGCATCACTGGTCCAAAGCAAGGTCAAAATTTTCAACAGTTATTAGCAATATGATTTTGCAAAATTTCTTCGCATATTCTTGGTACAACAACGTCAAATAAATATTAGTAAAATTACATTGTTGAAACAACTCGTGCCTCTTATGCTCAGAGGTACCGAACAAGAGCAGTTGCACTGCCTCTGAATCTTTGTCGGAGCACGTCTTGGATAGGTTGTTCGTATCTAACAGGATACCTGCAAGCTGAGGGCAAAGACACAGAACATAATCATGAGTGCCAGTAATTTACACATAATGGTGGCAACAGCAGGTACAAAATACACCAACCATGAGTTTCTTTATGTCCTGGCTCTGAAGTGGGCTATAAGTTTCTTCACAATAGTTATTGGCGAGGACCGTGCAAACCGAGCCCACCTAGGAGACAAAAACGAGCATGATTTATGAAGCAAATGCTGGAATTAATCAGGTAAGTTCCTGAGCAGACAAATGAAGAGTACTTGGTACAAGTACCACAATATTACCTCGCCGTTTGATCTCAAAACATCTTGCCCCACCACCACCAAGCTAGCTCGCTGATCCATTATCAGTCCCTCCATATCAACCTAAATTCAGCTTCTCAGAGTCAGCATCACGTACATTTGCTTTACCCAGGATGTTGTTCGAACAAGGCATTGATAAGAATTAGCTGTCGCTGCGGCACATTGAAATCTTTGATAGTATCTTATTATGCAGAAATAAGTGGGTCGTATTTATGATGTCCCTCAATTGTTGCTGGAGCCCTTCTCCTTTGTATGACGTTACGGTACAAGCTAGCACAAACTCGCAAACGCACAAAGCATATACCAGTCATCTGTCACTAGAATAGAATGGCGGCCACATGGTACCAATCGAAATTAAGAACACGCACACATGACAGTATGACACAACAGCAATGAGATGCAGGATAGCCTTATCCTTGTCGCCTCTGCTCAAATTATAAACGCCCAATAACTCCGGGATCTAGACAGTTGTCCAATTGGTCGGAAATGAATCCTATACCCAACCGAAGCTAGCATTGCTTACCTCGTCAGCGAAGAGCAGAGCCGAGGCGTCGACGCCGACGTGGTAGAGGAGCCAGGCCGCCTGCCTGCACCTCGCCATCCTGCTCCGTTGCATGTTCACCACCGGCACCGCCGCATGGCCATCCGCCTTGCTCGACTGCACCCACGCGTAGCATATCGCCGCCACAATCGAGCTCACACCTGCTCGGAATCACGAGTGGGCCGGGCAGAATTGGTTAGATTCAGTTACAACAGAGGAAAAGGATTTACCGATGTAACAAACGGGAAAGAGTGGTGTTATTACTTTTCGAGGCGTCAGAGAGCACGACCTTGGTGGGCCTCGAGCCGCGGATGTCCCCGGAGGCTAGGTTGTCCAAGGCGACGCGCTGGCGGCGGAGGAAGGCGTTGAGGCGGGCGACGCCGTCGTCGAAGCCGTCGGCGGCGGGAGCGTGGGAGGTGGAGGCGTGGCGGCGGTGGTGGAGGGGGCGGGCGGGAGAGCTGGAGGCGGAGGAGGTGGTGCGGCGGTGGGAGGAGTCCGCGGCGGAGAGGTCCTGGAAGCGGGATTTGCGGCGGGAGGAGTGCGGGTTCGGGGGCAGCGACGGGGAAGGCGAGGGGGGCTCCGAGGCGGCGGAGGCTTCGGAGCGCGATGGCGAGGAGATGATGGACGCGCGCTGCAGGATCTCGTCGCCGATGCCGCCCGGCTGCCGGTGCCTGCACGCACGCCGGAGAAGGAGTGCTCGGTTAGCGCCGTGGGCGGCGAAACTTTACTACTGGTTAGAAATTGGGCCGGTAATTCAGGGTTATTGGGCCACTAATAATGAATGCGCTTTCAGCCTGCTAAACGTGTGGCGGAGTTTGGCCAGTTCAAAGTGAGCTATACTGTACAAAATTTCAAATTCCATTGATACCTCCAAAATATCAATTTATTGTGTACTCCCTCTGTCCCAAGAAAGTTGTCTTAGATTTGTAAAAAGCTAGATGTATCTGTCCACTATTTAGTGTCTATATGCACTTAATTTAGACAAATTTTATAGGATAGATTACCCGCAAAAAAAATTATAGGATAGATGGAGTAAAAAAAGAGAAATAGTAGCAAAAATTAGAACTTAAAAAGTGGACTTTGATAGGTACATTACAATAGATGAAAATAAATTAGAAAATACTTTATGAAAACTTAAAGTCTAAATAAAAAATGAGCCTTGAGGCGATGATCTTTTGCACCAAAACGACGGATTGCATATCACTCTTCGTGCCAGGCCAGCATATTCCGTGCGCCCAGGTGCGGGCGCACGAATGAAATGACCTGATTTACGTACCTTCTCGCGGAGCGTGACATGGGGTCCCTGCGGTCGAGAGTGGGCGAAGGCTCCGTGCCGTTGCCGCCGGCGAACCTGGGCACCTGCCTGGACGGCGAGCCCATCCTCCCCGGCGACCCGGACTCGACCATCCTCCTCGCTTCCTCCAGCCAATCCTGCGTCTGCTTGCTCGCGCTGCTGCTGCTCCTGCCAACACGGCCGCCATCACTTTCCCGCTTCTTCTCCGACGTGGCTGCTGCAGGCTTCTTCTTGCTGCTACTGCTGCTGCTCTCGCCGGTCAGGTCGTACGCGCCGCCGGCGACGGCACCACCGGCGCTGGCAGCGCTGTGCTTCGCGCCGACGGTACCGAAGAACCAGTCGTTCATGAAGTCCGTCAGGTCCGGCGCGCCGTCCACCTCCATGGCTGGCAGCTAGCTGCGCGACGAACACTCTCGTCTGCGTGTGTGTTCTCGCTCTTCTCTTGCTGGAGCAGCTTCAGAGCAGGTTAATCGGGTCTGTTCTCTACGGTGTAATTTAACTCATGTGGATTAATTTGTTGCGAAGATCGCGTCAAGTGATCGACCGCGTGCCACGGCCGGCGGCCGGCGTCCGCCTTGTATCGTAGCGGCGAGTGACCAAACCGAGGGCTTTTTGTTTGCCGTACACGGCTTGCAGATGGAGCTCGCTGAAGAGACAACGGGCGGCGGGTTCGGACAGTTGGCTGTTTTCGCGGTCATGCCAGCAGAGCTCCAGAGTAGTAAGTGCTGAAAAGAAACTTTGGCACCTTTTTGGACGGCCAGGATCTTCTCATATCTTTTCGTGTGCTAACTTATTCCTTTAAATTTAGTGGTTGAGAGGTGAGAGGGAGGACACCGAAGCACACCTCTTTTCATAACCTTTGAATTTGGTTTCCAAATTTGATAATTTACTCCGATATATGCATAACTAGCCAAAAACACACATAGCATTCACAGGATTCAGAAGAAAAAGGTTGTTGTCTGCATCTCACTACAGAGTTCAGCTAAGAGTTACTTAGCAGTCACAATAGCAGTAAAATAGGCAAGAGACAGAGGTGTTGCTGAAACCGTGGCCAGGACAGTAGCAACGCTAGGTACTGTCGAAAAGTAGCAAGTGAAAGTGCCACGAACTATAAAATATTTAATAATATAAATAGAAAATTAACATTACAGACCCTTACACTAAAAATCGGTGGCATATACTATGTTGAGTTACTACAAGAATACTGTACAGTTTCAGACACGGGATTTGTACAGTTGGGAAGCCAGAAGCTCGACCTCAAAGGCAAATACAGACATCCTCTGGATCTCACATGCAGCTTGTTTATGAGCGGGAACTCTTAGAGGACGGATTGAATACCACCTGGTTAGCACAATCCACGCTATGTCCATACTGACGTTTAACTCCCATCAGATCGAGATAATACATGTAATGGGATATGATGATGATCATCTCATCAGTGAACCCTCGACCACAGATGCGATCACCATGCATGATGTTCATTGTCATGCCAAAGCCAGGATACCTCCGGGACAAAATATCTTTCTTGGTTGGTTTCCAGTTGCCAACAAAGGCATCATGGGCTGACGGCTGCCCCCTCTTCACCGGAGTCATCCACCTCCAAATCGCAGCTTCAAATGCTAAGGTGGCATTCTTTTCCAGTAACTCTGGGTGACTCAACAGATCCTGCTTGATACCCTTACCAATTAATCCGTAGTTGTAGTTCCTGAGGACAGTTAACAGGGAGATCCAAAACCATCACTTTTTTTTGAAAAAGAAAATCATCACTTGTTAATTCGCTATTAACAGCGACCGGGAGAGGGATATATAGTCTGACCAGTAAACAAGAAGAGCGCCTCGCCCGTAGTATTTGACTCCTTTGACACAGTGATATAACTTGTTGCTGTGGTCACAGTAATAATTGTTGTGTGGACTCATTTCACGCTTGTAGCAAAGACCCCAGGCCGCTGGAGGTGGTCCATTTGGATAAATATGAGTACCTGAAGAAGTAACAATTCCAGTAATTATCGGATGCTACTATCATCTTTATTGTTCTTATTCATCCTCTGTAAAGTTACACTAATGTTTTACATTCTCAATTACGATACCTTAACAAAATATGACATCATATACAGATCAAACATGGATTTAAAATCAGCCCCAATTCCTTCACATACTATGATGAGGCGTTATTCCACTTAAAACTATACTAGTATAATTACCCGCAAAAAAAACTATACTAGTATAATACATACAAATCATAATGCATTCTGAAGTCAACACTTCAACAGATTACTCCACTCTTTCTTCATTCCACGATGCTAGAATAAGCAAAACAAATCTTCCTGCTAGTGTAATGGGGGACCTTAGAGCATCTCCACCGGTCCTCCCAAAAGTCTGTCCGCCAATAGTGCCAGCAGCACATTGGGAAAATATTGATGTAGTGGCCACACCGGCATCCTCAATAGAGAGGCATATGAGAGAGAGAGAGAGAGAGAGAGAGAGAGAGAGAACGTGTGACTCTTGGTTATTTGTCTAGCATGTGGGCCAAACAGGAGAGAATACAACGTGTCATGCATGTTGGCGCAACCAATAGCCCCCTCAAGAACTAGGAGTGGGTTGGGACCGCCCGAAAATTTTTAGGGCGCACTAGCTGCCGGCACTTATTTGGGGGTGCCGGTGGATGCGCCTTTTTAGACAGGTCCCCAATAGGCCTTTTGGGAGGGCATTTGGGGGCACCCATGAAGATGCTCTTAGGGATGATGAGAAACAAAACACCAAATGATTTGTGCACGACACAACCTTGGAGATGGAAAATCAAAACGTTGAGGAGTGGTTGCTAGAGATACAACGGTGCCTGCCCGTCTGTTGTGGTCTCGGTGGATCTCATCCGCCATGAGTTCTCCCAGATGATGCCGGGTTACGAGTGGAGCGTGAAGGGAGGTCTCTTCATAGCGTTTCCTTCGGTGGAGCTCTTGCGCTCCACAATCACCCTACCGATCAACCAGATTCATGTCTCCGTCGAGCCCTCGATTGTGTAACCCTAACACTACAATCACCCTCTCCACTACGTGGGTCCGAGTACTCGGGTTGCCGGACGAAGTCGAGGTTAGGACTGCTTCGGTTGTGGAGCTAGTGTCCCTGGTGTGGCAAGCTTGTCGAGGTGGCCATGAGCTCCATCGTCGGGCGTGGGCCGGTCCGTGTTCTGGTCATGTGCCCAAACCCTGCCTTGTTGCCTGGCCCTCTACCCATATTCTTCTTCGGAGAGGGTGGCAGGGCCCTCACTGTCGAGCTGGACGAGGTCCTCCCTCGGTCTCCTCCGCACCCCTATGAACCGTTGTCTGATGGACACGTGAAGATGATGGGGATTCTTTGGGGGACGACTCTTCCAGCGACGACGAAGTTTGTGGAGGAGGGCAGGGGTCTACTTTGATAGCTACCCGCACCCCACCCCCACCTTGACCTCTCTTGGCCTCAACGGGACTTCTATGAGCGCTCCGACCACGACTCGAAAGGCCCCACTTGAGCCCCCTCTCACATGGCTCACTACTCTCTCCGGGAGTGTGCCGGCCAAGCTGGCCCTTGTTGACCGCCCTCGCCACTCTTGCCCTGACCCTCGCCATGTGTGGCATCCTTCTTCTTCGTCCAGTCGCTGAGCACCGCCCATCTGTCGTGGGGCGCTGAGCTTGTTTTAGGTTTTACCTTGGGCATGCTTGTGTTGTTGTCCCATACCTTTGTTTTTTTCTTTTGCGACTTAATACTTGATGTTATACTATATATATGGTTGTGGTTGGTTTATTTATAAAGTGGGACGAAAGTCTGTTTCGAGAAGATAGAACGAGAACTAGAAGTCTGGACGTCTTATTAGTTATTTCTCAGTTTATGATTTAGTTTTAAGTCCTTCTATAGAATTTCCATTGTTCTCATAGTCAACTGATGCAACTACATTTCTTCAGTAAACATATTTTGACATGTTAGAAATGTCAGTGATCGACATCTGCTGTTATTTTGCCAGGGATGATGCACATCTTACTCGTTTTGAAGTTGCACAGCCAAATCCTGGCGAACATACTGATATTTTTAATGGTTTAGACAACTTTTTCTTCATATTATGTTACTAGCCTACTCACCATCTGTCCATCTGTTTACTGTTGACTGTACTTGTGCGTAAGTGTGATCGAATATGTTTTTCGATCCTTGAATACGGAAATTATTTGATCTATTTTTCACATTGTTTTAGCATTCATTAAGGCAGTAGCTAACATTGCTACCACCCATTCTTTCTGCAGATCCCTATCTATGCACGAAGCTAGAGTCGGGAGCAGAGAAAAGCGTACACGCGAGGTCCTGGCGCCGACGTGCCCGAGGAATGCGGCGACCTCCTTGATCCCCATCTCCTTGCCGCCGGTGGTGCCGAACCCGCGAGGCTCGAAGAGGGCGGCGGCGGCGATGAATGCCTGGTAGCTCCAGAAGCCGGCGGCGTGGGCGATTGCGTCGTTGCGCGTCGGGAAGAGCTTCTCGAAGTGGCGGGCCCTGAAGTAGTCGGTGACAGTCCCGTTGCAGCAGAACCGGCTGCCGCTGCACTCCCACCCCCTGTCGCACGCCTTCTCGCCGCCCTCCGGCTGCCTCCCCGCCTCCACCTCTACCGCCGCGAGCAACGTCAGCAGCAGAAATGCCGTCGCCTGCGTCCTCCCCATCGCTCGCTCGTTTCGTGGTCTGTGCTAGAGGCAGAGAGCTAGGACCTAGGTGGGAGGAATATGTGACGGAACAATTGAGCGGCGCAGCGGCGGTGAGGCGAGGCGATGGCGGAGAAGGGAAGCGACAAGCGAGATAAAGAACGGGGAAGGAGGAGAGAGCGTTTAGTCAACTTGTAGGTCGTGTTAAAAAAAAAAAACTTGTAGGTGGCAGTCAACTCTGCGGGATGCCGGTGGGCGCTGCTGCTGATCTGCCGTTCCGGGGCATTTCCGCCATTTCTGCTAGTCTTCGGAGATTCAAATCGGTTGTTCTTCGAACGATTCCAACAAGCACGAGCATGTAGAAGTCAGAGAACATGGGACATCCGCACATGTCTTTCAAAAAGAGAGGAATTTCATAGGAATCATAGAGCATCTCCAACAAGCATCACATGTCTTGCGAAAATGCGAAAAGAGCAGAATTTCGTAGGAATGATAGAGCATCTCCAAGACTCCAATAAGCTTTGCCTGTTTGCCACAATGATTTTAGAAACTTGGTATAAAAAAAGGAGAACGAGGGTTTAGCAATTAACAAAAATGCATTGCCAACCTTTCTAGTATAAGGCGTGGATTTTTTTTCCCAGAACCTCACACGTGTCCTCTTGGACCCCAATTCCGCATTTGTTGCATTGTAGCAAAAAAAATCCTCCCGTGTTTGTTGCATTCTAGCAAAAAAAAAAAGGTTCAGCCACAAACAAAATAAAAAGACACATCGGACATAGACACCGCTGGAGATATTGTAGCAAAAAATAATTGTGCTATTGCAGCAAGAACGACCTCATTGAAGACATCGATGGAGACCTTGTAGCAAAAATTATGTGCTATGGTAGCAAAACTGCACAATGACTGTAGCAAACTGCACGACCATTGTGAACAAGAGCTCGCATGTATTCAAGTACATAAGCACGGCCGCGAGCGGTCACATTTTACATAGCAACGGCAGACAAAGCTACCCAATTTCCGTGAAGCTGGACACAGTACTCGCATAGCAATGAGGTGGGGGAGGCATTTGTTTCGTTATTGTTGGATCAATTAATGTGGACCCAATTATTGCCCGAACGTGGTATTTTTGCATGCACGCACGGTGGCGTCATATCCAGCAATCCAAAAGTCTAACGGCAACGATTTTTCCAAAAAAAAAAAAACTCAAAGTTGCTAGGGGCCATATGGGATTTAATGGGATTTCCAAAAAAATCTTGATTAATATTATGAACAATGTCTTCGCCGGCCCTCTCCAATGATATTGAATATGTCGATCGATTGGGAGTTGGAATTGGCACGCTTGAAACAGACTCCATCAATCTGAAGATTGCCATGACAACATCGGAATATGATTTCAGCCCTCTCCGTGTTCTACTTGGTGATATGAAATATAAAATTCGTAGATGCGCATGTGATGTCCGCTCCAATGGGATGTAGTAACATGTCTCACTGTCAATTCCGCCGTGTCTTAATGGAATTCGAGTGTTTCATGCCAAAAAAAAATCAACAATACGTTGTTAGCAGACTGACAGATATAAAAGGGTGACATGACATTGGTAGATGACACCACTAAAAATATTTATGTTATTCTCTTCATTTGCGTTCATTCAAGCCGGCTCACTGGATGGTTTAATGCAATGTATAGTCATAAGCTGCATGTACTAACATACACATTGAAAATTATACTTATATCTTGATCATATCTTTATGTCTAAGTTTGATATTTCGTGGAAAATGCACGGGCAGTTAGCTAGTACTATATATAAGAATGAATGCGGAAATTCAATTCGGCTCTTGGGTGCATATGCTCCCTCCACCTAAAAAACATATTTCTAATTGTCAAAAAAATTTAACAAAAAAATTCGCATGTACATCTCGATAATCTATGTGCGTTCGTGCAATTTCGTGAAAATCCGATGTTTTTTGTGATCGATGTAAAAAAGATAAAATAAGTCTCACAAAAAACCTTATTTTTAGCACTAAATTTTGTCATTTTTACACAGCTCAAACTACAAGTCGATTTTTTATGGAAAGACTTTGTGCGTACTTACCATGTCAAGATGTACACGTGAATTTTTTGTTTGGAATTTTTTGACATTTTAAAATATATCAAAATTGCGGTTTAAACTAAAGGGAGCATATGCACCCAGGAGCCAAAACACCACTCAAAAGGAAACGATAATATAAATAGCAATTGTACAACATAGTTTTCGCATGTTCCAATGTGAACTATCTGCTTCATTAAGTATGGAAAAAAGAACAGATATTCAGAGCCTTACATAAATCGGTGTCATGGACACAACGATAATATGTCGAGTTACTAAGAGTACTGTACAGATTCAGATATTTGTACAGTTGGGTAGCTGGTTTATGAGCCGGAACTCTTAGTGGACGGATTGAATACTACCTGGTCAGCACAATCCAAGCTACGTCCAGACTCATGATTAACGCCCATCAGATCTAGATAATATATGTAGTGGGATATAATGACGTTCATCTCATCAGTGAACCCCCGACCACATATATGATGACCATCACCATACATGATGTTCATTGTAGCACCAAATCCAGGATACCTCTTGGAAACAGTGTCACGCTTGGTTGGTTTCCAGTTGCCAACAAAGACATCATGGGCAGATGGCTGCCTCCTCTTCACTGGAGTCATCCACCTCCAGATTGCTGCTTCAAATGCTATGGTGGCATTCTGTTCAAGTAACTCTGGGTGGCTTAACAGGTCCTGATTGATACCCTTACCAATGATCCCATAGTTGTAATTCCTGAGGATTATTAACATGGAAAAGAAAAGTCATCACTTGTTAATTCATAATTAATAGCAACGGAGAGAGGGCTGTATCAGCCTGACCAGTAAACAGGAATAGCGCCTCGGCCATAGTATCTGACTCCTTCGACACAGCGATATAACTCGTTGCTGTCGTCACAATAATAGCTCTGGTCTGGGCTCATTTCGCGGTTGTAGCAAAGCCCCCAGGCCAGTGGATCTGGATAAATTTTTCCACCTGAATGAGTAACAGGTTAGTACTTACAGGATGATCTCGGAAAAATACATATTAAAACTGGATTCAAAATCAGACCAAATCCTTCACATATTCACATGAAGAACTTCAGGATTAAGTTCAAAACTGGTTAAGAAGCTATTCTGATGAAACGTGATCCCAATGAGAATTAATTACCATAATACATATCCACTTGGTAATTAATCAATTATGGGCATATTGGAGTTTCAAGCTATGGAGCGAGCTCCTGTCTTTCTTGATTCCAGGCTACTAAAATAGGAAAAATAAATCTTGTTACAACTGGAAAGGAACCTGAGATTTGTAGACAACACATCATTGGAGATGGAAAATAATACTATAACTAAGAAATGATCCCCTGAGAGTAGTGAGTGCTGGTGGAGTGGGTGGCGCTGTTTGGCGGTTGTCGTTGCTGTTCCAGGACAATTAATCGCACGAGCATGTCAAAATTCGCAAAAAAAAAAAAAACATCTGTACGAAAATAGCCATCGTTTCTAAAATCTAAAAATGAGTTTTGAAAAGCTCATGCAAGAGTTCATCAAAAATCTTTAGGAAAAAACATATGCACAGTACATCATTGCAAACTCATAATATGAATTTGGTAGAAATCCTAGATGAATGGTATTCTTAGCATTTTTGTTCTATGCTTGTCATTTGATTTGCTAGACCAAATTCAGAGGATTTTCTTCCAACATATTCATTTGTACTATAGGTTAGAGAAAATTGTCCATCCACACAAATTTTTCTGCAAGAAATTATTTGTTTTCATGTGAAGTAACCACAAAAACAATTGTACAAATTTAACCACATATGGTTGGGCTGGGCAATATGCTTTGTAAATTAGAAACAAATAACTATATAGCAATAAAATGAACAATAAAAACAAATAACCATTTTGTTAACGGTGCCATGTAGCACTTTATTTAAAAAGCAAAACTTCATTTATAAATTAAAAACATGATTGTTATACGTGTAGATAAACTTGGCTAGTATGTAATGTACTAAATCTTGTAGACATATCTTCTCAGATGTGATCAAGACAAAAAAAAATCATGACCATAAAGGACATTGTTAACCTTTTCAGAGTCGTGATTTTGTCGTTTATGTGTAGACCAAAATGTGATGTGTAATTTAGTGAGACTTTACAGATGTGTACAACTCATATATGTGTATAGATGAAAAAGTAATTTTGAAAAACTTATAAATGTTACTTTCAAAATTTTGAAATAACCCATGAATGTTGGAAATATGTGCGATGCACATCTAATTTTATTTCCAAATTTGCATTTTTGTATGATAGACCTCCCCCCTCCCTCACCACACATACGACACGCGAGAACGCACACACAAAACAAAGTTGATTGTGTCTACCAACAATACCTCTAGAACATCCAAATACATAATTAATATACGCAACCAAAAAAATTAATACACATTGAGAGAAATGTTTTTCCCAATACAATTGGTTAATACAATACCATGCTAATGCAATGTCGTGAAATACGTTTGGATCTTGTCATGATTTGGTATGCAAAAATTGAACTTCATCTTTCAATCCAGGTTACTGTTATAGATTGATGCATATGTGCTATCCCACTTCGCTCTAGCAAGTTAGAGAACCCCATTCTGTTTGAAGATTGTCCCGGTTAATTCTCATTTTGTTCAGTGTCGAAATGCAAATCCACGATCTTCAATCCAAAATTTAAAGGAAATGGTGCCGGGGTATGACCCCCGGTAGGTCAAGAGTATGGCAGTTATGCCTAAGTAAAGTAACTAGAAATCGGTTTACAAGGTAATCCGGTCAAGCATGCTGCTCATCAATGATAAAGGTGACCGGATTAAAGGTTGCCTAGTTTGTACGATCCGATATGCCAGGAAGGATATGCCGGAACAAGAGATACCGGCGTAAAGTGTGAGAACCGGAACTTAACTTTCCGACCCTCCTGTGTTATTCGTCAATCCCAAGATCAAAGTTGACGACACAGCGAAATGTATATCATTACAGACGTACAAAAATTAATTATTACAAAGTTAGAATAGCCACATAGTGTGACATTCATTACAATCAGAAAGCACAGCGGATAAATAAAACGCGAAGTGACTCCATCTCAGCCACAGGCAGTTGATGTAGTCCACGAGGCCTCACTCTTCAATGTCGTCGTAGTTGTTGTAGTCTTCCTTGTCTTTGTAGTACTCTGAATATCAACAAAAGTTTTGCCATGAGTACATTTCGTACTCAACATGCCCCCTCGATGCAAGACCTAATATATATATCTACATGAGGCTTCAAAGGAAGGCTGTAGGTTCTTTTGCATAAAAGCCAATTTTATTTGCAATATATTTGATAAAAGCAGTTTTAGATGAAAACATCTTTTATAATGAGTGTAATATTTCTCATCAATATGGTTGTCCTCGACAAGTCACTTATCTCATAGGATTTAGATTCCAGGGGAAAGGATGGAAAAGAGAGAGAGAGGCAAAGAGGGAAATAGCAAGACAGGTTCCTGTATGTCAAGAAAGATTCATGTGTCGTCCATGACCGTGGACACGGCTATTCGAATAGTTTTAACTCTGCAGAGGTTGTACACTTTGCCCACACGACACAACCCCGTCTTGTTGCCCACCAGCCGTCGCTGATTTAGTACACACCAATTGGTGTACCGGCAGAGGGATCGTGACAAGGTCTTTTAGCTAGATCCCCCAAAGATGTGACATGCCCACCGGGTCTGGCGCACGGTATTGAGAGTATGTCCCCAAACCGGTCCCCCCATCTGTGCCGAAGGTTCTCCCGTAGGCAGCCACCTCATCTGCGGTACGGCGACAACAACACCTAAGGCTGACTAACTTACTTAACCAGGCCAGTGCCCATATAGCATGTGGTTGTACGGTTGTCACAATCTTCAAATCCAAGACTTATTAGGACCCTTATGCGGCACGAACGACGGATTGCTCCCTCCAACTTGTGAAGGGCAGCCAATCGCTCCTTCAACATTTGATTCAGCTGTCGCCCGCGCCATATTTAGATGGTAAGTTTCACCCAGAGTAGAAGAGAGAGTAGAGGAAGCAACAACGGCTAATCAGCCTAGCTCAACGAGCTCAACAACTTTCAAAAGGGTATGTTTGACACGAAGGTCGATCAATTCCTCCAAAGAGGCAATAGGAAGTATCCTAATGATTATTTAGCATGCTAAGCATCTCTACTCTATCAGGATTATTATATAATCTCTACTCAGGGTATCAAGTAAAAGGCGACAAGCAGATCAAGGTTGGTGTGTCAATCGACACGCTAGCTACTGGAATAGAATAGCATATATATTTGTAAAACATAAAATAGAATGCAATTTGTAAAACTGGGATAAATATGATGAGAGGGCATGCCTTCGTTGTCAAACTCCTGCTTTTCACTTCCTTGATCGTGAATGTACCACTCTCCGTTCCCTCCTAATCGTCGTATCGAAGCAATAATAATTCCAATGAATACAAGCAATACAACAAATAAGACTCAAATGAAAAGTGCATAAGATCCAAACGAAAAGATTCAAATAATAGGTCCGTATCGCTCGTTCGGCTTACATAGAGTACACGAAAAAGACCGGAATGACTCGTACGGGATTTGGGTTATCTAAGGCATATGGCATGGTGATCGCTCTATATTGAGTGACAAACTATTTTAGAAAATATATCAAGCTAACGTGTATACTCAATACTATTTTAATATGTAATGCATAAACAAATCTTCATGCTAACTAGTAGTACACATGCAGAGGTCAATAATCTAAGATTAGAATAATTTACGCATGACACAACATCAACATCTAATATTCAACTTGGATGCATGCAAGAAATAAGGTAACGATGATATTAACATAATATTAAAGCCACAACCTACCAGATTAAGCTAATAAAAGAATTGTATGCTGGTTTATTAACACTGCAAGAGATGCATGTAAGGCAATAATTAAATTCAGAAAATATACCTATAGCTAAGCACATCTTAACAAGTGCAAAAATCATACAGAGAAGATATCATCTAATTATACTGATTAAATCTATATCTAAGCAGGTATTATTAATTTGCAAAAGCTACTACATAGCTAACACATGCAATCTATCAGATGGAGTTCGGTTCATAACCTTGCATTTTGCTCAAACTAGAAAAGCAAGACTAGGAGCAGTACATTAGCTAACTCATATGCACTACACTAATAGGATCCAAGCAAACACAACGAAATAACCTTCTAGTCAATAAACTAAAATCTAGTATTAATAAAATACTATTCTGATAACTCAAATGCTATTTAGGCATAACCAGCTGATCTGAAATAATTCTACAATATACTAAACCGCACTAGCTAATTAGCACTAGTCAAGATGCACGATAAAGCAGTAATTAAATCTAGCAAATTAAACCTAAAACTAAGCATGCATTGTCAATGTACAGACTACAATCAAACTAGGTAGTCACGGAGAATTAGCTAGCAGCAGTGTAACAGTACATTTGACAAAACATGATTATACGTATACCTATAGTCAAGCATGTGAAATTCCTTGTAACTACTATGATCAAACAAGACATCCATAAGCAAGTAAATAATGACATGTATCCAATACACAAGTGCTAGAAATTCTACCAAGAACCTAGCAAGTTGCAGACTACCATCTAAACCGCGGAAAACATATAAACAGTACACATGCTGTGGAGAATCTACCAAACTCTAGAGATGAGTTAACTCTTATATACAGTACAACTAATGTTCAGCAAAAACGTGCATGCATATACGTACATTGAGCAGATTTGAATATAGAACGAATTTGGCCGTACCTAAAGGATAATTCAAGCAATTTTCTATGCATGAGTATATAACGGGAACAACAGTATGTGCTTCAAATAAAAGACCACACGTCTAGTAAGTTGCAGACTGCTATACAACATGGGCAAATAAAACACTCAACCATTATATGCATGCCTTTATATGATTTTGAAATCTACTCATCGACTATGAAAACTATGAAGGCTGCTAGGTTTATAACATCATTTGGAACGATTTCTCTATTGAGCTTGTGTGGATTCGAGGTGTGCAAGGTGCTAGAACGCTGATGCCATCGAATGGCATTCGGTTCACCGGCGACTCGACAAACGGTAAAACTACGGCTGGAAACCATGTCTAGTAGGTAGCTCTATAGATGGGGATCGCGTTCCGAGCAAAATAAACGGCTGGTTCTCACCGAGTTCGTCGCAGTTTGAGGTAGACGTCGGTGGCCGGAGTCGAGGGCGTTGCCGTGGATGTCGTCGATGGTCAGCAACTCGGCCTTCTAGTTCCGTGAATGAACTCCCCTTCGTTCCGTGATCCTCCTGGCGCAGCAGCTCCGTCCTTCGTGCCCCGAGTCGTCGGGAACGCGGGCGGCGTTCGGCGGCGTTCTTACGAGTGTGGCTTGTTGTGTGAGTCTATGGTTCTGGCAGTGGCATGGGATGAAAGAGGAGAGCTTGGGCGTCGATCTGAGGCTGTATATGAGGAGGAGAGGGGTGTGCTCTAATTGACATGTTCAATGGGAGGTTGAAGACGATTAATGGCGGCAGTTTTTGATGTTTATTGCCAGCGTTTCCGTACGTGCGCGCAGGAATACGAAGAAGAAACGGTGAGGCGGTTCATCCAGTGCATGCAGGCAAGGAGCGAGGTAGAGCAGCGCAACGTTTCAGAGCGATGTGCTGGGACTCGGTCCATGCGTGATCGGTACAATACTCGCTCGGTTGGATTGCATCGGCAGGCAAACAATGAAGCACGGAACAGTACGAGAGGAGACGGTACAGAGCACTACGTGCTAGTGTATCCAGAAAAAGAATAGACAAGTCGATGCATGCATCTAGGGAAAAGAAACGAAAAAGAATAAGAGGATAGAGAGTGAGGGATTGGGTGCTACATGGCCAGTAAAAGCATGGTATGTACGATGATGTGTTTGTCCAATGAAACTTCGGAGAGAAACAAATAAGAAAGAAATTGGCAAATGAAAATGAGACCCAAATAAAAATGTAAGAAGTATTCTAAGAAATTAATTTCCTTCTTTTATAAGTCAAATTAATTTCAAAACCTTTGGAATTAATTTAACAATTCGAAATGAAAAAAAAATATTTTTATTCGACCGCGTTGCAACATCCTTTGCT
This sequence comes from Lolium rigidum, assembly GCF_022539505.1. Classification (NCBI taxonomy): domain Eukaryota; kingdom Viridiplantae; phylum Streptophyta; class Magnoliopsida; order Poales; family Poaceae; genus Lolium; species Lolium rigidum. The sequence goes on from NC_061512.1 coordinate 252,474,959, forward strand.
CAGAACGAAAAAAAAAAATTGGTCTGTAAAAAAAAATCAGGATGTTACAATTCTACCCCCCTTAAAATGAATCTCGACCCCGAGATTCGTCCTAAGTGAAAAGATTTGGCAATTTCTAACAGGGGCATGTTCGCGTTTCCATGTCGCTTCCTCCTCGATGTGACCGCTCCATTGGATTTTGAAGAAATTGCTCACATTCCTTCTCGTTGCCCTTAACCGCTCATCAAGAAAAAAAAAATTTATGGCATACTCTTTGCATTAGGTTCAGTGCATGAATCTAATTGCAGAGTAGACTCTATCTTAGGTCTTGTGGCAAACCCGGCAACTCCTCCGAAAAATCATCTGGATATTCTTAACAACTATAATGTAAGCCACAACCATCTTCTTCAAGTTGTTCGTCAAGAAATCTAATGCAGTTTTGGGATGCCTATTTGTGTTTGTAGTCAGTGGCGGCACTTGATCGAAAATTAAATTTGGGCAAGCCAAACTATTTTCCCTTTTTAGAAAGAAAAGGATGGGGAGCAATGAAACTGGACAAAACAATTGTGTTTTAGTGGTAATAGTCCTGGAGCTAGGTGAGCGCTGATAGGTTTGTCCCTATTCTACCGTCTGTAGTCTGCCATACCCAGTCTCTTCATTTTCGTATCAATATAAGTATGATGCACTTCATCATCCACAAATCTCTCTTGAAAATAAAAATAAAAAAAACGGTCCACCATCATGTTAACATTTGTGTCACCCTCCTTTGCGGCCACAAACTTAGTTGGCATCGATGATATCGTCGTTTGGAACTAGGGTATATAAGGGGAAATAAACTAACCCAAAAACAAATTGCAACGAAATAAAACCATAGAAAATCCAATGGAAACATTCTTAAAAATCACACACACAAAAGATTTAAGATACAGTAGTAGATATACCACATGATCGGTACAATCTACTACTAGACACATAAGCAAAGGAGAAAAAAAAACTCATCGTTTGCTCGCATAATATTAAGTAAAGGGCTCTCTCATGGTTTGCTATACTACTCATCCAGAAAACCATACTGCTCTGGACCTGCATACGGCTGGGCAGGTGCTGGTACAAAGTGCAGTTCGTCGCGAGGCTCGGCTGCATCTTCTCCTTCTGGGGTTGCTGGAATCATCTCCTCCGGATCCTCTTCTTCCTGGGACTGGTCAACTTGTTCCCCTTGTGCTGGCGGTGGTGCTGGAAGAGTAGGAAATTGTGGCGCAATAGCTCGAAGTGTAAGGCGACGCCGCTTCGCCCGAGGACACTTCTTCTTCCGTGTAACCATTATACATGGATGATGCCTTGCCCTCTGCCGCTGTGCATTAGGTGCAGGGTCCTGTAATGGTTCCTCTTGTCCTTCGCCGATGAGCATAGTCGGTGCAACAACATTTTCCACGTGAGCATCGATGATGTTGTCCTCCATAGCAGTCTCCGCAGCCTCACGTGCAGCGTTCATAGCAGCTATGGTCGTGTTAGCTTCCACCAACCTTTCTTCCAAAGTCTCAATTCGGTCCTGGTAGTGATGGCAAAGGTGCCGTGCATCGCCCAACATACCGGTGACTGCAACGAGGCGACGCTCCAGTCCAAAATTGAGCGAGGTCATGCGAACGAGCGTAGGATCATCTTCATTTTGGTACCTCATGTTCTGACGGATTACACCTCCGTCATCTCGGTAGGCAAAGTACCGGAAAGGAGTGTTGCGTAGCTCATCCTGGTAGGTACCCGCCATCCCATGCATCGCTCGATGAACCACGTGAATCGTGGCATCCACAAATTCTTCCCCTTCAGCAGTGAACTGGTGTCTTCTTGATCCTGCATGACTTCCACGCAGTGCGAGGTTCGGATACACCACCAACGTAGCCCTAACAATCTCCTCATTCCACGGTGTGCGGATGGTGTGTCCAGATACTTCTGGGTCACGGTCGTAACCCAACCTCGTCAACATGTCTCGAAACTGTTGTCCAAGGTGTCCAAACTCCTCAATCCGTCGCGTTGAAGGTACTGCCATCTACGCACATTTGAATAAGAGAAGAATGATCAGCAACAAAAAATTTGTAAATGCTAAATGAGAGAGACAAGTACAACAAAGAAGCCTATTATTTTTGTCAACTACATTTTTATTAAAATACGAGTACTAAGGCTTTCCATTCTAACTAAGGCCACGCAACTAGGTCAACATCGGCTCTGATACCACTACTGTGAGAACCGGAACTTAACTTTCCGACCCTCCTGTGTTATTCGTCAATCCCAAGATCAATGTTGACGACACAGCGAAATGTATATCATTACGGACGTACAAAAGATTAATTATTACAAAGTTAGAATGGCCACATAGTGTGACATTCATTACAATCGAAAGCACAGCGGATAAATAAAACGCGAAGTGACTCCATCTCAGCCACGGAGCGATTGATGTAGTCCACGAGGCCTCACTCTTCAATGTCGTCGTAGTTGTTGTAGTCTTCCTTGTCTTTGTAGTACTCGAATATCAACAAAAGTTTTGCCATGAGTACATTTCGTACTCAACATGCCCCCTCGATGCAAGACCTAATATATATACTACATGAGGCTTCAAAGGAAGGCTGTAGGTTCTTTTGCATAAAAGCCAATTTTATTTGCAATATATTTGATAAAAGCAGTTTTAGACGAAAACATGTTTTATAATGAGTGTAATATTTCTCATCAATGTGATTGTCCTTGACAACTCACGTATCTCATAGGATTCGGATTCCAGGGAAAGGAGGAAGGGAGAGGAAGAGGCAAAGAGGGAAATAGCAAAACAGGTTCCTGTATGTCAAGAAAGATTCATGTGTCGTCCATGACCGTGGACACGGCTATTCGAATAGTTTTAACTCTGCAGAGGTTGTACACTTTGCCCACACGACACAACCCCGTCTTGTTGCCCACCAGCCGTCGCTGATTTAATACACACCAATTGGTGTACCGGCAGAGGGATCGTGACAAGGTCTTTTAGCTAGATCCCCCAAAGATGTGACATGCCCACCGGGTCTGGCGCACGGTACTGAGAGTATGTCCCCAAACCGGTCCCCCCATCTGTGCCGAAGGTTCTCCCGTAGGCAGCCACCTCATCCGCGGTACGGCGACATCAACACCTAAGGCTGACTAACTTACTTAACCAGGCCAGTGCCCATATAGCATGTGGTTGTACGGTTGTCACAATCTTCAAATCCAAGACTTATTAGGACCCTTAAGCGGCACGAACGACGGATTGCTCCCTCCAACTTGTGAAGGGCAGCCAATCGCTCCTTCAACATTTGATTCAGCTTGTCGCCCGCGCCATGTTTAGATGGTAAGTTTCACCCAGAGTAGAAGAGAGAGTAGAGGAAGCAACGACGGCTAAGCAGCCTAGCTCAACGAGCTCAACAACTTTCAAAAGGGTATGTTTGACCCAAAGGTCGATCAATTCCTCCAAAGAGGCAATAGGAAGTATCCTAATGATTATTTAGCATGCTAAGCAACTCTACTCTATCAGGATTATTATATAATCTCTACTCGGGGTATCAAGTAAAAGGCGACAAGCGAATCAGGGTTGGTGTGTCAATCGACACGCTAGCTACTGGAATAAAATAGCATATATTTGTAAAACATAAAATAGAATGCAATTTGTAAAACTGGGATAAAATATGATGAGAGGGCATGCCTTCGTTGTCAAACTCCTGCTTTTCACTTCCTTGATCGTGAATGTACCACTCTCCGTTTCCTCCTAATCGTCGTATCGAAGCAATAATAATTCCAATGAATACAAGCAATACAACAAATAAGACTCAAATGAAAAGTGCATAAGATCCAAATGAAAAGATTCAAATAATAGGTCCGTATCGCTCGTTCGGCTTACATAGAGTACACGAAAAAGACCGGAATGACTCGTACGGGATTTGGGTTATCTAAGGCATATGGCATGGTGATCGCTCTATATTGAGTGACAAACTATTTTAGAAAATATATCAAGCTAACGTGTATACTCAATACTATTTTAATATGTAATGCATAAACAAATCTTCATGCTAACTAGTAGTACACATGCAGAGGTCAATAATCTAAGATTAGAATAATTTACGCATGACACAACATCAACATCTAATATTCAACTTGCATGCATGCATGAAATAAGGTAACGATGATATTAACATAATATTAAAGCCACAACCTACCAGATTAAGCTAATAAAAGAATTGTATGCTGGTTTATTAACACTGCAAGAGATGCATGTAAGGCAATAATTAAATTCAGAAAATATACCTATAGCTAAGCACGTCTTAACAAGTGCAAAAAATCATACAGAGAAGATATCATCTAATTATACTGATTAAATCTATATCTAAGCAGGTATTATTAATTTGCAAAAGCTACTACATAGCTAACACATGCAATCTATCAGATGGAGTTCGGTTCATAACCTTGCATTTTGCTCAAACTAGAAAAGCAAGACTAGGAGCAGTACATTAGCTAACTCATATGCACTACACTAATAGGATCCAAGCAAACACAACGAAATAACCTTCTAGTCGATAAACTAAAATCTATTATTAATAAAATACTATTCTGATAACTCAAATGCTATTTAGTCATAACCAGCTGATCTGAAATAATTCTACAATATACTAAACCGCACTAGCTAATTAGCACTAGTCAAGATGCACGATAAAGCAGTAATTAAATCTAGCAAATTACACTTAAAACTAAGCATGCATTGTCAATGTACAGACTACAATCAAACTAGGTAGTCACGAGAATTAGCTAGCAGCAGTGTAACAGTACATTTGACAAAACATGATTATACGTATACCTATAGTCAAGCATGTGAAATTCCTTGTAACTACTATGATCAAACAAGACATCCATAAGCAAGTAAATAATGACATGTATCCAATACACAAGTGCTAGAAATTCTACCAAGAACCTAGCAAGTTGCAGACTACCATCTAAACCGCGGAAAACATATAAACAGTACACATGCTGTGGAGAATCTACCAAACTCTAGAGATGAGTTAACTCTTATATACAGTACAACTAATGTTCAGCAAAAACGTGCATGCATATACGTACATTGAGCAGATTTGAATATAGAACGAATTTGGCCGTACCTAAAGGATAATTCAAGCAATTTTCTATGCATGAGTATATAACGGGAACAACAGTATGTGCTTCAAATAAAAGACCACACGTCTAGTAAGTTGCAGACTGCTATACAACATGGGCAAATAAAACACTCAACCATTATATGCATGCCTTTATATGATTTTGAAATCTACTCATCGACTATGAAAACTATGAAGGCTGCTAGGTTTATAACATCATTTGGAACGATTTCTCTATTGAGCTTGTGTGGATTCGAGGTGTGCAAGGTGCTAGAACGCTGATGCCATCGAATGGCATTCGGTTCACCGGCGACTCGACAAACGGTAAAACTACGGCTGGAAACCATGTCTAGTAGGTAGCTCTATAGATGGGGATCGCGTTCCGAGCAAAATAAACGGCTGGTTCTCACCGAGTTCGTCGCAGTTTGAGGTAGACGTCGGTGGCCGGAGTCGAGGGCGTTGCCGTGGATGTCGTCGATGGTCAGCAACTCGGCCTTCTAGTTCCGTGAATGAACTCCCCTTCGTTCCGTGATCCTCCTGGCGCAGCAGCTCCGTCCTTCGTGCCCCGAGTCGTCGGGAACGCGGGCGGCGTTCGGCGGCGTTCTTACGAGTGTGGCTTGTTGTGTGAGTCTATGGTTCTGGCAGTGGCATGGGATGAAAGAGGAGAGCTTGGGCGTCGATCTGAGGCTGTATATGAGGAGGAGAGGGGTGTGCTCTAATTGACATGTTCAATGGGAGGTTGAAGACGATTAATGACGGCAGTTTCTGATGTTTATTGCCAGCGTTTCCGTATGTGCGCGCAGGAATACGAAGAAGAAACGGTGAGGCGGTTCATCCAGTGCATGCAGGCAAGGAGCGAGGTAGAGCAGCGCAACGTTTCAGAGCGATGTGCTGGGACTCGGTCCATGCGTGACTGGTACAATACTCGCTCGGTTGGATTGCATCGGCAGGCAAACAATGAAGCACAGAACAGACGAGAGGAGACGGTACAGAGCACTACGTGCTAGTGTATCCAGAAAAAAGAATAGACAAGTCGATGCATGCATCTAGGGAAAAGAAACGAAAAAGAATAAGAGGATAGAGAGTGAGGGATTGGGTGCTACATGGCCAGTAAAAGCATGGTATGTACGATGATGTGTTTGTCCAATGAAACTTCAGAGAGAAACAAATAAGAAAGAAATTGGCAAATGAAAATGAGACCCAAATAAAAATGTAAGAAGTATTCTAAGAAATTAATTTCCTTCTTTTATAAGTCAAATTAATTTCAAAACCTTTGGAATTAATTTAACAATTCGAAATGAAAAAAAAATATTTTTATTCGACCGCGTTGCAACATCCTTTGCTCAGAACGAAAAAAAAAAAATTGGTCTGTAAAAAAAAATCAGGATGTTACA